>NC_138222.1:70369856-70549856 GCF_964197995.2 Scardinius erythrophthalmus | reverse complement strand
TGCTGCGTGCAACATGCATCATGACGAGGGGCGGGGGCAGACCTGACAGCGCTGCGTGCACACCTTTAGCCTGGAGAAGAAGATGGAGTTGGTGAAAAGTAAACTTGCCGCAGGTGAATTCACCGTCGCTACTACAGGAGTGGGAAAATCAGAGGTCTGGAAAGTTGTTTGTATTGTTTGTATTGTTAAAAGGCGTGAACATTAAAGGTTGATTTGAATTCCCGTCTGCTGGTCATGATAATACGTGTATGAGAGAAAAAAAAAATTAGCGTCGGGCCGCGGGCCGGGTTCGGTCAGATAATTCATGTTGATGTGTCGGGTTACATCGGGTCCGGGCTTTAAAAGCCACGGGCCGGGACGGGTCGGGTTGTAATTTTCAGGCCCGTTGAGAACTCTAGTGCAGGGGTTTTCAAACTTTTTGTGTGTGTGGACCACTATTTGTAATCAAGAATTTTCACGGACCACCTCGTAATACACATAATAAAATATGTCTACACAGAGTCCTACCTGAATTAATCTGCACCTCTAAATAGGCTTACTAGCTCTAAAACTATCATTGGTCATCACATGAGTACAACAGACTTGTTAAAAGAGAGTTTACTGCACACAATGGCTGCCATTTATTTACTCAAGCGCCCGAGGGCATAATCAGGTTCATTTGAACAACAGGCTTATTTCCATAGCAATGGAGTATGAAATCTATACAGCAATAAGAACACTGGAATATAGTCAACATTTCAAAACCTTTGGTGATTTTAGGGGATTATTAATCTTCAGAGTTTTACAAGTCCTCAAAAAGTACCTAGGCTTGAGTTTGTAAACTAACAGCACATCCGCAAAACATTTCAGAAACGCGAGATCAAGAAACTAACTGGAAATTACAATAATAACAGGACTTATTCATTCCATTTATAAACATTTCGTTTCATAAACTGCCTAACTCGTTCACACCAGACGCCAATAGCGCGTCAAATTCAAAAAGGGATCATATGTCAAATTCGCGCCTGCCGCGTCTAGTGATACGCTTGACCACTTTGTATCAATTCGCGCGTCAAGAGCGAAATTGACGCGTAAAAAAAACAAAAGTTTGAAGCGAAATTTCGTCCGGTGTGAACGCACCATTAAAGCCTATGCGTGTGATGTGATAATGAGAACATATTTGCCTCTGCCCTTTTCTCTTCAGAGAACCTGTTGCTATCCACCGAACCAATGTTGTGGTTCTAACGGCACTGAACTTGAATGTCACGGCCGAACACCACTAGGCTTTTTTAGTAAATCACACAATAACTTGACAATTTAAATAAAATGTTACATCAATATATATATAGGCCTACATATTCTTTTTAGCTTTTTTTATGTGAATTTCCTGGTAAAATGAAGGTAAAAAAAATATTATTTTATATTTAATTTTGCCTTTCCACGGACCACCTGCAGTACCCTCACGGACCACTAGTGGTCCGCGGACCACAGTTTGGGAATCGCTGCTCTAGTGCATTGGGAACGTCTTTAATTGTGACCAGCTGGGAATATAGTGTGTAAACACATCGATGGAATCGACCGGAGGTAATATAGCCTGGGTCGGTGACGTCATCGGCGCGCACCCGCGACACGAGGCTATGAATAGATGAGCCACAGGTGCATCGTCAGGATATTTTGTCTGAAGAGCAGTCCTGGGACATCTTCAGCACGGCAATGCAGCGCAGCATCTTGTTCCGCTTTCTCAGGGAACAGGGTTACAGACAAGTAACCCGAGAATGCCCACGCCGCCGTGCTTGAAGGTGTCTGGACTCCTTACGGTTGTGTAGGTGAGCTCACAAGAACGCAAGAAAGCCCTAGACATTAGCTTGTGACGTTGACTCAAGGACGTGAGAGCCCGGAGTGGCATGAACATCCAAGCTATAAAATCTTATGAATGTGCGCAGAGAGGACCAGCCTGCCGCATCACAAACAAGTTGTAAGGGGGCACCCCTTGCCAAGGCAGCAGAGGAGGCGACCCCACCTGGTGGAGTGAGCCCTTAGACCCATTGGCGAAGCTTGACCACACGCCTCATAGGTAAGAGCAATAGCATCCCTGACCCAATGTGACATGGTCTGTTTGGTGGTGGCAGCCCCCCTGTTGCTGCCCCCATAACAGATGAACAGTTACTCTGACTTACGCCACTGGCTAGTGCGGTGGACGTAGGTCTGAAGAGCACGGACTGGACACAGTCTGTGAGATCTCTCCTGCTCTGGCGTTGTGAACGGCGGAGGGCAGATGATATTGAGAGTGCCTGCATATCCCCATTTCTTTTTAGAGGTTATAGTTATAAGAAAAAACATCTTTAGGGTCAGAAGTTTGTCAGACGCTGACTCTAGAGGTTCAAAGGGTGTCTCAACCAGACCCTCGAGGACTATAGCTAAGTCCCTTGAAGGGATCTTGGTTCTCACAGGAGGCCTCAGTCGTCTGGCCCCACGAATGAAGCGAGCAAGCAGAGGATGTTTCCCGAGTGGCACCCCGTCAACCAAAGCGTGGCAAGCCGAAAGAGTGGCCACATAAACCTTGAGAGTGGCGGGGCATGTGCCTGTTGATCATTTTTCCTGCAGGGAGTCCAGAACTGAAGCAATCTGGCAGTTGACCGGATCTGCATTATGTACGACACACCACCTTTCAAAGACACCCCATTTGTTGGCATAACTCTTTCTAGTGGAGGAGGCCCTATCACTTAGAATGGTCTCAATAATAATGATACCCATCAGGGGCCAAACATGAAGTTTCCAGAGGTTGGCCTGGAATGGAATATCGTACCCTCAGTCCGAGACAGAAGGTCCCTCCTCTCCGGAATCACCCATGGCGAGCGGTCGAGGATAGATATTATCTCCGAGAACCATACTCTGTTCGGCCAATGCAGCACTATCAGTAAGAGGCAAGACCCTTGTTGGTGAACTCTGGCTAGAACTCCTGGGAGCAGAGAAACTGGAGGAAATGCATATAGGCGCATTTTGGGCCATGTATGCGCCATCGCATCCAGACCCAGGGGGGAGAGAGATGTAGAGGGGACATTGCGCTGTCTGTTGGGAGGCGAAGAGGTCCACCTCTGGTCCAGATCTGTTTTACTACTTCTGGGTGGAGTTTCCATTCCCACATACATTCAGATACCCCGTAAAGTAAACTGCCCTGAGTGACAGGAACTTTTGCTGGGCCCAGAGAAAAATCTGATTCTAGTGGGAGACAGTTGTGCATGCATCATGATCGAATCCCAAACGATCCCGAGAAAAGTCGTTCTCTGGGCAGGAGAAAGAATACTTTTCTTGGTGTTGAGTCTCAACCTTAGAGAAACTAGATGAGCTAACACGATGTCTCCTTTTGCAGCCACCTTTTGCAATTGTGCTCGTATTAGCCAGTCGTTTATGTAGTTCAAAATGCGAATGCCCTGGAGTCTTAATGGAGCCAGTGCAGCATCCATGCATTTTGTGTACATGTGGGGTGACAAGGCTAGGCCGAATGGAAGAACCCGAAATTAGTACGCTTCGCCCAAGAAAGCGAACCTCGGGAACTTCCTGTGTTGTGGCAATATTTCTATGTGAAAATATGCATCCTTCAGATCGATCGCGACGAACCAATCGTGATGTTAAATTTGCAACACGACCGTCTTGACGGTTAACATCTTGAACTTGAGCGCATTGACTGTACAGTTTAACTGACTGTACTGCCTCAAAGATCTAAGATACGACGCAGATACCCCCCCCCCCCATCCTTCTTTGGAACCAGGAAGTATCTGCTGTAATAGCCCGACTCTCTCTCTGGAAGAGGAACATGTTCTATGGCCTCTTTGCTCAGAAGAGTTTGTAGCTCTTGCGACAGTTAATGCATCAGCTCCAGTCTCACGTATGCGGATACCACGCCGTTGAAACGCGGAGGATGATGAATAAATTGGATTCTGTATCCTATCTTCACTTCCTGTCAGTTCCAAGATGGCGCCTGTGTTTGGCTTTGCCTCTGTGGCTGGTTGTTCGTCCCGATTCATTTTGTTTGTTTTCTGCGCTATATTGCTACTAAGTTTGTCAACAAAAGTTGTGTCTACTGCATGGGTGTATGATCGCCAAACATTGCTGTTAATCCGATCTTCCATGGTGGAGTGTGGTGACGGATATATCTGGAGTGGTATTGACAAGTTTGCAGCCCCGTTCGCACGTCCGACTGGAACTGCTGCCTGTATGCAGCATGAAGAGGGCCTAATACGATCTACAAATAGACGGTGGAGAAAGCGAGGAAAAAGGGCAGGGAGACAGATTCATCTGAAAAAACTCTTTAAACTGGGGATCTTGGACTGCGACTACAGACCTTCATGTCTTTATTCTGTCTTCCCTGATGTCCCCATGGCTCTGGTTCAGGTGTACCAGAGAAACTCTACCTCTGGTCGTGGTGTGTGTTTGCTGCATCTGAGGTCGTTGCCACGAGCCTCTTTCTCTGTTTCGGATGTTCCTGCACCGCTCAGGATGGGTCTGATAAATGCCCGTTCAATTGCAAACAAGTCTCTTCTGCTCAGCGATTTATTTACCTTCAAAAGCATGGACTTCATGTTGCTTATGGAGACTTGGCAACGGAATATGGAATACTATCACTTAAATGAACTCTGTCCTATGGACTGTAATTTTATCAGCACGCCAAGACTCACAGGTCGGGGTGGAGGTCTTGCTGTGGTTTTTAAAAAACTTTTTATCTGCCAGTCAGTGAGCGCTGACACGTACTCTTCTTTTGAACTACAGGTGACTAAGTTGGGTCGCTCGAATTCATTTTACTGTATTCTAGTTTACCGGCCACCTGGGCCAGTGGCCTCTTTTCTTATTGATTTTTCTGATTTCCTATCATCTATTATTAAGCTGGATAGAGTGATTATTGCTGGCAATTTTAATATCCATGTGGATGATGATACTTGTAAAAATGCTTCTGAATTTGTAAATATTACTGAATCTTTTAACTTCACTCAGCATGTCTTTGGCCCTACGCACAACAAGGGACATACGCTCGATCTTGTCTTTTCTTATGGTGTAAATATTAATAATGTCTGTATCGAAGATGTACTTATTAGTGATCACAATTGCATCTTTTTTGATCTTGTGTGTGACGAGGATCCTCTCCCTGCTAAACGAGAGTCCTGTTCACGTTTGATTAACCAGCGTACTGTTGAGAAATTTTCAGCCGCATTCGACTCAAGCTTGGTTCTTATTTCGAATGATGTAGACGCTTGTGCACAGGCTTTTAATGATCACTGTACTCTGCTGTTGGACAAAGTGGCACCTTTTAAAACTAGAGAAATTTCATCTTTTAATACATCACCGTGGATGAATGATGCCATTCGCAGCTTAAGGCGTGTTTGTCGGAGAACTGAGCGCTTATGGAAAGCGACTCAGCTACAAGTTCACCGCTTGTATCTTAAAGAGCTCTTTATGGACTTACACGAAATGATTAAAGAGGCTAGAGCCTCTTATTTTACTAATCTGATTTCTGCCTGTAAAAAGAATCCAAAAGCTCTCTTTGAAACTATTAACAACATTGTTTCTCCAGCTGCATGTATTGTCCCTGTGTTTTCAAATGTTGACTGCAATCACTTTTTGTTTCATTTTGTGGACAAGGTTAGAGCTGTCAGGGCAGGCTTGGTTCCATCAGCAAACCATCATATAGTTAAAGATCACAGACCTTCAATACTGGACTCCTTCTGCCCCATTACCCTGAATGACATAATTAAATTAGTGGGCACGATGAAACCATCTCAAAGCCCTGTTGATATTTTACCTACTACTTTGCTTTTAAAATCCATAAATCATCTTGGCCCATGTTTGGTTTCAATTTTAAACCTATCTCTTCAGCTGGGCCAGGTTCCTAGCTGCTTTAAGCATGCTGTTGTTCAGCCTATCTTGAAAAAGAACAATCTTGATGCAGCTTCATTTAAAAACTATAGGCCTATTTCTAAATTGCCCTTTCTTTCCAAAATTTTAGAAAAGGTTGTCGCGAACCAGCTAAATAATGTTTTGGATTCTCATAATATCTTTGATAAGTTTCAGTCTGGTTTTCGTAAAAATCATTCAACTGAGACTGCCCTCCTTAGGGTTTCAAATGATATTTTGATGGCTGCTGATGGGGGTAAATGCTCTGTGCTGGTTCTATTAGATCTTAGTGCAGCGTTTGATACCGTGGATCACTGCACTATGATTGATAGACTAAACAAACAACTGTGGGCATTACTGGATCAGCTCTGGATTGGTTTTCCTCCTATCTTTCAGACAGGAGTTTCTCTGTGTCCGTAGGAACATATATGTCAGACTCTGCTCCTTTGTCATGTGGTGTGCCCCAAGGTTCTGTGCTTGGCCCGCTGCTGTTCAGCCTGTATATGCTTCCTCTTGGGAAGATTATTGGTAGCTTTGGAGAAATATCATACCATTGTTATGCTGATGATATTCAATTATATTTATCTTTTAGCCCTGATAGGTTGGACAAATTGTCCTTGTTACACAATTGCTTAGCCTCCATTAAAAATTGGATGGCAGACAACTTTCTGCAACTAAACCCAGACAAAACCGAGGTGCTGATTTTTGCACCGGACAACATTATTCCTAGGATTAGGCAGGCAATTGGGGCTCTATCATCCTCGGACTGTAATGTTGTGCGAAATTTGGGTGTCATTTTTGATAAATTTATGTGTTTTAGCAGTCATGTTAAATCTGTGGTTCGTTCCTGTTTTTTCCATCTCAGGAACATCGCTAAGATTAGATCTGTGGTTTCCAAAAAAGAGATGGAGATGCTTATTCACGCTTTTATTTCTTCTCGTCTTGACTTTTGCAATGTACTGTACACTTGTTTAAACAAATCCTCCATGGACAAATTGCAAGTGGTACAGAATGCAGCTGCAAGACTTTTGAATAAGACCAATTGGAGATCACATATTACACCTATACTTAAGGCTCTACATTGGCTTCCAATTAGTTATAGAGTACAGTTTAAAATTTTAACCATTACTTACAGAGCCTTGCATGATCAAGCTCCCTCTTATATCCAGGATATACTGCATGTATACACTTCTGGTCGCTCTTTGAGGTCTTCAGGCCAAGACCTTTTAACTGTTCCTAGAACACGTTTTAAAACAAGAGGTGACCGAGCCTTTTGTGTGGTGGCTCCAAGGCTCTGGAACTCTCTTCCATTAGCCTTGAGAGCTTCGGACTCCGTGGAAGCTTTTAAAAAACGCCTTAAGACGCATCTTTTTAGACAAGCATTTAATTAGCAATATGTTTTTTTATGTTTTTGTGTATGTGTATATTTGTATGTTATGTGTATATCTGTTATGTGTATATTTTAATTTTGTGAAGCACTTTGTGACCTTTTTGTCTGTGAAAAGTGCTATAGAAATAAAGCTTACTTACTTACTTACTTACTTACTATCTGTACTGTGCTTAATACCCACGCAGAAATGCCTGGCAGAAGTTTCCATGCTGCCAGACTCTCTGAGAGTGGTATCAATTTTAACACTTCCTTTTGAGGGGATGTTAGATGTTCCATGTCCTGGATGACAGCAGGAAGCAACGGAACATCTAACAATTAGCTGGAAACCGCTGCCACCCGAAGTATCAGAGGTGGCGGGGATGGAGAGGCTTGTGGGTGTAACGAGAAGGGGCGATTATAATCTATAATGGGCTACCCCCACCAGACTGGGTGCCAGACCATCAGAACTTCCTCTTTCTGTTGATGATAATCCTGAGGTCTGGCTTAGGAGGTTGCTGAGCGCGACGAGCCTGTCCCCAGTTTTTACTAGGGGGAGCACGGTTCGCCACACTCGGCTTTTTCACCTCCCTAGATCTTGAAGGACCGGGGAGAGGTTGGGTGGCCGATGAGCCCTCCCCTTGAGTGCGCTGAGGAAGGAACCTCTTTATGTCTCTTAACCTCTCTGAACCTGGAGACTATTGTGTTGACCGAGTTGCCAAACAGGCCAGAGGGAGAGACCGGGGAGTCCAGAAGAAAAGACACAGTCCTTATCTTTATCCCCGTGAGGTTGAGCCACAGGTGCCTCTCCATGCCGACTAATGCAGACATAGAACGGCCGATGGCATGGGCCGTCTGTTTAGTGGCACGGAGAGACAGGTCTGTGGCTCGACGCTGTTCAGAAAACGCTTCCTCGTCTATCTTACTGCCTGCACTCAAGTCCTTCAAGAGGTCAGCCTGGTACGCCTGTAACACTGCCATAGTGTGCAGCGCAGCACCAGCCTGACCTGCAGCTTGGTAAGCTTTACCCACGAGAGCCGATGTTGTTCTGCACGGCTTCGTGGGGAGGGTAGGTCTCTTAAGCGAAGATGCAGACCCAGGTGAGAGATAGCTGGCGAGCATCTCTTCAACCTGAAGCATCTCTGCATACCCTCGCGCCTTCAAACCCACGATAGTTTAAAAAAGTCGATGTCGAGGGAACAAAGACACGAGAGGTATATGGTTTTCTCCATGATTTAGATAGCTCATCATGGAGGTCCTCAAAGAAGGGGAGAGACTGATGTTGCGGTCCCTCCCACCTGCCACCGGACAGAAACTTATCCTCAAGCTTGCTGTGTTTGGGGGTCTCTTGTTCGTGAGGCCAGTCAAGCTGCAATCTGGCCACCGCACGATTAACCAACTCGAGTAATTCCTCGACGGACTTATCGACGTGCGCTTCGGGATCACGCGAGGGAACTTGTGGATCTGGTGAGTGAGCAAGCAAAAGGAACGGACCCGTCTCTTGCTCGTCAGCCAAGTACATTTGGGTGCCCCACGATGTTAATGCGGGTGCGGACTGAAAGTAGCCAAGACGAGCACGAAGCATCTTAACTGTAAACAGTTCACAATGCTCGCACTCTCCTGACTCCAATGCAGCGATCGCATGCTCCTCCCCCAAACACACAAAGCAGTAAGTGTGTGTATCCAGTTCTGACATAGAACGAGAACATGGAGGGACACAGCGCTTACTTTGCTGGCTCATTTCTCTTTTTGACTTTTAAACTTTTTTATTAGATAGTTCAGAGATGAGAGAGAGAAAAAATCTGCACACTGCCAGATGTAACACTAAATAACTCCTAACCAAGATCTGTAGTAGACAGAGAGGAAATAGATGCTTGCACACCAAACACAGAGAAGCTCTGAAGACAAAAGACCTGACGATGCACCTGTGTCTCATCTAATTATAGGCTTGTGTCGCGGGTGAGCGCCGATGACCAGCGCTGCAGATTTCTTCTTCAGCGGAGACTAATCTAAACTCCTCTATTTGACTGTGGATTAATGACTAATCTAAACTCCTCTATTTGGCCGTGGATTAATGTGGAAATGTGATTGGTTATAATGCTCAACACTGTAAAAACTGCTTAAAAAGCTTTGATGCAACGTGAGCAGATATGAATGTAATTCCACAATCAACACTTTTTATTCATGTTCACATTTCAGTTTAATCACAACAGTCAATCGTTTTAGTTTTTGCACCTGTATCTTAAATTTAAGGCATTTATGTGAACATTGGGGGCATTTTTACCCCAAGCCCAAATGTGAATCCACTGCAATGAGAAACATAAAATAGCTTGGTTTTAAAGTGACTTCTGTGTGAGCTGTACTTCATACATTGTTACATTATTGTCAATAGATAAAGGACACTTTTTGTATTAAAATTTTAGCTGTAATATTGCTAATGCTATGAGTCACTGTAACTAGTAAAATAAAATAAATACAGTATATACATACATTAAAGACTAATGCATAGTATTTTTTTGGGGGGGGGGGGGGGGGGTGTCTTTCTGTGTCTCTCAGTGTCGTTCACTGTTGTGGTTCCTCGTGATCAGACAGTGGCTCATGTCGGGTCCACAGTCACTCTGCCCTGCTGGATCTCTCCTCCTGAGAACGTTGAATCTCTGGAGATCCGCTGGTACCGCCAAGAGTTCAGCAAACCTGTTCTCCTCTATCAGCATGGGAAGATCCAGGATGTCCAGGAGGAATCGTTCAGGAACCGAAGCTCACTGACTCTGTGGTCAGATCTGTCTGGTGGACTGAAGGATGGAGACATCTCTCTACGCCTGGAGAAACTCAGGATTCAGGATGAAGGTTCATTTCACTGTTATGTCAGTGGAGAAAGTGAATATGACAGCGGAGAGGTGGTTCTCAAAGTCACTGGTGAGTCAAAATCTACAATTCATGTTTTATGGATCATTAAAGCCTGTAAATGGGACATGTGTTTTATTGCAAGGGGAAACATCATTACATGAACTTCCAAATGAATTGAAGAATCTGTGGTTGACTATACTCCTAATCATACCCATATGTATATATACTAATTGGCTTCTTCACTCTGTCTCCTCTCCACCAATAAGCTGGTGTGTAGTGGGCGTTCTGGCACAATATGGTGATAAAAATATATATCAATAATATTATCCAGGTAGATGCTGCACATCGGTGGTGGTTGAGGAGATTCCCCCTTCCATGTAAAGTGCTTTGAGTGCCGAGAAAAACGCTATATAAATGTAATGAGTTATTATTATAATTCATTTTTAACACTATTTTCCCACTAAATTTTCAATGGAGGTGCCGAAGAGTCCCTATCCTTATGTCTAGAAGATTTAACCACAAACCACCAGCCTGACCAGCCACCGCATACGCCTTGCCAACCAGCGGAAGGTGGTTTCTCTCACTTTCTGTCCCCCCTCCTACCACATCAAGCTTCTCAGAGCCGGACACCAGCAACATGCTCTGCTGGATCTGCTGAGCAGGCTTCCGGGTCCATCAGATCACTAGGGCTGACAAGAGAGGGCTGAGAAAGCGAAATTCCTTTCTGAAAATCCTCTCCCAGCTCAACCTGCAAGCTCATCTCTCGGGAAGAGAGCCAAGCATGAGTGGAGCTTCCTCACTGTAAACTTGTCACAGTGATCCATCCCCCTCGAGGGCTGAATTGTGAATCATAAGCAGACAACGCAGAGCTCATGAGTGTCCTCAGGTGTCAAATAACGAGGACACGGAAGCAAGACAAAATAGCTCAGGCATCCCTTTTCACGCACTCCTTGTGTGATATCAGGACTGCTGTCTGCCAATAAAATTGCCATGTGTATAATAAATGCTCAGACACCGGTCATGCTGAGGGCGTTCCCCATAGCTTCAACACCAAGATGCAGTGTCGAATTTCCACTTCGAAAGGGAATGTCTTGGTTACTGTTGTATCCCTCATTCCTTGAAGGAGGGAATGGAGACGTTACGTCGAAAAGACTGACGTTACGGGATCTCACTTGGAAGCCCAATCACCTTTGAGTGGTTACAAAACAAGCCAATGGACATTGGCATTGGGATAGCTGAGATTTGCATGGCAAGCCACTCCCCCGGTCATACGGGTATATAAGCTTGCCAGCAACTCACTCATTCGGGTTTGTGCTGAGGAGGCGAGACAGGGTCCCAGCCGTTCAGCGGCGATACAGGGTTGTGGCAGGTGGGACATAACGTCTCAGTTCCCTCCTATAGGGAACGAGGGTTACAGCATTAACCAAGACTTTTCCCATTCACGCTCGACTTTATGTGGGCGTGAAAGGGGCACAACAACCAAAGGGAGTGGTGGGAACTTTGGGCACATATCCGGGCTAGGGTCTCAGGATTACGTGAGAGTCAGCTGACCCAAATTCCAGACAAGTTTCGCTGGCCGAAAATGCCTGCAGGTCCCCTACCCTCTTGATAGACATGAACTCAGTCAGGATCTTAAGCTTGACTGACTGTAGCCGCTCAAAGGGCACTCTCTGCAGGGCTGTAAGTACAGCGGAGAGGTCCCAAGAGGGGATAAGACGTGGTCGAGGAGGATTTAGTCTCCAGGCGCCTCTCAGGAACCTGATGATCAGGTCGTACTTTCCCGAAGACCAACTGTCTACTGCTTTGTGATGTGCTGCAATTGCAGCAACATACACTTTCAAGGCGGATGGAGACAGCCTTCTCTTAAACCTCTCCAGCAAGTAAGAAAGCACAGAGCTGACCGGGTATTTACGAGGGTCTTCCTGGCAGGGAGGAACACCAATCAATGAACAGATTCCACTTAAAGGCATAAGCTACTTGTCGAGGGGGCTCTGGCTTGAGTGAGAGGAATTGAGGTATTAATTAGGAATTAATTTTGCAGATCCGGGGGGTCGTCTGGGATATTTCAAAGAAATACAGGGCCAAAAATTATCCGGTGGTTGGCCACTTAAATCTGGAAACCACACATGGAGGTTCCAGAGATCTGGACACGAGTGCCATTAGAAAACAGGTCCTTCCTCAGGGATATTCCTTAGCTGTCATGAGGAGCATCATGTCCAAAAACCAGGTCTGGGTGGGCCAGTAAGGCGCATCCATCAAGACCGGCTCCCCTTTCTCCTGACCTTGCACAGTGTCTGTGCGAGCAAGCTCACTGGGGGAAATCCCCAGGGCCATCTGTGTGTCATTGCATCCATGCCGGTCCCCTCGGTCATCATGGAGTAAAGAAGCTGGCAATGGGAGGACTCCGGAGAGGCAAACAAGTCTACCTGTGCATCTCCAAATCAACTCCATATCAGCATGGCAGAGTGACCTGAGCTTCTGCTGAGTACAGAGGAGGATATGTTGTGCGAGTTGCGACATGATAGGGAACTATGTCCAACATTAAGCCCGGTGTGAACACATGAATTGAACATGAGCAAAAATGGAAATTTTGTTTTCTTTTAGCATTATTTATTTATATATTTTGCTTCAGAGTTTAGTTAAAATTCATATGGACTTTCTTCCTCAGATCCACCAGATTCCTCAGATTCTCCAGATTCATCAGATCTATGGAAGGCTCTTTTCTTCACCATTCTCATCTGTGCTTTTCTGGGTTTGGTTGGGCTGATCCTGTACAAATACAGACAGAAACTAACAGGTACAATCTAGTTGAAAGATTTCAAAAGAGTTAGTTTGTTTTTATGTTTTATGCATCTCATGTGTTTTATCTGTTTTGCAGGGAAGAAACCGGAAGAACAAAGTAAGTAACGTGAACTCATGCCATGTACATCTAAACTCAGTCATGGATCAGATGAACGCTTTTAGGCACAGGATTACTGTGAGAAAATGCCTGTTCTTTTCCGAAAAGACTTTCTGATACAGTTAAAGTAGTCTATGGTTTTATGCCAGTCAATGCCGGAGATGGTTAATTGTGCAATTTAATCTGGAGAAATTATCATTGGTCCAAATTAATTCCTCCAATTTTATTTCATTTTAGTTTGTGAGGATGGAGCTATGGAGAAACTGACAAAAGAAGGTACTTTATTAAATGTTCTTTTTTTTATATTTTTATAATAACCATAACTGTTGAAGTGACACACTAATCGTTACATAAACATCTAAATGCATGTTATAGCAGAAGAAATATGAACATGGTTTGGTGGAAAATAGAATGAACTGAATAATTAAACAAATGTGTTAAAAATGAACTTGATTAACAAATCATTGTCTTTTTGTTGCTTTTACAGTCTAACTGTGACATAAGAATTTGCTCACTTTCCATATTTGTTAATTATACTTTTCTCTTTTACACATTGATAACTCTCAAAAAAAATGTTTTTTTCAAAACATCAAATTGCTTGTTTTTCATTTTAGCTGGGGGAGAGATAAATATAGAAGAACTGAGGAAACATGCAGGTATGACAATCTCATTTACATACATTTCATATGCATATATGTGAATATGATCTCACACACACAAGTTTGATGATTAATAATTGTTGCTTTGTTTTTTCCTCACAGTTCAGATCTCTATTCACGAACATTATGTATCTCCAGATTTGAACATTTCTAAGGACCGTAAAATAGTGAGGCACAAAAAAGATTATAATCACACTGGAGAGGGATTTCCCTACAAATTATATGCATTTGGAGCCCAAAAATTTGCATATGGCCGTTACTATTGGGAGGTTGCGTTGGCACAAGAAAATACACCTCCTAAAAACTACTGGTTAATTGGTGTGGTGAAACATGGAAATTTTCGTTCAAAAGACAAATCTTTTACTCAATCAAACGGTTACTGGTTCTTGTGTTCAGACGGTCCTAATGGTGTTTTCACCAACTCTGATCCACCAGTTACTCTCTCACTGACGCCGAGACCTGAACAACTGGGAGTTCTGTTAGATTATGGTGCCGGTCAGCTGTCATTTTACAGTGTCAAAGAGAGGAAACATCTGCTGACCATGAGCTCCAGATTCACTGGATCAGTCGCTCCGCTGTTTAATCCAGGAGTAGTTGAACAGAGTCCACTTGTAATTCTGGATTGTCCAAAACCTGCAGAATCACCTGTAGAGTCCAGAGAACCTTTACTGAGTAACACAGAGTCTACACCGGATGCAAGCGGCGCGATGCAATGCAACAAAAGCAAATAGAAACCATTATAATCAGAGATGCTGTCTACACTGGATGATGGACAATAGCATGTGATGCACCCCCCCAACACACACACACACTAAACCTGCACTTTTATGCCAGGCAGCTTCTGTTTGTAAGTTCAGTGACTTCGAGTGACCTTGATCTTGAAAAAACTAAATTAAATTTGATATTGTAAGATATTTTCAATAGATGGACACTGTACTTTGGGGACTTTGTAATAAATTTATTTTATAACCCATATTGTAAATGATATTAAAGTACACTTTGATTGATTTTTTTTGTTTGTTATTTTAATAAAAGACACAATAAATAAATAATCAAAATACTTTTGTTTTTTCTTTATAAATGAGATCTTGAGGAGAAAAATCACCAAAGCACATCTGATTAAAACACACTGAGACTTCAGACATGTTGAAGTAAAGAGACGTTCATGAGACACACAGAAACACACACTTGATACTTGATACACTTGACTTAAACCTCTTAAATGTGAATGTGAATTAATTTAGAAGTTCTCTTTCTTTCTCCATTAATCACAGTTGTGGTTCCTTACGGTCGGGACTACAGTCACTGTTCTTCTGTAAGACTTTCTTTCTTCAGGCAAACACTGACTTATCATAAGAGTAGTGCACTTGACTTGTGTGCTGTATTCTAAGTGTTCTGAAGTTATATGATACTTCAGTGTGATGAGCAGAACTTGATCTCGACACTAAAGAGCAGCAGTCTGAATATAAACTCCAGACTCAACCGCAGGAATGAAGGACACCTGATATGCAGAGGTGTTTGAGATACCTGTCCAAAGACTGTCCTCCTCCTTCATGACTCCTGATTTCTTGCTCTTCTTCTTTTGGGCTGGTTTGGGGGCGGAGCCGTCAGCTGATTGGCTGGATTTGATGCTGTCAAAATGAGAAAATGCATAAATGTGAGAAACTCATGAACTGAAAATGAAAGTTTCTGTTGCATGTTTCCTTACCAGAACTGATGCTTGATCGTGGCTGATAAGGACAAAAATTAAATGAACCCTTTATGGTACGGCTATTAATTTCTACTCGTTGTTCAGAAAAAAATACAATATATTTCACTATGAGAATTAAAAGGGCAGGCCTTAAGATAGCCAATGATGTGCTGTTTTTAAGTCACATGATATTTGAATGTCCCTCCAGAACTCTATTTCCCATGGTCACACTGAAGACTGTTAATGTGCTCAAGAAATTACTCTATTAACCTCATTTCTAAACATCTCTTCTCAAGGGGAATTTTAATGAAGCATCTTTGGTATTTCTCTCGACTCGACTTCCTGCTCAGCTACTGTTCGGACGCTCTTGCTCACTGCTCCGCGCTTTGCTCTATCGCTTTTACATTTTATCTCCTATATTTTTATATTTTATTTCCTTTTATCACCTAATTTTAACCTCAGCAAACAGCACAGTGCTCAGACAACAAAGTTTGGATTACTACAAAAACGCAGAATTCTTTTACCCGACCAGCTTACATTCCGGGAAAGGAAAACACAACTGCCTACATTCATAAGGATAAGAGAGAAAATGCCTCTTCTGGTTCAAGAATCTACTTGCTGCACTAACTGCCACAGACTTTTACAAAGGATTGCAGTTCTCGAAACAAAGTTACTTACGGGACCATCAAACCTGACGGAGCACACAACAGAGCTTCGTCATGGACACCCTCAGCATACCGGTGAGTCCCATGAAACTAGTGCTCCTCGACAGGTAGAGAAACAAGCCGATCGACTTACTAATCGATGGCACAAACAGGGAGCGAGACCCAAAGGCACTCGATACATCAGATTGTCATGAGCATCACATATTACTGCAGTAGCATCCTCTACCCCAGATACAGCTCTGACAAGGACTGCAAACACCGGTCTTCTACCACCCCCTATACATCTTGAGAACAGATTTGAAGTGCTAATGAATGTAAATGAGGAATCCCCAAACGTGATGAATGTGATCGAACACAGACTGAATGGGCCGGTAGCTAACACTGATGCTAACTGGCGCTCAAGGTCGAGCAGACAGCGGCACTCAGCTCAGAGCGCAGCCGAGCCCAGGACTCTGATAGTGGGGGACTCCATAATTAGAAACATTAGCGCCAGGGATACAACTACGTGCTGCCTTCCACAAGCAACAACTTCTGATGTAAACAGGGAACTTCAAAACATTCTGATGAAACATAAGACTGCAAATCGACTCATCATTCATGTGGGGAAGAATGATATTCATAAAGAGCAGTCAGAACTCCTTAAGAAGGATTTCCATGAACTTTTTGAAACACTTAAAAGACTGAAAGTTCAAACATTCATCAGTGGACCTCTCCCAGCAAGAGGAACAAACAGGTTTTCACGGTTGCTTGGGCTAAACACATGGCTGCAAAAAACCTGCAATATAAAAGGAGTAAACTTCATTGACAATTTCAATCTTTTCTGGAGTCAGAGACAACTGTTTCATCGGGATGGCCATCACCCAAACAAATTTGGTTCAAGAGTGTTAAAGGACAATATCTACTTCTCCCTCAATCATCCTTCTGCAGTTTGTGCCAATCCACTCAATCTGAACGGCACACACACACCTGGACACAGTATGAATGACCACGGGACTTCACTTCAGCAGCAAAATTGACATGTGGTTGACATATCACACAAGGACAATGATAACACCACTCCGCCACAACAACCTCTGCTCACGGACACAATCTCAGCTGAGCCCTGCCCACAGAGAGACATATCAGAACTGCTTGAAGATTCAGCACCCAAGGACGACTTCCTGGAAAACAGCCAGGGAAGCCAGGACAGCATATCACAGCCTCCTATAACACCAGAGCAACAGCCCCTTTCACCAGACACGCTATCCCTCTCTCCAGCCTCGCCTCTTCTGTGTTTCTCACAGAAAATGGAAGAACTGGTGTATGCTGGAACCAGACTATCCCACTCTTTTGCTGCAAGCCCCCAGATACCAACCAAAAAACGACAGGCACCATTACCACCCGCACCAAAGCCTGCGGGCCCAGCTCGCCCTCCCCCTCCTCCTGTGAGAGCTCTTCGGCCTCTGCCACAACGCAAGGGCCCACACCCTCCTTCATCTGCTCGAGGTGAACCAAAAACAACTGATACCAGCTCTCAGTGATGTGTTTTGGGTCCCCGCTCTGATAACAGTAACTTTCTCAAATGTTTACAGAAAAAACAGGAACCCAGTGTGCCGGTATCTTTCTCTATTGCTGTTCTATTACAAGATAGAAAGTCTACGGCCTTCAATAGCCGTGCAGCAAACCTAACTAATCTGGTGCCTATTACACGTCAAAGTAAGATTGATGTGGGGACAAAAAGTAAGACTGTTAAGTTAGCACTTTTAAACATTCGTTCACTTAAAAATAAATCACTTCTAGTCAACGATTTAATAACCACAAACAACCTGGATTTTATGCTTCTAAATGAAATCTGGCTAGAAGACAGCTCCAGTGCAACAGTCCTCAATGAAGCAGCCCCTCCTAACTTTACTTTTATGAGTGTCTGCAGAGCTGTTAAGAGAGGTGGGGGTCTAGCTGCTCTTTTTAAAGATATCTATCAATGTAAGCAAATATCATTTGGGAATTACCCTTCTTTCGAATATCTGGGTATTGTGTTAAAAGGTGCTCCACGCATTTCACTTAATGATGTTTTATTAACAAGGTTCGGGAGGAGCACGTTCAGATAATTAACACAGGTGGAGAGCACTCAGCAATCAATGGTAAGAGGTGTGTATATATACTCAGCAGTCTCCCCTCATTCCATTGACAGTTTTTGCAGCATGTAGTCCGACAGTATCGTCCTAACAGGTCCGAATCGAGCGATTCCCGTCCGATGAATAACCTCTCGTCTTTGGAGAACCTCTGCCGCAATCCTCTGACCAATATCGCGGGCGTCAGGCTTAACAAACGGAATCATAACCGCGGGCGAAACATCCGCGATCTCCTTCCGCGTATTTCTCTGCACCGGTCCATGCAATAATTCCCGCCATTGAGAAATGGTTAGTAAGGCAATGCCGCCCTCTTCACGCGAGGGGAAGGGTCTTCTTCTTTCGTCAGGCCGCACAGCAGGCCCGCGCCGCGGATTCAGTACCGGCCAGTCCATACTCAACGTTTGCCGGGTCAACTCAGTGAGTGCTCAGCTCGGCCTTTCTCGTGTCTGTTTTGGTTGAGCTTGGCTTGCTTCAGTAGTTTGAGTCACGAGCCAGTCATGCCATATGTATACAAATTTTTGATCGGGGGAATGCACGTTTTAAATTGTTTCTGTACAAATGATTTACTGTCATACATGATCAGTAGGTCACACGTTACGTGCAGATTGATCACAGAATCATTAAGAACCTATCGTTAACACTGTCCTGCAATTTATCTGCAAAATCTCGTAAATATATATAAAAAACAAAAAAAACAAAAAAAAAAACATACAAGCATGTGTTTCATGACAAGTGTTTAGTAATCCTTAATTGAAACACAGTTAAATAAATACAAGATGCATACATTTATGCAAGCTTCGTCTTTTACCATAAACCGTCTCTTTTGTACTCAACTAAATAAACTTCAGACAATCAAAATTGTTCTACACGCAAACTGTTATCTTTGCTCGGTCACTTAAACTTCAATGTGCATAATCCTGCAAGGATTTCATCTCGCCTCCTTTTTTCTCGCGTCTTTGATCTAAGCACAAGAAGACGAGCATAGGCCTGCTAAGCCCCACTCTCCTCCTCCCTTTGTTCAGCCACACACCGCAGGAGCTCAGTTTCTCCAGGTAAGTTTATCCACTGCTGCAGCAGTGATGTCTCCTCCGGTCCTGGAGGAGCTCAATTTCTCTGGCAAAGTTTTCTCTAATATTGCAACAGTAATGTCTCCTATGCTCCCGCCGGAGCTCTTTTACTCTGGCTAATGTCCCCACTGTCACAGCAGTGATGTCTCCTCTGCTCCCACTGGAGCTCTTTTACTCTGGCTAATGTCTCCACTGCCACAGCAGTGATGTCTCCTATGCTCCCACTGGAGCTCTTTTACTCTGGCTAATGTCTCCACTGCCACAGCAGTGATGTCTCCTATGCTCCCACTGGAGCTCTTTTACTCTGGCTAATCTTCTCCACTGCCACAGCAGTGATGTCTCCTATGCTCCCACTGGAGATCTTTTACTCTGGCTAATCTTCTCCACTGCCACAGCAGTGATGTTTCCTCTGCTCCTACTGGAGCTCTTTTACTCTAGCTAATGTCTCCACTGCCACAGCAGTGATGTCTCCTATGCTCCCACTGGAGCTCTTTTACTCTGGCTAATGTCTCCACTGTCACAGCAGTGATGTCTCCTATGCTCCCACTGGAGCTCTTTTACTCTGGCTAATGTCCCCACTGTCACAGCAGTGATGTCTCCTATGCTCCCACTGGAGCTCTTTTACTCTGGCTAATGTCTCCACTGTCGCAGCAGTGATGTCTCCTATGCTCCCACTGGAGCTCTTTTACTCTGGCTAATGTCTCCACTGCCACAGCAGTGATGTTTCCTCTGCTCCTACTGGAGCTCTTTTACTCTAGCTAATGTCTCCACTGCCACAGCAGTGATGTCTCCTATGCTCCCACTGAAGCTCGTTTACTCTAGCTAATGTCTCCACTGCCACAGCAGTGATGTCTCCTATGCTCCCACTGGAGCTCGTTTACTCTAGCTAATGTCTCCACTGCCACAGCAGTGATGTCTCCTATGCTCCCACTGGAGCTCTTTTACTCTGACTAATGTCCCCACTGCCACAGCAGTGATGTCTCCTATGCTCCCACTGGAGCTCTTTTACTCTGGCTAATGTCTCCACTGTCACAGCAGTGATGTCTCCTATGCTCCCACTGGAGCTCGTTTACTCTAGCTAATGTCTCCACTGCCACAGCAGTGATGTCTCCTATGCTCCCACTGGAGCTCTTTTACTCTGGCTAATGTCTCCACTGTCGCAGCAGTGATGTCTCCTATGCTCCCACTGGAGCTCTTTTACTCTGGCTAATGTCTCCACTGTCACAGCAGTGATGTCTCCTCTGCTCCTACTGGAGCTCTTTTACTCCGGCTAATTTCTCCACTATCACAGCAGTGATGTCTCCTCTGCTCCCACTGGAGCTCTTTTACTCTGGCTAATCTTCTCCACTGTCACAGCAGTGATGTCTCCTCTGCTCCCACTGGAGCTCTTTTACTCCGGCTAATGTCTCCACTGTCACAGCAGTGATGTCTCCTCTGCTCCCACTGGAGCTCTTTTACTCCGGCTAATGTCTCCACTGTCACAGCAGTGATGTCTCCTCTGCTCCCACTGGAGCTCTTTTACTCTGGCTAATCTTTTCCACTGCCACAGCAGTGATGTCTCCTATGCTCCCGCTGGAGCTCTTTTACTCTGGCTAATGTCTCCACTGCCACAGCAGTGATGTCTCCTATGCTCCCACTGGAGATCTTTTACTCTGGCTAATCTTTTCCACTGCCACAGCAGTGATGTCTCCTATGCTCCCGCTGGAGCTCTTTTACTCTGGCTAATGTCTCCACTGTCACAGCAGTGATGTCTCCTCTGCTCCCACTGGAGATCTTTTACTCTGACTAATCTTTTCCACTGCCACAGCAGTGATGTCTCCTATGCTCCCACTGGAGCTCGTTTACTCTGGCTAATGTCTCCACTGCCACAGCAGTGATGTCTCCTATGCTCCCACTGGAGCTCTTTTACTCTGACTAATGTCTCCACTGTCACAGCAGTGATGTCTCCTATGCTCCCACTGGAGCTCTTTTACTCTGACTAATCTTTTCCACTGCCACAGCAGTGATGTCTCCTATGCTCCTACTGGAGCTCGTTTACTCTGGCTAATGTCTCCACTGCCACAGCAGTGATGTCTCCTATGCTCCCACTGGAGCTCTTTTACTCTGGCTAATCTTCTCCACTGCCACAGCAGTGATGTCTCCTATGCTCCCACTCTAGCTCGTTTACTCTAGCTAATGTCTCCACTGTCACAGCAGTGATGTTTCCTCTGCTCCAGCAGGAGCTCTTTTACTCTGGCTAATCTTCTCCACTGTCACAGCAGTGATGTCTCCTCTGCTCCTACTGGAGCTCTTTTACTCCGGCTAATGTCTCCACTGTCACAGCAGTGATGTCTCCTCTGCTCCCACTGGAGCTCTTTTACTCTGGCTAATCTTTTCCACTGCCACAGCAGTGATGTCTCCTATGCTCCCACTGGAGCTCTTTTACTCTGGCTAATGTCTCCACTGCCACAGCAGTGTCTCCTCTGCTCCCACTGGAGCTCTTTTACTCTGGCTAATCTTTTCCACTGCCACAGCAGTGATGTCTCCTCTGCTCCCACTGGAGCTCGTTTACTCTGGCTAATGTCTCCACTGCCACAGCAGTGATGTCTCCTATGCTCCCACTGGAGATCTTTTACTCTGGCTAATCTTTTCCACTGCCACAGCAGTGATGTCTCCTATGCTCCCACTGGAGCTCTTTTACTCTGGCTAATGTCTCCACTGCCACAGCAGTGTCTCCTCTGCTCCCACTGGAGCTCATTTACTCTGGCTAATGTCTCCACTGCCACAGCAGTGATGTCTCCTATGCTCCCACTGGAGATCTTTTACTCTGGCTAATCTTTTCCACTGCCACAGCAGTGATGTCTCCTATGCTCCCACTGGAGCTCGTTTACTCTGGCTAATGTCTCCACTGCCACAGCAGTGATGTCTCCTATGCTCCCGCTGGAGCTCTTTTACTCTGGCTAATGTCTCCACTGTCACAGCAGTGATGTCTCCTATGCTCCCACTGGAGATCTTTTACTCTGGCTAATCTTTTCCACTGCCACAGCAGTGATGTCTCCTATGCTCCCGCTGGAGCTCGTTTACTCTGGCTAATGTCTCCACTGCCACAGCAGTGATGTCTCCTATGCTCCCACTGGAGCTCTTTTACTCTGGCTAATGTCTCCACTGCCACAGCAGTGTCTCCTCTGCTCCCACTGGAGCTCGTTTACTCTGGCTAATGTTTCCACTGCCACAGCAGTGATGTCTCCTATGCTCCCACTGGAGATCTTTTACTCTGGCTAATCTTTTCCACTGCCACAGCAGTGATGTCTCCTATGCTCCCACTGGAGCTCTTTTACTCTGGCTAATGTCTCCACTGCCACAGCAGTGTCTCCTCTGCTCCCACTGGAGCTCGTTTACTCTGGCTAATGTCTCCACTGCCACAGCAGTGATGTCTCCTATGCTCCCACTGGAGATCTTTTACTCTGGCTAATCTTTTCCACTGCCACAGCAGTGATGTCTCCTATGCTCCCGCTGGAGCTCTTTTACTCTGGCTAATGTCTCCACTGCCACAGCAGTGATGTCTCCTATGCTCCCACTGGAGCTCTTTTACTCTGACTAATGTCCCCACTGCC
Organism: Scardinius erythrophthalmus; assembly: GCF_964197995.2. Classification (NCBI taxonomy): domain Eukaryota; kingdom Metazoa; phylum Chordata; class Actinopteri; order Cypriniformes; family Leuciscidae; genus Scardinius; species Scardinius erythrophthalmus. The sequence continues at coordinate 70,527,094 of NC_138222.1, read as the reverse complement.
ACAGCAGTGATGTCTCCTATGCTCCCACTGGAGCTCTTTTACTCTGGCTAATGTCTCCACTGCCACAGCAGTGATGTCTCCTATGCTCCCACTGGAGATCTTTTACTCTGGCTAATCTTTTCCACTGCCACAGCAGTTATGTCTCCTATGCTCCTGCTGGAGCTCTTTTACTCTGGCTAATGTCTCCACTGCCACAGCAGTGATGTCTCCTATGCTCCCACTGGAGATCTTTTACTCTGGCTAATCTTTTCCACTGCCACAGCAGTGATGTCTCCTATGCTCCCGCTGGAGCTCTTTTACTCTGGCTAATGTCTCCGCTGCCACAGCAGTGATGTCTCCTATGCTCCCACTGGAGATCTTTTACTCTGGCTAATCTTTTCCACTGCCACAGCAGTGATGTCTCCTATGCTCCCACTGGAGCTCTTTTACTCTGGCTAATGTCTCCACTGCCACAGCAGTGTCTCCTCTGCTCCCACTGGAGCTCTTTTACTCTGACTAATGTCCCCACTGCCACAGCAGTGATGTCTCCTCTGCTCCTACTGGAGCTCGTTTACTCTGGCTAATGTCTCCACTGCCACAGCAGTGATGTCTCCTCTGCTCCTACTGGAGCTCTTTTACTCTGGCTAATGTCTCCACTGCCACAGCAGTGATGTCTCCTATGCTCCCGCTGGAGCTCTTTTACTCTGGCTAATGTCTCCACTGCCACAGCAGTGTCTCCTCTGCTCCTACTGGAGCTCGTTTACTCTGGCTAATGTCTCCACTGCCACAGCAGTGATGTCTCCTCTGCTCCTACTGGAGCTCGTTTACTCTGGCTAATGTCTCCACTGCCACAGCAGTGATGTCTCCTATGCTCCCACTGGAGATCTTTTACTCTGGCTAATCTTTTCCACTGCCACAGCAGTGATGTCTCCTATGCTCCCGCTGGAGCTCTTTTACTCTGGCTAATGTCTCCACTGCCACAGCAGTGATGTCTCCTATGCTCCCACTGGAGCTCTTTTACTCTGGCTAATCTTTTCCACTGCCACAGCAGTGATGTCTCCTATGCTCCCACTGGAGCTCTTTTACTCTGACTAATCTTTTCCACTGCCACAGCAGTGATGTCTCCTATGCTCCCACTGGAGCTCGTTTACTCTGGCTAATGTCTCCACTGCCACAGCAGTGATGTCTCCTATGCTCCCACAGGAGCTCTTTTACTCTGGCTAATCTTCTCCACTGCCACAGCAGTGATGTCTCCTATGCTCCCACTGGAGCTCTTTTACTCTGGCTAATCTTCTCCACTGTCACAGCAGTGATGTCTCCTTTGCTCCCACAGGAGCTCTGTTTCTCCAGCTAATTTTTTCTTCTGCCGCAGCAGTGATGTCTCTTCTGTAGTACTTCTCTATTAAAGAGCACTCTATCCCCTCTTTCTCTTCTTTCCTGTCTCCTCTTTCTGTCCAGCGAGCATTGGTCTCTCAGTGGACGGAGTGAGAACTTTCCCGGTAGAGCACTTACGTTTTCTCCTTCATCCAGCGAGCATTTGGTCTCACAGCGGATGCAGTGTGAGAATCTCCCGGGCAAGCACTCATTTTCCTGTTTCCTCTTTCCGTCCAGCGAGCATTGGTCTCCCAGTGGACGGAGTGAGCTCTTTCCCAGTAGAGCACTTATGTTTTCTCTTTCATCCAGCGATGCAGTGTGAGAAACTCCTGGGCAAGCACTCATTTTCCTGTTTCCTTTTCCTGTTTCCTTTCCGTCCAGCGAGCATTGGTCTCACAGCGGACGGAGTGAAAACTTTCCCAGTAGAGCACTTACGTTTTCTCTTTCATCAAGCGATGCAGTGTGAGAAAATCTCCTGGGCAAGCACTCATTTTCCGGTCTCCTCTTTCCGTCCAGCGAGCATTGGTCTCCCAGTGGACGGAGTGAGAACTTTCCCAGTAGAGCACTTATGTTTTCTTTTTCATCCAGCGATGCAGTGTGAGAAAATCTCCTGGGCAAGCACTCATTTTCCTGTTTCCTTTTCCTGTTTCCTTTCCGTCCAGCGAGCATTGGTCTCACAGCGGACGGAGTGAGAACTTTCCCAGTAGAGCACTTACGTTTTCTCTTTCATCCAGCGAGCATTTGGTCTCACAGCGGATGCAGTGTAAGAAAATCTCCTGGGCAAGCACTAATTTTCCTGTTTCCTCTTTCTGTCAAGCGAGCATTGGTCTCACAGCGGACGGAGTGAGAATCTTCCCGGTAGAGCACTTACGTTTTCTCTTTCATCCAGCGATGCAGTGTGAGAGAATCTCTTGGGCAAGCTCTAATTTTTCCTCCTTTCTGTTTTCTCTCTGTCTAGCTAGCGAGCATTTGGGCTTAGCGGAAAAGCGCAAATCCTCCCGATCGGTCACTGTAAACTACAACCGTTCCCCATTCGCAGACCAACAGGGGACGTCAGTCCAGGCAGTGGGCCACCATTACGGGCCTCCCCGGTCAAGCATCCAGGCCCCTTCTTGAGATGCCAGCCCGCCAAATTCGGCACTCATTTGGGGGGTCTTTAGTCCGGCGGCTGTCCTCTGCTCTTTAGCCTTTGGGGGGAGTACTCTGGGTTCGGGCCCTCCCTCCGGACAGCACGCCAAATACGCATTAAACTTTACCCCTTCAAATTATATGTAAGTGTGAACTCGTGAAATGATGTTTTATTAACAAAGTTCGGGAGGAGCACGTTTAGATAATTAACACAGGTGGAGAGCACTCAGCAATCAATGGTAAGAGGTGTGTATATATACTCAGCAGTCTCACCTCATTCCATTGACAGTTTTTGCAGCATCCCTCCACCACCCCTTCTCCACGCTTCTAGTCCTAAGCACTTACATACGGGGGGAGTACTCTGGGTTCGGGCCGAACTCCGAGCTCGGAGCCCTCCCTCCGGACAGTACGCCAAATACGCATTAAACTTTACCCCTTCAAATTATATGTAAGTGTGAACTCGTGAATCATTATTTACAGGCCAAAAAAATACTCTCCAGCCTTTGCTGAGGACTTTACAGAACTGTTATCAGCAATTACCTCAGAGTTTGACTGTTTTGCCATTGCTGGAGATTTTAACATCCACATAGATAATGCAGAAAACAATATGGCAAAAGAAATCAAAAGTGTTTTAAAAACTTTTGATCTGACTCAGCATGTACATGGACCCACACACAATCGTGGACACACTCTAGATTTACTTATCAGTAAGGGTCTAAACATTTCATCGATTGTTATTAAGGATGTAGCACTGTCTGATCATTTCTGTATTTTCTTTGATATATTGATCTCTCCTGCCACTGAAGCTAGATCTGTGTCTGTCAAGAAGAGATGCTTAAATGACAACACTAGTGTACTATTTATGAAGGCTATATCCTTAACACCAAGCATATCTGCTGACTCTGTTGATTTTCTCCTTGATTCTTTTAACTCAAAAGTTAAAGGTATAATTGATGATATTTCTCCTGTGAAAGTCAGGAAGAAGAGTGGCAGACAAAAAGCACCTTGGAGAAACTCAACAGCTGTGCAAACTATGAAAAGACAATGCAGAAAAGCAGAGCGCATGTGGCGAAAGACTAAACTTGTAGTCCATTATAACATCTACAAAGACAGCCTTCATGCTTTCAATATGGAACTAGGCAAAGCTAGACAGACTTTCTTCTCAAATATTATAAACAGCAATTTAAACAACACACGCACTCTTTTTGCTACTGTAGAGAGACTGACAAACCCTCCAAGCCAGATTCCCAGTGAAATGCTCTCAGAGAACAAGTGCAGTGAGTTTGCTTCTTTCTTCTCTGAGAAAATCAGTAATATCATAAAGGTGATCAGCACATGCTTGAGTTGCTCTGGGGTCAGACAGATCAAACCACCTGAGAAAGTAGTTACTATGTCTGATTTCAGAGAAATTGATGGCAAAATTTTGGAAGAAACTGTACAGCACCTTAAAACATCAACATGCGCTCTTGACACACTTCCCACATCATTTTTCAAAAGTGTGTTAAACAGTTTAGAAGCAGATCTTCTAGAAGTGTTAAATGTCTCACTTCGCTCTGGGAGTTTTCCAAATTCCCTGAAAACTGCAGTTGTCAAGCCCCTCCTGAAAAAGAGCAATCTGGATAAGACCATATTAGGCAACTATAGACCAATCTCAAATCTTCCTTTCATGGGCAAGATCATTGAAAAAGTTGTCTTCAATCAGCTGAACAAATTCTTAAGCTCGAATGGATACTTTGACAATTTTCAGTCTGGTTTCCGACCGCACCACAGCACAGAGACAGCGCTCATAAAGATAATAAACGATATTCGCTTAAATACTGATTCAGGCAAACTATCAGTGCTGGTGTTACTCGACCTCAGTGCTGCATTTGTCGATCATAACAAACTTCTGGACAGGCTGGAAAACTGGGTGGGGCTTTCTGGGATAGTCCTAAAATGGTTTAGGTCATACTTAGATGGGAGAGGTTATTATGTGAGTATAGGAGACCATAAGTCTGAGTGGACATCCATGACATGCGGAGTACCTCAAGGCTCAATTCTTGCGCCACTCCTGTTCAACCTGTACATGCTCCCAATGAGCCAAATAATGAGAAAGAACCAAATTGCTTACCACAGCTCTGCAGACGACACACAGCTCTACTTAGCCCTATCGCCTAACGATTACAGCCCCATTGACTCCCTGTGCCAATGCATTGATGAAGTCAAAAGTTGGATGTGCCAAAACTTTCTTCAGTTAAACAAAGACAAAACTGAAGTCATTGCATTTGGAAACAAAGATGAAGTTCTCAAGGTGAATGCATACCTTCACTCTAGGGGTCAAACAACTAAAAATCAAGTCAGGAATCTTGGTGTGACACTAGAGTCAGACCTTAGTTTCAGTAGTCATTAGAGGTCTGCACTCCCGCGGGAGTCCCGCGGGACCCGCGGGTTGCGACGCAAAATAGTGCGGCGCAGGACAAATTTTGAAAGGTCATTGCGGGCGCGGGCGGGAGGGATGATACGTTGCACTCCCGCAAATTAAATATGAGTGTAAAGTAAAATATATAAATGATTAAAGTAGCGTACATAATTTGTAGTTTTGAGGGAGATTCTGTTTGGCAGCAATAAAAACGTTTTAAGCAGCCTAAACTTGTGGATGTTGTCCTTTGGAGTACGGGCGGGGCCTAATCTCACGCACACTTGTTTAGAGACAATTCCTTCCCGCTGCTCCGTGTTCGAACTCGAAAGCTCAAAATAGACAGCAATAACATTCTAACATTATCTAATATATAATTATATATATTAGATAGATAATAATATTACCTAATCGAATAAATTTTTTATTTTTTTTGGTTACTGTTAGCCTACTAGTGAATATTATGCTGTTCGTAGGCCTAATATGGGACCGTTTCGTGTTTTGGTGATCACATTTTAAATGTTTAAATGGCCTGTAGTCTAGGATAAAAATGATCCGTTTAACAAATGTTCCTATGTGTGTAGGCCATGCCTAAGGCTGTTTTTATGTTACATGATAATTAAGCCTATTGAAATTTGGGCCGATTAATGTTTATCTTTGTTGGCGTTAGTTACTGTAAGGAATTATGTGCGCACGCATTTTTTTTCCAAGACCTTTCGTGAGACAGAATGTGAACATCCATCCTGCTGCCTGCCGTCTTGCGGGCATTTGCGGGCGGGAGCGGGACATAATATCACAGATGCGGGCGGGAGTGGGACTAAAAATGACAAATCTTTGCGGGAGCGGGTGGGAGCGGGACTGAACATTGTGTCCCGCGCAGGTCTCTAGTAGTCATGTCAAAGCAATAACTAAATCAGCATACTATCATCTGAAAAATATTGCAAGAATTAGATGCTTTGTTTCCAGACAAGACTTAGAGAAACTTGTGCATGCTTTCATCACCAGCAGGGTGGATTACTGTAATGGACTCCTCACTGGCCTTCCCAAAAAGACCATAAGACAGTTGCAGCTCATACAGAACGCTCCCGCCAGGATTCTGAGCAGAACTAGAAAATATGAACATATCACACCAGTCCTCAGGTCTTTACACTGGCTCCCAGTTAGATTTAGGATTGATTTTAAAGTATTATTACTGGTATATAAATCATTCAATGGCCTAGGACCTCAATATATTGCAGATATGCTCACTGAATATAAACCCAACAGATCACTCAGATCACTAGGATCATATCAGCTAGAAACACCAAGGGTTCACTCTAAGCATGGCGAGTCCGCTTTTAGCTATTATGCTGGAACAGCTTCCAGAGGAGATCAGATGTGCTCCTACTGTAGTCACATTCAAATCTAGACTCAAAACACTTCTGTTTAGCTATGCATTTACTGAATGAGCACTGTGCCAATGTTCGTCCGACTGTTTGTACTGTACTGTATTTTATTTTTTTATTTTTTATTATTTTAATTTCTTTTATGTAAAGCACTTTGAATTGCCATTGTGTATGAAATGTGCTATATAAATAAACTTGCCTTGCCTTGCCTTGCCTAGCACCGGCCCCTTACGGTCCCTCCTGTAGGTGGTGGGTCCACGGGAGGGTGGCCCCACGTCGCTCCTTCGGGCTGAGCCCGGCCGGACCCCATGGGGGGAGGCCCGACCACCAGGCGCTCGCATACGAGCCCCAATCCCGGGCCTGGCTCCAGGGTGGGGCCCCGGCTGCGCCATACCGGGCGACGTCACGGTCCTCATTTTTTTGTCATCATAAGGGTTTTTGAACCGCTCTTAGTCTGACCCATCGCCTAGGACCTGTTTGCCTTGGGAGACCCTACCAGGGGCATATAGCCCCAGACAACATAGCTCCTAGGTTCATTCGGGTACTCAAACCCCTCCACCACGGTAAGGTGGCAGTTCAAGGAGGGGATAATATTATTTTTATTTTATTTTTCGTGTTTGCAGTTATGTGAAAAACAAAACAAAAACAAAACAACAAAAAAACAATGTTACGGGCGTGACAGTTCTCCATTACGGACATGACTGCTCTGAAAGCGACTTTAAAAATTTCACAGAGACCTCAAACAGAAAGCACAAAGCCTTTCTTTAAGGTGAATTTCATTTTTTTTATTAATTGTATCTTAATTTTAATCAATGTTTCATCTGGATTTAATAAATAAGAAGTAAATATAGTAGAAAATAGATAATCATGACACGGAGGCGCGGGCGAGTGAACTGGACTCGTCTCATAAATGAACTGAAACTCAGCGTAAGGTATGCTACTTGCCTCACAGACCTGAGAAATATATAGAATGCTTGAAATGTCTACTTTTAAACAGAACAATTCAAAACGAAGGAAAACAGACTGCTTTCTGCTTATGAAATGTGCATTTGTCTCTGTCGTGTTCTGAGAAGATCGTGACGCATCGTCAACTTCATCTTTGCAGTCGACACAGAAAACACTTGTTTATTAATAAACAATTAAAATGTCTCCTTGCTATATTTGACATATTAATAATCATTACTTTTGCCAGTTCTTTGTGACAGCTTTTAGATGCTTTATTCGCAGCGCCACCCACATGTTGAACGAGTCACACCGCATCAGCACCGAAAACATGATTTTTTTAAAATCTAAAATCATGATACGAACCGAATCGTCAACCCAGTCTCTTAGGTTTGGTCTATCATTACAGCCCTAGTAAGAACACTGAGGCCACAGAGTGCTGCTCACTGACTGACCATATATTGTGTTGCCAAATTGCGTAAGACCCCTTTCCAGAACTCTCTGTGAAAGAGCGTTTCGCCGGGCGTTTCGCCTTTGGGTTTCTTGGTGTGAGATCCCAGCACGCACAGTGTTTTACATTGGGTCCCCTAGCGCAAGATACTTACGCAGTACGAGAGACCTCTCGTAAGAGAACGTACTCGGTTACTAACGTAACCTCGGTTCTCTCTAGAAGAGGGAACGAGTACTGCGTATCTTGCCGTGCATGCAACACGCTCTGGTTCGCTTCGGCGATGAAAAATCAGATATCAGCTGCCTCCGAGCCTTATTTATAGGCCTAAGCCACGCCCGTTTCGACGGGATGTGACGCAGTGACTCATTGGATGTGACGTCACGATAGGCCTCGCTCGGTAGGCTGATGCTGTTGCCGCAGAGCAGCCAATAGGCGCGCGAGCTGTCTCGCCTATGTCTGTATGCTGCCGCAACGCGTTTTACATTAATACAAAATTAAAGGATAATTTTTTGGCTTCAATATCTCGCGGAAAAGGGATTTTCCCCTAGCGTAAGATACTTACGCAGTACGAGAGACCTCTCGTAAGAGAACCCCTGATCGCTAGGTTTTCTCAGAGGAGGGCTGTGCTAGAAATGTGTCCATCTTGAACATAATCAGAATGATCAGCTAATAAGGGTAAATCGACTTACTCTGGTACACTGGAGGGAGCATCTGAGCGGTTTCCACAGTTGTACCGACAGGCTGTAGAAAGTTCTGATCGAATCACGTCCTCATGTTCTGATATCAAAGACGCGAAGGTCAACTTGAATGAAGTTCAACTGCCTTTGCAATATTTCACATTTATATTTTTTGTATAGATCTTATAGTTTTTTTACATGATTTGATATACAGTATATTTTTTATTATTTTGATTGGTTTGTTAAATACACACACTATATCTGTTTGATTATTGTATTATGTTTAATACAGTATCTCTTCAGTTTAAACCATAAACACGGGGTGTCCACTCAAGTGGACATCTGAAAATCTCTTTGAAAAATGTGTAAAAAATAAAAATAAATTCAAATTTTGTTTTTCATGCCCTAAGAATAAAAACACATAGTTATCATAATTCATGCATGAAAGGGTTAATACATTTATTTTCACTAACAATATATTCATGATTAAATTATGTATATCATCATCATGTCCATGCTAAACACACATGTGTTCACATAGCTATTCAATCGCCTCGTAAAAACAGAACACACACACAATAACACACTTTAGTAGGCTATATGAAGCGAATTTAATCACATGATGATGATGACGTTTTTATTGATGAATCACGTTATGTTTAGAAAGAGAAAGTTAAGAGGAGAAAATCAGGTGAAAATCAGGTGCACGATTGATAGATTCAGATTTTCGTCTATTGTTCCGTTTATTTTGACTCTATTATTGTGTTGAACGCGTAACAGCTCATCTTCAGATCTCTGTGATTTAACAGACGAGTCTTCTTCTCCGGTGAGTTTCTGTTCCTCGTTGAACACGACAGTCTGATTTATTATTTCTCTCACATGATTCGTGTGTTTCTGGGGAAAAAAATTATCCCGTAGTGTTTTATTTGAGTGTCTGTATTTTCACAGGAATGTTGACTATTATTGTCGCTGTACTGGTGAATCTCTTCATAGAGACTTCTGGTAAGAACATGTTCAATAATAATAATCTTTATTTCATATGGTGTCTTTAAACCAGCTTCTCAAGCCACTTTACACTATTAAACAGACATAATTTAGCACACATTGAGTGTGGTTTTAGGAACCCCAGCAAGAAGTGCGTTGTAATAGTCAATGTGTTAAAAAACAAAAGTATTAATAAGCCTTTCAGTCACAGGAAAAAAATAAAATAAGGCAAAGTAGCAATATTTCTGAAATGAAAAAGGGAATTCTTAACAGTATGGGTCAAAAGACAAACTCAAATCAAATATAAACTTCTAAAAAAATGATTTAGTTTGGAACAGAGCCATCTACGTTTAACATTAGTTTTTTTTTTTTTGTGATGGACATATGTATGTTTGCTAGTGTGTTGCAATAAAAAAGTGAGACATGCAACGTGGAACCAGCTCAGTGCAAAGCCCAGGTTACCTCCCATGCAACACTTGTCTTGCATATATATATATATATATATATATATATATATATATATATATATATATATCAGCGTAATGCCATGTTGGATCCATAGATATAAACAAACTGCTTCGGTGTGTCGCATAGACGTCGTTATCGTTTTGCTGCTCCCTCCCCGTTCTGTGATTGGATCCCTTTTTGAGGGGAAAATGGTTCATGGTGTGCAGGCTGCCTAGCAGAGAATAAAATCGCGCTGCGCTCTCAAGGCAGCATGGGGAAGCCCAGGCTACATACAAGTAATTAATTAGTGTTGTTGCCTCCTCCTCATTCCAAGTCTGGAAGGATAACAGATTTACTCCAGTTGATTGAGTATTCAGAAATATTTGATAATGAATCAATGAGTTTGATTGTTTCTTGTAATGATGATGAGGGGTCTTGCAGATACAGTAGTATATCAGCGTAAAGATTAATTTTATAGTGTATATTTGGTGTTTGAATTCCTTTAATGCGGCTGTTTTGACGAATAGCTGTTGCTAACGGTTCGATGAAAATGGTTAATAGTGAAGGGGAGAGTGGGCATCCTTGTCTTGTAATACATTAAGTTAAAAAGTCTTTGTGTGTGTTAGTGGAAGCGAGTCTACCTTTAAAGAAACCGGCCTGGAAAAAAGATGGGTCATCTGTGTTTGGGCCATATAGGTTCCAATTGTAATTGGGCTATTATTAATAGAAATGTTAATGATAATAAATCGTCCTTCAGGGTCTATAACAGTGGGGTTATGAACAAATGAGATTCTTTTACTATTAAAATGCATACACCTCTTTGTTTTGTGTTGTAGTGAGCCGAGAATAAATGGTTGTACTTCGATGATTTAATTTTTTATGATCTGATTCTGATAGATGTGTTTCTTGTAGAAGGCAAACGTCGGCTTGTAATTTATTTAGATGATTCAAAACTTTGATCTTCTTTGTCTGAGAACCAAATCCGCGAACATTCCAGGTTAAAAAGGTAACAGTTGACATGTTTTAGTGAAAACTAAACATAAACGTATATTGATATGTGGGCCTGTTAGTACACAGTATATGTAAGTGTGAGTGCATGAGTTTGAGCTGGTATGGCAGTATATATGTGTGTGTGCATAAGGCAATGTTGTTGGAGATTAACATAAATTCAAATACAAAAGTGACTCAATGTATACATAAGTAAAACAATAACAAAAACAGCAGAAAAAACTTAAATACATACATAGGGTGGAACATGGGCACAAAACCTAGGTGCTAAAATAAGAGCACATCTCGGATACAAAAATAAAAGAGAGAATGAAAGAGAGAGAGAATTTAGTTGCATTTGAGATTATGGCAGTTATTGACTCTGGGATGAAGAAGTGTTCAGAAAAGCCATGGAGTAATGTCCTTATCATGATATAACTGTTCATCTATATATAGTTTATCTACTGTAATTATTGCCTTTTTTCCTTCATTTATTTTGTTTTCGGATTGGGAAACTTTTTTCCCGTCGTTCGAGAATGACCTTTGGGTATTGTTCGTTGATTCCATAGTTTGTGCCTTTAAGTTCCTTGCCTTGCTTTTGAACCAGTTCTTTGTGTTTGTAGTGTTCGAATTTCACGATGATCAGTCGTGGTCGATTGTTATTGGTTTGAGATCTGATACGGTGCACACGGTGAAAAGTGATGGTCTGTACAGTTTCAGCTGGTAATTTGAGTTGTTTTATCATAAAGTGCTTGACTGATTTTTCGGGATCGTCTGGAGTTTGTTCCGGGATGTCTGCGAAAACTAAATTGTCTCTCATGCTGCTCGTTTGCAAGTCCAAAATGTTTTCTTTCATGGTTTTGTTTTCTACGACAACAGGAGTGAGTTGAATGGTAAGTGTGTTAACTGACTCCTTTAAAAAGTTATTTTCTTTAGTGAGAGTGTCTATTTGTTCTTGACTGAATTCCAAGCTGTGCCGTAGTTCCTGGAGTTCCTTGTGTATGACTTCAATTAATGCAATCCTGGTGTCAAGTCTGGAAAGTTTATTTTCAATTGAGAGTAAAATGTCGCTTACCCCAGAGCAGCACAGCGGTCTCGGTGATGTGGATGGTGTTATGCTTGGACTGGTAGCTAGGTGAATCGGGACGAGGTCTCTTGGAGTTTGGAGTGGGGTTATCTTTACTTTTTTTGTTGTGGTCTGATTTATCCCTGTTCATGGTGCTGCAGAATCTGTTGTGGTGCGCGTCGATATATTCTTCGAGATGATCCAGGTTGTATGACGTTATAGACCGGTTTAGGGAGCGAAGAGATATTTTTTCTATATATATAAAAAAGATATTTAAACTATTTATTTAGTGTTGTTTACAGTCAGACGGGAGTCGTGCACCGGGTCTCGTGAGGTCTCGCGTTACTCAGTTACGTTTAACATTAGTGAACCAGCTTTACAGAGCTGATGAGGAGAGACAATAAGCACAACCTCTTATCACTATTAAGGCTCATCCATGTTTATATAGCAGAAATACAATGTGAGAGAAAAGAACCATCCACATTTTGACCAGGATTAGATTGGATATAAATTTGAGTCTCATCTGCACAGAAGTGATCATTACGCCTGAGTGTTCTCAAGAGCAATCCAGGAGGATATACTGTATATAAATGATAAAAATTAAGGGGCTTAAAACCGAACCCTGAGGGACACCAGTCAATCTCAGACCTAAAACCACTCATAAAAACAAACTGGCAGCGGTCAGAGAGATAAGATCTAAACCAGGTTAAAATAGTCTCAGAAACACCAAAGACAGTTTCAAGATGGTTGAGTAAGAGCTTGTGATTGACAGCTTTGGATTTCATTCAGTTTTATGGCATATATTCCAAACACACTATTCCTGATAGATCAACAAATGTTGATATTTATGGAGTAGGCCTAAATCATATATGTGAACTCTTTCAATTGGATATTATGGCACTGGGTTACAATGCTCATACATGGAAGGTTATTAGGTCATTGTGACACCAACCAAGCTAACTCATTTTTGTTTTAAGAATGTTTTCCAAACATTCTGTTTTGGTTATGGAAATGTTTTCTTAATGTTAGAGCGTTTTCTAAAAGTTTAGTAAGATGTTCTTGAAACATTATTTCAACTTACTTTTTATCAACTATTTTTTCACTCATATTCATTGTTTCCTTGAATTCACTGCAATGACAAACAGAAAGCTGCTTAATTTGAAAGTGACTTCTGTGTGAGCTTTGCTTCATACATCGCTATGGACTTTTTTCATGTGAAATTTCCCTGAAATATCATTTCTATTATTTCCCTAATAGTCTTATTTATTTTATTTTTGTCACAAAAAATATAGGCTACAGATTTAGAAACACTGTGACTAGTAAATATAGCACATAAATACAGAATATAATGCATGTAATTACATTGGGTGTGTCTCTCTGTGTCTCTCAGAGTCGTTCACTGTTGTGGTTCCTCGTGATCAGACAGTGGCTCATGTCGGGTCCACAGTCACTCTGCCCTGCTGGATCTCTCCTCCTGAGAACGCTGAAGCTCTGGAGATCCGCTGGTACCGTCATGACCAGTACAGCAACCCTGTTCTCTTCTATCAGCATGGGAAGATCCAGGACGTCCAGGAGGAATCGTTCAGGAACCGAAGCTCACTGACTCTGTGGTCAGATCTGTCTGGTGGACTGAAGGATGGAGACGTCTCTCTACGCCTGGAGAAACTCAGGATTCAGGATGAAGGTTCATTTCACTGTTATGTCAGTGGAGAAAGTAAATATGACAGTGGAGAGGTGTTTCTCAAAGTCACTGGTGAGTCAAAAACTATATTATACAATGTATTGTTTTTATGGATCTAGAACTCATTAAAGGAATAGTTCACCTATTGTGTTGCATGAGTAGGCTTTTCTCCAGATTTCAACCACTATAACTCTGAAACTAATGGAATATCAAACACATATTTTTGCAGCATAATGCTGCCATCATTTTCCAAAGAAATTTTCAACCCAGCAATCAGGGAATGTTCTCATTACTTTTGCTAATGTTCTGGCAATGTTCTCTCAAAATGAATATTCTTTAAAAAAAATTCTAGTAACAATAGAATATTTGTTAAACTTTATCTGGTCTAATAATGCTAATGTAAGGTTAGCACAAAAACGTTATTTATACATTGTTTGTAGAAGGTTTAATAAATGTCCCGATAATGTTGGGAGAAAACGTTCTTAGAACAACATTTTTTGAAAATCCTTTAAACATTTAGAATGACAACTAACTTCAAGTGAATAAGGCTGTGATTGCTGTTTTAAAAGAACATCCTTGGGACATGGGAAAGTTCTTTAGCCTGTCCCATAGTAATTGTTCCTAACTTTTCTCTTAAATTTATGTAAATGTTATGCAAGTGTTAGAATAATAATAATAAAAAAACATGAAATCATGAAATCACCACATATTGTCATTAGTATGAATGTTTTCATAATGTTGTCAGAAAACATTATTTGAACATCATTCTTCAAACGTCCATTAACTATCAAGCTTCACTAATGGTTACACAGCAAAACCCCCTGTATTTCATTAACCCTGCTCGTCACCTTTATTTCTATAGCGCTTAATCTTTGTGAAAGTTTTCAGTCTTTTTTCCTACAAAAAATTGACAACATTTATCAGTCGTTTTCTTCTACTGCCACTACTCCTTCAACTCCATATTTGATTGGTTGTCCGCTAGACACTTTTTCACTCACTACTACATCTGTGGTTGAAAAGATGATTAACAAATCAAATTCTACCTCCTGTACACTTGATCCTATTCCTACATACCTTCTAAAAACTCATTTGTCTTTACTCATTCAACCTATTACCCACCTTATTAACAGGTCTCTTGTTTTTGCTCTTCAAAAACTGTTCGGAATCTGGGAATTTTGTTCGACCCCACGCTCAGCTTTCACTCACACATTAGTCAGACTGTCAAATCTTGCTTCTTTCACCTGCGGAATATTGTTCGTATTCGCCCCTCTCTTACCTTTATAGATGCGGAAATTGTTATTCATGCTTTCATCACTTCCAGACTGGACTTCTGTAACTCATTATACAGCGGACTACCCACCAAAGCAATACACCGCCTTCAAATGGTACAAAACTCTGCTGCACGAGCCCTCACATATAATAAAAAATCTACCCACATCACTCCTATCCTTCACCAACTGCACTGGCTTTCCGTAATAAACCGCATCCAATTCAAACTGTTAATCCTAGTGTATAAAGCCTTACATGGCCCGGCACCCAAATACCTTGTTGATTTGGTACAGCCATACGTTCCAACTCGGGCCCTTAGGTCCAGCACTGAAAACCTACTTGTGGTACCCCGGGTCAGACTCTCTACGGTGGGCGGTAGGGCTTTTAGTGTTGTTGGCCCTAAGCTTTGGAATAAGCTGCCCCTGAATCTTCGTGCGACCGACAACATCCGGACCTTCAAAAAACTACTCAAAACTCATTTTTTCAAGCTTGCCCAATAAATAAGTATCCTCAACACCGTTTTCTTTTGTTCTCCACTTTCTTAGTTCTATTTGCTACATACTCTGTCATATTTGTATACTTTGGGTAAATAGTACAATGTGTTTTTCTTTGATTCTTGTCAATTAGTTTCATGCTTGTTTCCATCTGTTTGTCTGTAATAAGCAGATGGCCTTTGTATCTGTTTGCTTGCTGTTTGTCTGCTATTTGTATTGCATTGTGAAGCGACCTTGGGTTCTTGAAAGGCGCTATATAAAATAAACATATTATTATTATTATTATTAATACAATACAGATTATTTCAAAGCAGCTTTACAATGATTACAGGAAAATTATGCATTTCGGCTGTTCAGCTGAAGTCAGTTCAGTGTTGATTTAATTCCGTTGTAAAGACCTTAAATTATTAAATTACTTCATTTAATCTATAATGCAGTTCTGAAAAAAATTATGTCATCAACCAGACTATGGTAACCTTGGGATAAGGATGAGACAGACAGACTAATATTAGCGTAGCGTAAGAGCTCACTCAAGTACTGGGAAGCTAAAACATTTAGTGCTTTGTAAGTAATCAGCAATATTTTAAAATTTATACAGTGTTTAATAGGGAGCCAATGCAGTGTTGACAGAACTGAGCTAATATGGTCATACTTCCTGGCTCTAGTAAAAGATTCTGCGTTTTGGACCAGCTGTAGTTTGTTTATTAAGCGTGCAGGGCAACCACCCATAATAGCATTACAAAAATCTTGAACTAACTCTTCCGCATTTGTCATTGAGAGCAAATGTCGTAGTTTAAATAAATTTTTACGATGGAAGAATGTGGTTTTACAGATGCTAGAAACATGGCTTTCAAATGAAAGATAGGTATCAAAGAGCACACCCAGGTTCCTAACCGACGACGAAGACTTGACAGAACATTCATCAAGTGTTAGACAGTATTTTAGGTTATTACGTGCTGAGCTTTTTGGTCAAATAATTAGAAACTCTGTTTTTTTCCTTCAGAATTAAGTAGTAGAAAATAATTAATTTCTACCCAATTTTTTTTTATATCAGCTATGCATTCCAATTATTATTATTTTTTTTTAATTGGTAAGTTTCATCGGGGCGTGAAGAAATATGGAGTATCATCAGTATAACAGTGAAAACTAATTCCATGTTTCCTAATGATATCTCCTAAGGGTAGCATGTACAGGGTGAACAGCAGCGGTCCTAGTACTGAGCCTTGTGGTACGCCATACTGAACTTGTGATTTAAAACTTTCTGGTCTCACACAGATATCTTCATCTTTTCAGTGTTAATGCACTACAGTGATATCACAATAGCTGGTACTGTTTTTTTTTTTTTTTCTTTTCATTAATGCTTCATAATTGTTGAATTTAAGCCTATCATGAAACTACAGAAAAAGCAGTTGTTTAAACCGCTTAAATGCAGTAATTTGACTATCATTAACCCTCTGGAGTCTGAGCTGTTTTCTGGGCCCTTGAGATGTTCTGACATGCTCTGACATTTGAGCTTTTTTCAGTTATTTATAAACATGTTAATGGCAAAGGTGTAAATTCACTCTATATAGCACAAACAGGGCTACCAAAATATCTGATCAACATGCATGTATATGTTTGAATTTTTAAGAGAATAATGTTTATGCGTGGTTATTGGAAAAAATAAAAATGAAAGTTGCAGAAATAAGACCACAAAACACATACTAAATATGTGTAAATAAGACTTTTGACTAATGATTTGTGTAGCTTCGAGTTCTGGCTTTGTGTGAAAATCATCCTGCAAATTATGTGAAAATCATCCTGCCTCATCGTTCTCATAAAACAGTACATTGATTTGAACTTTCTAAAACAGTTTTTTTGTCAGAAGAGGTTTATGCATGGGAGGGGTGGCCCATCAATATTAATGGCCCAATGGCCATCAATATTAATGAGATTCAGACCAGGGGTGTGACATACACTCTTCCAGTGGCTAATGGGCCATCAAGTGCCTGAACAAAGAGGAGATTCAAAGGTTTTGTTTTTCAATCTGTTTTATTGTAATTCCTCTATGTGGAGGAACTAAATGTTCTAAATTTGCTCTAAGCAAATCAAATGTGAGCAAAATAAATTAATCAGTCTGCTATAAACAAAGCAATTGTGAGCGATAAACAAAAGTAAAGGCAGGTATCTCACAGTAAATTCCTGTGCCCCGTTTATATGCGGGCTACAAGTAAATCAAATATGAGCAAAATAAATTAATTAGTCTGCTATAAAGCTGCAGTCATATTCCTAAAAAAAAAAAATATTTAGCATACATTATCCAAAGCAAACTGATGGGCAATTAATTGTTATGGACGCACAATCTATGTATATATCTGTTGATGGTCAGACCCTCAGTTTCCACAACTCCGGCCGAGGATTGAATATTGAGCCTTCTTCCTGGCCACAACAGGGCTAATAGAAGTAGACTGACCCCATCCCGACCCCACACTTTTCTTTGTGTTGAGCCTCAACCCCACCTCTGAATGTGGGCAAGGACGACATCTCGATGCCGAACTGACAGCTCCTGTGAATGGGCCAGAATAAGCCAGTCGTCTATATAATTCAGCACCCGGATGCCCTGAAGCCTCTGCGATGCTAGAGCTGCATCCATGCACTTGGTGAATGTGCGACGGGAGAGATCTAGGCCAAACGGAAGAACCCGATATTGGAACTCTTCACCCCCGAAAGCGAACCTCAGGAACCTCCTGTGAGATGGATGGATATGTGGCTTGGGTATGGGTCCTTTAGATCTATCGTGACAAACCAATCCTCAGATTTGATCTGACTCACAATGATGGAAATAGTAAGCATCTTTAACCTGAATCTCCTCAGAGACCGATTCAAGTGCTTTAGATCTAAAATTGGACACAACCCTCCATCCTTCTAGGGAACTATGAAGTTGCTGCTGTAGGACCCGGAATCCCTGTCTGATGGAGGAACATGTTCAATTGCCTCGTTTACCAGCAGGGAGTTTACTTCCTGTTCCAATACCCGACTCTGCTCTGGGTCAACTGCAGTCCACACCACCCTGCTGGATTGATCGATCTGCAGCCTGTAACCCTTTTCTATTGAATGCAGGACCCAAGGAGAAATATTCGGCAGGTTTTGCCATGCTTTGAAATATTCTACTATATTTGAAATATTACTGTATACTGCACCCCTGTCCGAAATTCAGAACGGAAGGGGACACACATCAGATGCGTGTACACTGCTTGGGAGTGCAGCACACTCAGGCAGATCTCGAGGGAGCCTGTGCAGATTGTGAAAGGTTGCCGATCTGAGTGCTGCACTCCCGTCTGGCCATTTTCAGTGACGATGGTCAGGCTTGCGTTCCCTGTGGTTCGGGTCCGGGCGAGGCGTCTCAGATCACGGGGTTCCCAGATGGAGTTGACAGAGGACCCTGAGACTGCTGAGGCACTTTCTCAGGCTTCCTTTGCCAGCTCTGATGTTCTCCCTCCTCGTGTGGAATCCTTTCACAAAATGCACTGGCTCCCTCCAGAGCTGCCTGAGCGTGCTGCACTCCCAAGCACTGTACACACATCTGATGTGTGTCCCCATCAGTCAGGGGCGGACTGGCCATCGGGAGCACCGGGACATTTCCCGGTGGCCTGACGGTCGTTCTGGCCTGCCGGCTGCTGCTGTGCAGATCATCAGCCTGGCATGTGATAGGCTGGTGTGCAACTACGAATGCAGACGCAGCAAGCTGCTGCAAAATCCCAGCCATATTCGCCAGTAAGGGAACAGGTCGGTCAAGATTACATTTACATTATATTTATAAAAATTTGGCATTGGGGTGTGCGATATGACGATTTTTGATCGTGGACGATTAAAATGTCTCCATGATCTTCGTCGTGCATTCTATCAGTTGCTGTTCTGGCGCCTGAACAACGCGACGTACACGCTGCGGAACGGGACACTGCAGTTTACAAAAGTTCATAATGTGCATGTGCTTTAATGCCCTGTCGGTTAAACATTTAATTCGCGTGCTGATGCGCTGTTCTAACGTGTGTGTTTCTCAGCGCGTACACGTGAAGCTCAAATGCACTAAAAGCCCGTCTACCAGCGCCTGGATACTGGACTAAGTTATCTTTTGAGTCTTATTGTACTAATACTGTCAAATACACACAAGGTTTACATAAACAAAGTCGGTGATGTCTAAAGTGAACGCAAACTTGAGAAAATTGAGAGAAAATCTGCTTGTCTAATGCGTGTATAATAGACGCGTCGCGCGCAGCTCTTAAAGAGACAGTAGTAATAGTAAACACGCTGCCACTTCTCCTTAAAGGGATAGTTCACCCCAAAATAAAAATTCTCTCATTATTTACGCACTCTAATGTTATTCCAAACCTGTATTAATTTCCTTTTAATATTTTCTAATATTTTTCTAATATTAATATTTTGAAGAATGTGGCTATCCAAACAGTAGCTGGTCCCCATTGACTTCCATAGGAGAAAAATATACTAGTGAAGTCACTGGGGTTCATCAACTGTTTGGTTACCCACATTCTTCCAAATAACTTTTATTTTCAACAGAAGAAAGAAACTTATTCGAGTTTAAAACAACTTGAGAGAGTAAATTATGACAAATAGCATTTTTAGGAGAACTATCCCTTTAATGTTAATAAAACAACAAAATGCAAAGAGAAAATCACTCACTGCTCTTGACTGATAACTTTTAATAGTAGCTTTAATAAGTATCAATGTATAATTTATACATTGAAGTCTATGTTTTGTTTTATTTTCATATTTGTTATTTTTGTTATTTTAATTACTTTCTTCAATGCTACTGTTAAATACACCTACTGAAGCTGAAAACATAAAGCACTGTTTATTTAATTTGTATATTAAGTTGTGTATGAGTAATGTGTATCTTTGATCTTAATATTTAATAACAAAGAAAATGACAAAAAAAAAAATATCTACACCCCTGTCTGCTATTCTTTTTTATTTTAATATTTTGTTACCTAAGGCTTTGTTTTTAAAATATGGACATTAGTTTGGCTGTAATGCTCAGTCACAAAATAGTAAAACCAACATTAAAAAAAGAATCGTGATAAAATCGTGAATCGTGATTTTTCTGAAAAAAATCGTGATATTATATTTTTGGCATATCGCCCACCCCTAGAGTTGAGCACTGAAAATACATAAAATGTAAATATTTCAACATGTGAATGTGTCTCTTATTATCTCTTTTAAAAAGCCAATTTTCTATTTGTCATTGGTTTGGTAGTATAAATGGTGTATTCCTAGTGAGTTTTTAAGGGTTATTTTTTTATTCATTTATATTGCATCTGGTAGTCTACCTGTTACATTAATAGGGTTAGCCTACAAGTTTATCAGTCCAGTAGATTACATGAATAGGGTGGTGGTGACTGCAGCAGCAGAGGTGGCCTGGCAGTGGAGTCAAATTCCTGGCCTGAATTATTGTCCCAGTCCGCCACTGCCATCAGTTATGAATCTCGGACAGGGGTGTACACCTCTTTTAAATGATTTTGCCATGTTTGCTGATAATATACAGGCTTGTTTGACAGAAAACACCAAATAAGATAAAGACAAAGACAGAGAGTGCTTGCTGAAGAGCAGAAAGCTAACTCTGTTGTGTGTGTCGGCATCCCTTTCTAGCTTCTGTATATGCCGTCACACATTACGTCATGATGCAAAAACAATCAAGATTGGCTCAAGCCCTATTCGGACGGGATTAACTTTACAAGGGTAGAAAGAGTAATGTAATTTTACCACAGGACGTCTGTAATCTTCTTTCTGATCTGAATGGCATGTGGAAAACACTTGCGTTTTTTCCCAGCGTCTAGAACGCAACTGAATTCTTTTCAAGCGTCTCCATATTTGAAAAACTGCGGAAAACTACTTTTACACAAGAAATACCAAAATATTTACATACATGTTTACAGAGGGTCTATTCGCACGGGATTACAGTTTTTCTCGATTGCTTAAACACATTTGCCCACTCTGACATCACATTTTCAAAACAGTTAACACACAGGATAAAACTGAAGCTCAATGGCCAAAACATTAACCCTCTGGGGTCTGGGGTGTTTTTGGGGTCCTTGAGATGTTCTGACATGCTCTTACATTTGTGCTTTTTTCAGTTGCTTATAAACATATTAATGGCAAAGGTGTAAATTCACTCTATAAAGCACAAACAGGGCTACCATTATATGTGAGCCACGTGTATGTACATGTTTTCATTTTTGAGAGAATAATGTTTATGCATGGTTATTGAAAAAACTAAAAATGAAAGTTTCTGAAATAAGGCCACAAAACACATACTAAATATGTGACAATAAGACTTTTGACTAATGGATGTCATCACCTATTTTATTTTCTTCAAAATGATGTGAAAATCATCCTGCCTAATCATTCACATAAAACGATACATTGATTTTAGTTTTGTGAAACACTTTTAGTTTGGAAAGCCAATATGCGGATGGGGTGTAAACGCTCCAACAGCATCATGCATATTTAGTAGTTCACACCTGATGAGATAATGCCCCTGCATACTTAATGAGCCATTCATTCAGGTGTGTCACCTAAAGCTGACTTAAATATACAAGCTCCATAAAAAAGATCATTCTAGGAGAAAATTTCAGATGGAATTTAGAGGCTTTTGCATCTGAATTCTTCATATACACACACACACACACACACACACACACACACACACACATATATATATATATATATATATACACACACACACACACATATATATGCATACACATACATATATATACAGAATACACACTACCAAATTGGTTCACAGTTGGAAGCATCGCAATTTTATTTTTTTTTTCCACAAATTGTGCTTGCAAATTGTATAATATCCAAGGTAAACATGTCTAGTAATTGTGCAGTTAATTCTCATACTGCATTTTCAGTTTTGGAATATTTATCCTCTCCCCAAATTTGTCACTAATAAAACACAATACAAATTATTTAAAGAAAAAAAAATATATTTACCTTTTAATAGTTTGTTTACATCTACCTTGTAAATATATATTTTTTATTAAAAAGGTTACAATTACAACAACAATTCAAGTGTAATCTTTCTTTGTAAAAACTAAAGTATACAAAACGTATTATTTGATGACTTTATTTTTAACAAAACATACTATATTTAACATATGAGCAAAATTGGCAAACAAAAGCTTATTTGATGTGGCAGTCTATTGTACAGTAAAAACTTTATAATCTATTCAAAACTAGTCAACGTCTTTCAAAACTAAAGTATACATTTTATCATACGTATTTCAAAGTAAAGGATTCATTAGTTAGTTGACTTTATTTTTGACAAAACACATACAGCATATATTCCTCATCTCAGTATAGCAATAGAGTTTGCTAAAAGCTGTTCATTCAATACAGCAGTATTTGAAAATCGATCATGTTTTGTAAAATTACATTTATATTTGCATTTGTCAAAACCTAGACACTTTTAAACATCAAAATGACATTTATTAATATGTATTTGTGTCAAAATGACATATAAACAGATTTTCCTGTTCAATTTTGCTTGGAAACGCTTCCAAGGCGCTTGCGTGTCGCGTGAGAAATAGGCGTCGGTTCTATTTCTAGAATGCACACGTTTTCCACGCGGCTCGTGCCGCGCCTGAGACGCGGCCTAACCCCTCATTTACATTGCACACGCGCATTACGGCTGCGACAAGGTTTTATTCCGTCCTCCACGCGGTGCCAACTCACACCGGGAGCATGTCATAAGCGGAGCGACTGGATGCGTGAGACCACGTGATTTGCCTGTCCGACGTGTTTTTCTGATTTTGGGGTTTAACTTTCTACCATACAATCTATGGTTTCTACCAAGGATATTGGTGTGTAATACGTTTGGGAGTTTGCACAGGGTGTTTATTTTGAATTTGACAATGTTTTTTTACTTTTATTTTGTATTTCCGGTGCGACTTGGACGCGCGTCCGTCAAAAATAGACTAGGCGCCTATATTTAGCGAAGCGGCGCAGAGAGCCGCTTCCGGGAAGCTTCTGAAATGCGCCGCGCCGCGGCCGGTGTAAACACAAGCATTGACTAGAATGGGTGCTATCAGCTCCGGTAGCCGTGTCGCAGCCGTAATGCGCCGCAGATGTGTGCGGTGTAAATGAGGGGTTAAGTGTAAATGAGGGGTTATCCAGCGGATGTGGGCGTTTCACAGGTTTGTATGGATCGCCTCACATTTGCGTTTGTATAGCGCGGTCTCCGTGGGCGGAGTCACATTAAATCTTAATTAGCTGAGATGAGAACGACTGACATCTCTCTCTTTACATACATATTATATAAACTGTGAATTTTTGTTTTTTTATAAAAATTACTTCATTTAAAAGAAGAGAATTCAAGCTTCATGCCTGTGTGTCTGTATGCCTGTTTGACTGAGTATTCGCTGAGTTACAGTTTATTTTCGGACGCGTTTCAGAATTGACTTCACTGACGGAGAGTAGGCAGAACTCGCATCATGTTTATTTTTCTTTATTTGGCAAAAAGCACAACACTTTGTTTTTATTATGAGTATACGCACGATAGCCAACCCCAGGGGGTTAAAAACATGCAACATAAGCAACTATTTACATCAAACACCACAACTTGTGGACAAATTAATTTATTATTTTAATCAATCATTACACAATGGACAACAAAATACAGCCATCAGTATGAAATATGATACTTTATAAACTCAAATGGATACTGGAAAAAAAGCTACCAAATTAAACTTAAGGGTGGAAATACCTTTAAAAATAAAATATATATATATATATATATTTTTTTTTTTCACATTTAGTCTATTCATTCTCGACGATTATGCTGCAGGTTCTCATCAACATTGCATTGAATGTTTTCCCTTGCAATGCACCGATGGAAATACCTCCTTGCATGGCGTATCCATCCCTGGCAGTCCTCTGCACCTATTGCCAGGCAACCAGCATTCATTGCCTCCAGGAGGGGCATCTGGTCATATGGCCGGTGATCATACTACTTCCATCAAGCAGAGAAGAACTCCTCGATTGGGTTTAGAAAAGGCGAGTATGCAGGGAGGAATTGTATCATAATATGAGGCTGTGCTGCAAACCATTCGTTCACAAGGCGAGAGTGGTGGAAAGCCACATTGTCCCAAATTATGACATACAGAGTCATGCCAGGCCTCAACAGCTCTCTCTCTTCGGGTGGAATCAGTATTTCTTTCAATGCATCAAGAAATGTGATGAGGCGTTCTGTATTGTATGGGCCAATAGTTGGTATGTGACAAAGGACCCCATCATTGGAGATGGCAGCACACATGGTGATACTGGCACCCCTCTGACCTGGCACTGTGACAGTGGTCCTCTGCCCAATGATGTTCCTCCCGCGTCTCCTCACTTTACAGAGGTTGAAGCCTGCTTCATCCACAAAAATGAATTTGTGATGTGCCCCTTCAGCTTCAAGCTCCATTATTCTCTAAGAAAAAGAGCAAATTCATAAAGCAAATTATTCCAGTCGCATGCAACTATGGTAAACAAGGTATTACAATAAAAAATCTGTACCTGCACATACTGGAATCGTGCCTCCTTTACGATGTCAGAGTTTCTTTGAAATGGAGCTCTGTACAGCTGCTTCATTCCGACATGGTTTCGTTTAAGGACTCGATCTATAGTTGCCAAACTCACACTGTTTAAATTTCTAAATGCTCCCTGATCTGCAGTTACTGCTGCCTGGATTTCACACAGTCTGATTGCATTGTTTGCCACTACCATATCTACAATGGCAGACTCCTGTTCAATACTAAATATCTTTCCTCTGCCACCAGTGTGTGGTAATGTGTGGATTCTATAGAGGTACTTTTTCCGGACCTTTTTACTGAAGGTAAAAGTCGCCGTAATCTTTACTGACATTGTCCGTGATTATTTCTGAGATGCCCATTCGGACGGGACTAAAATCACAGAGAAGCTCTGGTAATTATTACTTTACCCCACCTTTCCGTGTTAAACTAGTCCCGTCCGAAGTGTTGTTCTGATGCAGTGCGATTTTCCTTGAAAGGGAACTGGATATTTTAAAGTTACCATAACCAACACAGAATTTTTGGAAAACGTTCTTAGAACAAACATTTGTTTGCTGGGAAGCAGCCTTCATTAATCCAATAGAGATTGCATTTACCCAAAGAAATTAAAAATATAGATACAAAAAGCAGAAAAATGCTGGGAGTGCTTCTTGGGTGTAAAAGTGTGTGAGTACCTCCGGTGCTCTTCAGTGAAGGGATCCACATATATCTTAAGATAAAGGACTGAGGCACGCAGGAGGATGAAGGTTAAAAAGCCTTTATTAATCCATGGCTAGTCTAATAAAATGCAAACATACGAACATTGACCATACAGAAGGACTAGATGCGCTATCCCATTACTTGGAAAAGAGACATTCAGAAAAAAATGCCCCCTTCTTCCTTCATCCTTAAGCTGGCAAAATTAACTTTATAAAACAATGTTTCAAAATAAATTCTTTAAACAGAAAAAGGGTACAGCAATGGGAGCGTGTTTTGCACCCAACTATTCAAATCTCTTTATGGGAACTTGGGAAGAAATATTTGTATATTCTGATCGTAATATTTTTGCTAATAAAATGATATGGTGGGGAATATATATTGATGATATCATTCTGTTTTGGTCTGGTTCAGAAACCGAACTGCTTCAATTCCATTCATATCTGACCAACACTAACAGAAGCTTGAAGTTTAGCCTTGACTTTTCCTCATCTGAAATAAATTTCCTAGGTCTTAAAATCACTAAAAAAAGCTAATGGAGATTTACATACATCTATTTTTAGAAAAACAACTGATCGCAATACAATCCTTAGAGTAGATAGCTTCCATCCATCATGGCTAAAAAATAATATCCCTTTTGGCCAATTCCAAAGACTTAAACTTATCTGTGACACAGAAGAAGAATTTGAAAGAAATGCTCAAGATATGTGATTGATTACTGATCTTAACAAGGAAGTGATCTGTTTGTCAAACACTTCAAGCCCTGACGAAGGCCTTGCTGGCTGAAATGCATAGGCATGTTTTTATTTTATTAGACTAGCCATGGATTAATAAAGGCTTTTAAACCTTCATCCTCCTGAGTGCCTCAGACCTTTATCTTAAAATGTAAAATATACTTGCACAGTGTTTGTAGAACGTCTGTCTCTTCTCTTCCAGCTTTAGGATCCGCTCCTGTCCTGTTTCCACAGCCTCTGGATGATGGACGTATGAACATCAGCTGTAAGTCCAGCGGCTGGTATCCAGAGCCGGACGTCACCTGGATGTCAGATGAGCGAACGGCTCTCCGTCCTGGAGGAGTGTCTCGCAGTCGTGGAGCAGATGAGATGTTCTCTGTCCACAGCTGGACGGCCGTCTCTCACTCGGACACTCAACTGGTCTCATGTTCAATGTCTCTCAAGACTGGAGAGTTTAGAGAAGGAAGATTGAACATACAAGCCATCATCTCTTCAGGTCAGAGAACATCTTAGAACAGTGTTCTTCAACCCTGCACCTGAAGGACCCCCAACACTGCACGTTAACCCATGTGATAATGAGCTGATGAATTGAATCAGGTGTGTTTGATTAGGGAGACAAAGAAAACGTGCAGTGTTGGGGATCCTTCAGGAGCAGGGTTGAAGAATACTGTCTTAGAGCAAACATATTTGTAGATATCCGAAAAAAGGTTGTGTTCACAGGCAATGCGGTTGTGAGTTCCGAAAATTGTGAGTTTGGTTAGTCAAATTAAATTTTACATTTTTCAATCATACAATTAAAAATGAAATCCCATCCTATATTTAGTTCTCAATCCTGTTTCAGAAGAAAAATGGATTATGATTATGAATATATAATTAATTTATATATTTTGAAGATATTAAGATTGATCTGGTTTGTCTTCCTCAGTTCCACCAAATTCCTCAGATCCATGGAAAGCTCTTTTCTTCACCGTTCTCATCTGTGCTCTTCTGGGTTTGACTGGGCTGATCCTGTACAAATACAGACATAAACTAACAGGTACAATCTGGTTAAAAGATTAAAATTATTTCATCTTTAAAAGCTTTTTTTTGCGGGTATTTTATGTGTTGATTTGTTTATTTTTATCTTTCTTTCAGGGAAGAAAACAGGTAAAGAAGGTAATTAAACTACACGTATTTCATTTTAAGATCCAAAACACATGTGAATCCACTTAACAGTAAAATTTATTATGGTTTACAAATTCTGGAGTATTTGTGGAAACAATTAATAATTAAATCTTCAAAATGAAATTTTCTCTCATTTTAGTTTGTGACGATGAAACTATGGAGCGTCTGACAAGAGAAGGTACCTGAAGAAATATCCAATATCAGCAATAATATCTGACGCTATCCACTAAACTTCAAACAAATGCTCATGTGTATTTTGTAGCAGAAATCTTATACCAGAACACATTTCCAGATAATAGTAATAACTGTATATGTCCACAATTACAGCTGTAGTTTTCTTTTTCTAAAACCTTGAACTATTTGTTTTTTAATTAAGATGAGGGAGACAAAATTACAGAAGAACTGAAGAAAGATACAGGTATTTTATGATGATATCTCAGTTATATATGCATACACTGTACAGTATTTGTAAAGCTTGTTTTTTGTTCCATCCTTTCCTCTTTTCTCTCCCGCTTTGCTCCAATCTCAGACTGATTAAAGACGAATAACGATAAACAAACAAATAAAATAACAGTGCTGCCCAATCCTGGAGATCTGCTTTCCTGCAAAGTCCATCTCTACCCCATATCAAATAATGAATGAACACTTGATAATCACAGATGGTGTGTTGGAGGAGGCTGGAACTGAACTCTGCAGGAAGATCTCCAGAAACAGGAGAAAGCTCTCCTGACCTAAAATCTCTCATTTTGCTTCAGAGTTTATAGTTGAAATGTTTACATTTTCACAATCTATAAATCCAATCATACCATTTCTAAAACATTTTGATTGTATAAGGTAAATGAGGGGGTTAAACACAGAAGCCACAGTGCATTCAGAGAAACACCAAATCACGAGGCAGATGTGATGGAAATCATTCACTTTATGACTGTAGAATTCATAACCTCAGCAAACACTGATACAGCACTTTTCATTTCTTATTTTAAGATATAATTGATAATTAAGAACATCATCATTTCAAACCAATCTGATCTGAATGTCTTGAAAGACTGACACAACTAAAGTAATTCCTGGATGAAAGGATGAACACTAAGAGCAGTGTGGTGTATTTATGAGGCTAGAATGACCTTTGACCCTGAGCCTAAGAAGCGTAACTGACAGCAATACAAGTTAATATCTAAAAGAGATTCTGCCTGAAAGAGTTAAAAGAGTTATTGAGGTTTATAGTGTCTGGAGTATTTGTGGAAGCTGAATGATAATTAATCCCTCCAATCACATTTTCTCTCATTTTAGTTTGTGACGATGAATCTGCGGAGAAACTGACAAAAGAAGGTACTTGAAGTTGTTCTTTGATATATTTTACAAGAACTGAAACCGACCGCTGAAGTGACGCACTAATCATTAAATAAACATTAAAGGGGGGGTGAAATGCTCATTTTCACTCAATCTCCTGATAATCTTGAGTATCTATAGAGTAGTATTGCATCCTTCATATCTCCAAGAAGTCTTTAGTTTTATTATATTTATAAAAGAAAGATAGGCTGTACCGAGTCTTTCCAGAAAAAACCTAGCGTCTGGAGGCGGGCCGTGTGGGCCTAAAGCTGTGCTAACGCGCCGATAGCTAACAACACACAGAGACAATTGAAGCAGTTTTACTCACCGCCTGCGACCGCAAACCTTTATCATTGTGACTGCTCGATCCTTAATCATTAGACCATCTGCAAATCCGTCGATCTGGGCTTTGTTTATAAAACAATCATCGTCGAAATGCAGGGAACAAACAACCTTAGGCTACACAACTCCGTTTTTGCCCCGGAAAAACAAACTGCATCCACTGTTCCCTTAACACTGGGTTCTTTGGGAAGCTGAACACGGTAAGCTTTCCCTCACATCCAAAAACACACTTTGGAGACATTCTTGAACAAATCCTATGCAGCGCTGCCGATGATTTCCTGTTGAAGCGCGTTGATGTGCGCGGTCTCGCTCTCCTCTGGTCGACGTGTGCGCGGTCTCGCTCTCCTCTGGTCGACGTGTGCGCGGTCTCGCTCTCCTCCGGTCGACATGTGCGCGGTCTCGCTCTCCTCTGGTCGACGTGTGCGCGGTCTCGCTCTCTTCTGGTCGACGTGTGCGCGGTCTCGCTCTCCTCTGGTCGACGTGTGCGCGGTCTCGCTCTCCTCTGGTCGACGTGTGCGCGGTCTCGCTCTCCTCTGGTCGACGTGTGCGCGGTCTCGCTCTCTTCTGGTCGCCGTGTGCGCGGTCTCGCTCTCCTCCGGTCGACGTGTGCTCGGTCTCACTCTCCTCAGGTCGACGTGTGCGCGGTCTCGCTCTCCTCTGGTCGACGTGTGCGCGGTCTCGCTCTCTTCTGGTCGCCGTGTGCGCGGTCTCGCTCTCTTCTGGTCGCCGTGTGCGCGGTCTCGCTCTCCTCTGGTCGACGTGTGCGCGGTCTCGCTCTCCTCTGGTCGCCGTGTGCGCGGTCTTGCTCTCCTCTGGTCGACGTGTGCGCGGTCTCGCTCTCTTCTGGTCGACGTGTGCGCGGTCTCGCTCTCCTCTGGTCGCCGTGTGCGCGGTCTTGCTCTCCTCTGGTCGCCGTGTGCGCGGTCTCGCTCTCCTCTGGTCGCCGTGTGCGCGGTCTTGCTCTCCTCTGGTCGCCGTGTGCGCGGTCTCGCTCTCCTCTGGTCGCCGTGTGCGCGGTCTTGCTCTCCTCTGGTCGCCGTGTGCGCGGTCTCGCTCTCCTCCGGTCGACGTGTGCGCGGTCTCGCTGGTCGACGTGTGCGCGGTCTCGCTCTCCTCCGGTCGACGTGTGCGCGGTCTCGCTGGTCGACGTGTGCGCGGTCTCGCTCTCCTCCGGTCGACGTGTGCGCGGTCTCGCTCTCCTCTGGTCGACGTGTGCGCGGTCTCGCTCTCCTCCGGTCGACGTGTGCGCGGTCTCGCTCTCCTCCGGTCGACATGTGCGCGGTCTCGCTCTCCTCTGGTCGACATGTGCGCGGTCTCGCTCTCCTCCGGTCGACGTGTGCGCGGTCTCGCTCTCCTCCGGTCGACGTGTGCGCAGTCTCGCTCTCTTCTGGTCGACGTGTGCGCGGTCTCGCTCTCCTCTGGTCGACGTGTGCGCGGTCTCGCTCTCCTCCGGTCGACGTGTGCGGGGTCTCGCTCTCTTCTGGTCGACGTGTGCGCGGTCTCGCTCTCCTCTGGTCGACGTGTGCGCGGTCTCGCTCTCCTCCGGTCGACGTGTGCTCGGTCTCGCTCTCCTCTGGTCGACGTGTGCGCGGTCTCGCTCTCCTCCGGTCGACGTGTGCGCGGTCTCGCTCTCCTCTGGTCGACGTGTGCGCGGTCTCGCTCTCCTCCGGTCGACGTGTGCTCGGTCTCGCTCTCCTCCGGTCGACGTGTGCGCGGTCTCGCTCTCCTCCGGTCGACGTGTGCTCGGTCTCGCTCTCCTCCGGTCGACGTGTGGGCGGTCTCGCTCTCCTCCGGTCGACGTGTGCGCGGTCTCGCTCTCCTCCGGTCGACGTTTGCGCGGTCTCGCTCTCTTCCGGTCGACGTGTGCGCGGTCTCGCTCTCTTCCGGTCGACGTGTGCGCGGTCTCGCTCTCTTCCGGTCGACGTGTGCGCGGTCTCGCTCTCCTCCGGTCGACGTGTGCGCGGTCTCGCTCTCCTCCGGTCGACGTGTGCGCGGTCTCGCTCTCCTCCGGTCGACGTTTGCGCGGTCTCGCTCTCTTCCGGTCGACGTGTGCGCGGTCTCGCTCTCTTCCGGTCGACGTGTGCGCGGTCTCGCTCTCCTCTGGTCGACATGTGCGCGGTCTCGCTCTCCTCCGGTCGACGTGTGCTCGGTCTCGCTCTCCTCTGGTCGACGTGTGCGCGGTCTCGCTCTCCTCTGGTCGACGTGTGCGCGGTCTCGCTCTCCTCCGGTCGACGTGTGCGCGGTCTCGCTCTCCTCCGGTCGACGTGTGCGCGGTCTCGCTCTCCTCCGGTCGACGTGTGCGCGGTCTCGCTCTCCTCCGGTCGACGTGTGCGCGGTCTCGCTCTCCTCTGGTCGACGTGTGCGCGGTCTCGCTCTCCTCCGGTCGACGTGTGCGCGGTCTCGCTCTCCTCCGGTCGACGTGTGCGCGGTCTCGCTCTCTTCTGGTCGACGTGTGCGCGGTCTCGCTGGTCGACGTGTGCGCGGTCTCGCTCTCCTCTGGTCGACGTGTGCGCGGTCTCGCTCTCCTCTGGTCGACGTGTGCGCGGTCTCGCTGGTCGACGTGTGCGCGGTCTCGCTCTCCTCTGGTCGACGTGTGCGCGGTCTCGCTCTCCTCTGGTCGACGTGTGCGCGGTCTCGCTCTCCTCTGGTCGACGTGTGCGCGGTCTCGCTCTCCTCTGGTCGACGTGTGCGCGGTCTCGCTCTCCTCTGGTCGACGTGTGCGCGGTCTCGCTCTCCTCTGGACGACGTGTGCGCGGTCTCGCTCTCTTCTGGTCGACGTGTGCGCGGTCTCGCTCTCCTCTGGTCGACGTGTGCGCGGTCTCGCTCTCCTCTGGTCGACGTGTGCGCGGTCTCGCTCTCCTCCGGTCGACGTGTGCGCGGTCTCGCTGGTCGACGTGTGCGCGGTCTCGCTCTCTTCTGGTCGACGTGTGCGCGGTCTCGCTCTCCTCTGGTCGACGTGTGCGCGGTCTCGCTCTCCTCCGGTCGACGTGTGCGCGGTCTCGCTGGTCGACGTGTGCGCGGTCTCGCTCTCCTCTGGTCGACGTGTGCGCGGTCTCGCTCTCCTCCGGTCGACGTGTGCGCGGTCTCGCTCTCCTCCGGTCGACGTGTGCGCGGTCTCGCTCTCCTCCGGTCGACGTGTGCGCGGTCTCGCTCTCCTCTGGTCGACGTGTGCGCGGTCTCGCTCTCTTCTGGTCGACGTGTGCGCGGTCTCGCTCTCCTCTGGTCGACGTGTGCGCGGTCTCGCTCTCCTCTGGTCGACGTGTGCGCGGTCTCGCTCTCCTCTGGTCGACGTGTGCGCGGTCTCGCTCTCCTCTGGTCGACGTGTGCGCGGTCTCGCTCTCTTCTGGTCGACGTGTGCGCGGTCTCGCTCTCCTCTGGTCGACGTGTGCGCGGTCTCGCTCTCCTCTGGTCGACGTGTGCGCGGTCTCGCTCTCCTCCGGTCGACGTGTGCGCGGTCTCGCTCTCCTCTGGTCGACATGTGCGCGGTCTCGCTCTCTTCTGGTCGACATGTGCGCGGTCTCGCTCTCCTCTGGTCTCGCTCTCCTCTGGTCGACATATGCGCGGTCTTGCTCTCTTCTGGTCGACATGTGCGCGGTCTCGCTCTCCTCTGGGCGACGTGTGCGCGGTCTCGCTCTCTTCTGGTCGACATGTGCGCGGTCTCGCTCTCCTCAGGTCGACATGTGCGCGGTCTCGCTCTCCTCTGGTCGACGTGTGCGCGGTCTCGCTCTCCTCTGGTCGACGTGTGCGCGGTCTCGCTCTCCTCCGGTCGACATGTGCGCGGTCTCGCTCTCCTCCGGTCGACATGTGCGCGGTCTCGCTCTCCTCCGGTCGACATGTGCGCGGTCTCGCTCTCCTCTGGTCGACATGTGCGCGGTCTCGCTCTCTTCTGGTCGACGTGTGCGCGGTCTCGCTCTCTTCTGGTCGCCGTGTGCGCGGTCTCGCTCTCCTCCGGTCGACGTGTGCGCGGTCTCGCTCTCCTCTGGTCGACGTGTGCGCGGTCTCGCTGGTCGACGTGTGCGCGGTCTCGCTCTCCTCTGGTCGACGTGTGCGCGGTCTCGCTCTCCTCTGGTCGACGTGTGCGCGGTCTCGCTCTCCTCTGGTCGACGTGTGCGCGGTCTCGCTCTCCTCTGGTCGACGTGTGCGCGGTCTCGCTCTCCTCTGGTCGACGTGTGCGCGGTCTCGCTCTCCTCTGGTCGACGTGTGCGCGGTCTCGCTCTCTTCTGGTCGACGTGTGCGCGGTCTCGCTCTCCTCTGGTCGACGTGTGCGCGGTCTCGCTCTCCTCTGGTCGACGTGTGCGCGGTCTCGCTCTCCTCCGGTCGACGTGTGCGCGGTCTCGCTGGTCGACGTGTGCGCGGTCTCGCTCTCTTCTGGTCGACGTGTGCGCGGTCTCGCTCTCCTCTGGTCGACGTGTGCGCGGTCTCGCTCTCCTCCGGTCGACGTGTGCGCGGTCTCGCTGGTCGACGTGTGCGCGGTCTCGCTCTCCTCTGGTCGACGTGTGCGCGGTCTCGCTCTCCTCCGGTCGACGTGTGCGCGGTCTCGCTCTCCTCCGGTCGACGTGTGCGCGGTCTCGCTCTCCTCCGGTCGACGTGTGCGCGGTCTCGCTCTCCTCTGGTCGACGTGTGCGCGGTCTCGCTCTCCTCTGGTCGACGTGTGCGCGGTCTCGCTCTCCTCTGGTCGACGTGTGCGCGGTCTCGCTCTCCTCTGGTCGACGTGTGCGCGGTCTCGCTCTCCTCTGGTCGACGTGTGCGCGGTCTCGCTCTCCTCTGGTCGACATGTGCGCGGTCTCGCTCTCTTCTGGTCGACGTGTGCGCGGTCTCGCTCTCCTCTGGTCGACGTGTGCGCGGTCTCGCTCTCCTCTGGTCGACGTGTGCGCGGTCTCGCTCTCCTCTGGTCGACATGTGCGCGGTCTCGCTCTCCTCTGGTCGACGTGTGCGCGGTCTCGCTCTCCTCTGGTCGACGTGTGCGCGGTCTCGCTCTCTTCTGGTCGACGTGTGCGCGGTCTCGCTCTCCTCTGGTCGACGTGTGCGCGGTCTCGCTCTCCTCTGGTCGACGTGTGCGCGGTCTCGCTCTCCTCCGGTCGACGTGTGCGCGGTCTCGCTCTCCTCTGGTCGACATGTGCGCGGTCTCGCTCTCTTCTGGTCGACATGTGCGCGGTCTCGCTCTCCTCTGGTCTCGCTCTCCTCTGGTCGACATATGCGCGGTCTTGCTCTCTTCTGGTCGACATGTGCGCGGTCTCGCTCTCCTCTGGGCGACGTGTGCGCGGTCTCGCTCTCTTCTGGTCGACATGTGCGCGGTCTCGCTCTCCTCAGGTCGACATGTGCGCGGTCTCGCTCTCCTCTGGTCGACGTGTGCGCGGTCTCGCTCTCCTCTGGTCGACGTGTGCGCGGTCTCGCTCTCCTCCGGTCGACATGTGCGCGGTCTCGCTCTCCTCCGGTCGACATGTGCGCGGTCTCGCTCTCCTCCGGTCGACATGTGCGCGGTCTCGCTCTCCTCTGGTCGACATGTGCGTGGTCTCGCTCTCCTCCGGTCGACGTGTGCGCGGTCTCGCTCTCCTCTGGTCGACATGTGCGCGGTCTCGCTCTCTTCTGGTCGACGTGTCGGGATAAATGCCTTTTCCGGGAGAAATGCTCATATAAGGAGTTCCACTCTCGTCTACGTCATTAGATCTACGATCGAAAAAAAACAGCCGAAACTTGTACCAACCCGGAAGTAAGATTTTCGGCACAGAAATTGTCTGTTATTCGTCCAAAATATATATATATTTTTAACTTTGGCCATGTTAAGCATGAGAATCCATCTCTTTAACACTGTAAACAACTCTGAATACATGAAACACCATTGTACCCCCCCTTTAACATTCATGTTGTAGCAGAAGAAAACATTAATATTACAGGTTTGGTGACTCACAAAACACTGAGTTTAGGACTGAACTATTCACACACACACACACACACACACACACACACACACACACACACACACACTCAGTCACACACACTCTCTCTCTCACTCTCTCTCTCACACACACACACACACACACACACACACACACACATATACACACATACACACACTCTCTCTCTCTCTCTCACACACACACAAACAAACACACACACACACACACACACACACACACACACACATATACACACTCTCTCTCTCTCTCTCACACACACACAAACAAACACACACACACACACACACACACACACACACTCAGTCAGTCACACACACTCTCTCTCTCACTCTCTCTCTCTCTCACACACACACACACACACACACACACATACACACATACACACACTCTCTCTCTCTCTCACACACACACAAACAAACACACACACTCATAGTCACATGCACTCTCTCACACACACATACACACTCTCACACATACAGCAACACACACACATATATTCTGTTATATATTGATGATACAGAGACAGGAGTAGAATTCTTTCTCTAAAATCTCAAAGTATTTTTCATTTTAGTTATGGGAGACACAATTATAGAAGAACTGAGGAAACATGCAGGTATGACATCATCTCACTTATATATATATATTTCATCATCTTTAGTCATATATGCACATATTTGTAAATATGATCTCACACATGTTGAAGTGTAGGCTATTAATAATTGTTGCATTGTTTTCTTCACAGTTCAGATCACTATTGATCCTGGGCGTTCACATCCAGCTGTGAAGGTTTCTGAGGACCGTAAAATAGTGGGAAATGCTCCAGGATATAATCACACTGGAGAGGGATTTCCATATCAATTACGTGCATTTGGAACTCAAACATTTACATCTGGCCGTCACTATTGGGAGGTTAATTTAGCACGAGAAGATGCACCTCCTAAAAACTACTGGTTAATTGGTGTGGAGGAATATAGATATCTTCGCTCAAAGAACAGCTCTGCTTTAACTCCATCAAACGGTTACTGGTTCTTGTGTTCAGACGGTCCTAATGGTGTTTTCACCAACTCTGATCCACCAGTTAAACTCTCACTGACCCCGAGACCTGAACAACTGGGAGTTCTGTTAGATTATGATCACGGTCTGCTGTCATTTTACAGTGTCAAAGAGAGGAAACATCTGCTGACCATGAGCTCCAGATTCACTGGATCAGTCGCTCCGCTGTTTAATCCAGGAGTAGGAGATCAGAGTCCGCTTGTAATTCTGGATTGTCCAGAACCTGTAGAATCAGCTGTAGAGTCCAGTGAACCTTTACTGAGTAACAGCTCAGACGCCTGACTGACCAATCCAGTGTGTTTAGACAGAGGAACGAATATGAAAAAAGTAAATATCTCTTCTCAGATATACATACTAGAAAAGTGTATAAAATGCACAAGTAGAGCATCAAGCTCATGGTTTGATTCCCACTGAGATCATGAATACTGATAAAATGTACAGCTTGAACACAGCAGCATCAGTTCAACCAAACGTTAAGATACGACGACTTTAGATGAAGCATCGCTTTAGATGAAGCAATATTATTACAATAATCCCATAAGATCATCAGATCAAGTGCTGCACATTCTCTGCTCACAGCAACTATATTACAGCTCGAGACACTCTTGATCTGACTGAATCAGGGATCTCGTCTTGCTCTGATACTGACTGAACTGCAGAACAGAAAACTGAACAGGAACCAACAGTGTCTGACATTCATCTAGTGTCTGAAAGCAGAGATGATGAAGTGAGTTATTACAGTCTTCACATATTAAAGAGTTCTTCATCCTCTCTGTTACTAACACACAACCAGAAACACATGAACTTACTATAACTATACTTTTTACTTTCCTGCATGTAATTTCCCTAACCTGGTTATCAATCTGTGGTCCTGCTCTAAACTTGTGTATTATGAATATTGTTGGCTCTTACAACAAACTGCTTGTTCCTCATTTGTAAGTCACTGATAAAAGCCTCAGATAATGAATAGATGTAAATGTTCAGTCTTACAGGATGAATAAAACTCTTCATGCCTTTAAGATCAAGGGTCACAAAACATGACGCTCAAAAATATTTGTACTTTTTTACTGTATATTGATGGAGAACCATGATGTCTAAAATGTTTGATAAAATGTCTAAAGGTGCCTTGACCAAATACTTTTGATATTTAACAGATGATCGGTGTACTTTGGGCTCTTACTTTTCTTTTATAATACAATGTAACTAATATTGAAATGCACATTGATTGATGTTTGTGTTCATTTAATAAAAAACACAATGATCTGAAATGTAAAGTCTGATACAGATGGCTGAGGGCGAATGAAAACGAAAGACACAACTGCATTAATATAAAAAATAATTTCTTGTAGTTGTAAATATTCTCAGAATCAAAATACAACTGTCACAGTCACTTATTCTCAGTTTCATTATCACAGACTTTTAGTTTGTTGTCACAAGTTCCTGTTTCCCTTTTGCTCTATTTTCCCACCACTCATTTGTCTCCTTGGTTACCGTCATTATGAGTTCTGTGTTTCAGCTGTGTTTGATTATCATCTCGTTTGTGTTTGCTTTAGAAGTTGTACACTCACAGTCACTGTTTGTTAGAGATTGTTTTGTTTTCCTGCCTGTATGGATTGTCTTCGAAGTGGATTATTAAAAACTTTTTAAATGACAAATAAATAAATGGACATTGTGTCTATTAATGTTGCACCAATGTTGCTCCACATCCCTCCGGCTCCGCCTCTATCCTCTTTCCCACCAGCTCCACCTCAGTCCTCCTTCTCTCCAGCTCTGCCTCAGTCCCCCTTCCCTCCGGCTCCACCTCTATCCTCCGTCCCACCGGCTCCACCTCAGTCCTCCTTCCCTCCAGCTCCACCCCAGTCCTCCTTCCCTCCGGCTCCACCTCTATCCTCCGTCCAACCGGCTCTACCTCTGTCCTCCTTCTCTCCAGCTCTGCCTCAGTCCCCCTGCCCTACGGCTACGCCTCGGTCCCCCTTCTCTCCGGCTCCACCTCAGTCCTCCTCCTCTCCAGCTCTGCCTCAGTTCCCCTTCCCTCCGGCTCCGCCTCTGTCCTCCGTCCCACCGGCTCCACCTCAGTCCTCCTTCTCTCCAGCTCCACCTCAGTCCTCCTCCTCTCCAGCTCTGCCTCAGTTCCCCTTCCCTCCGGCTCCGCCTCTGTCCTCCGTCCCACCAGCTCCACCTCAGTCCTCCTTCTCTCCAGCTCCACCTCAGTCCTCCTTCTCTCCAGCTCCGCCTCAGTCCCCCTTCCCTCCGGCTCCACCTCTGTCCTCCGTCCCACCGGCTCCACCTCAGTCCTCCTTCTCTCCAGCTCCGCCTCAGTCCCCCTTCTCTCCGGCTCCACCTCAGTCCCCCTTCCCTCCGGCTCCGCCTCTGTCCTCCGTCCCACTGGCTCCACCTCAGTCCCCCTTCTCTCCGACTCCACCTCAGTCCTCCTCCTCTCCAGCTCTGCCTCAGTTCCCCTTCCCTCCGGCTC
This sequence comes from Scardinius erythrophthalmus, assembly GCF_964197995.2. Lineage (NCBI taxonomy): Eukaryota > Metazoa > Chordata > Actinopteri > Cypriniformes > Leuciscidae > Scardinius > Scardinius erythrophthalmus. Next base: position 70,488,551 of record NC_138222.1, on the reverse strand, counting down.
CTCCTCTGTCCTCCTTCTCTCCGGCTCCACCTCAGTCCTCCTTCTCTCCAGCTCCACCTCAGTCCTCCTTCTCTCCAGCTCTGCCTCAGTCCCCCTTCCCTCCGGCTCCGCCTCTGTCCCCCTTCCCTCCGGCTCCGCCTCTGTCCTCTGTCACACCGGCTCCACCTCAGTCCTCCTTCTCTCCAGCTCCGCCTCAGTCCCCCTTCTCTCCGGCTCCACCTCAGTCCCCCTTCCCTCCGGCTCCGCCTCTGTCCTCCGTCCCACCGGCTCCACCTCAGTCCCCCTTCTCTCCGGCTCCACCTCAGTCCCCCTTCCCTCCGGCTCCGCCTCTGTCCTGCGTCCCACCGGCTCCACCTCAGTCCCCCTTCTCTCCGACTCCACCTCAGTCCTCCTCCTCTCCAGCTCTGCCTCAGTTCCCCTTCCCTCCGGCTCCGCCTCTGTCCTCCTTCTCTCCGGCTCCACCTCAGTCCTCCTTCTCTCCAGCTCCACCTCAGTCCTCCTTCTCTCCAGCTCCGCCTCAGTCCCCCTTCCCTCCGGCTCCGCCTCTGTCCCCCTTCCCTCCGGCTCCGCCTCTGTCCTCTGTCCCACCGGCTCCACCTCAGTCCTCCTTCTCTCCAGCTCCGCCTCAGTCCCCCTTCTCTCCGGCTCCACCTCAGTCCCCCTTCCCTCCGGCTCCGCCTCTGTCCTCCGTCCCACCGGCTCCACCTCAGTCCCCCTTCTCTCCGGCTCCACCTCAGTCCTCCTCCTCTCCAGCTCTGCCTCAGTTGCCCTTCCCTCCGGCTCCGCCTCAGTCCCCCTTCTCTCTGGCTCCACCTCAGTCCTCCTTCTCTCCAGCTCCGCCTCAGTCCCCCTTCTCTCTGGCTCCACCTCAGTCCTCCTTCTCTCCGGCTCCACCTCAGTCCTCCGTCCCACCGGCTCCACCTCAGTCCTCCTTCTCTCCAGCTCTGCCTCAGTCCCCCTTCCCTCCGGCTTCACATCTGTCCTCCGTCATGAATAATTTTTTTTTGCAATCAAAATGACCGATTTTGGTGTGGCAATTTCCAGAAATTTCAAAATTCCAGAAGTTTTATTTATAATTAGAGCAATTTAACGATGATGTATTATGTTAGATGCACAATAGTCATAAAGGACAAACAAACACGTCAATGGATCATCTCCGTTTCACGTGGAAGATGGCGCTCAACACCCAGCGGCACAAGGAGGTAAAGGTAGAGGTAGAGGTAGATGCAGAGTTTGAAATGTTGCTGCTGACAAACGCTTGGAAAAGGATGACATAGAGCGTGTGCACATGTTGAAACAGAGAGAAGAGGAGATTTAGACGCTCCAGGCTTAAATGGTGTGGAAATGAATCTGTCTTTTTCATAGCTGAAGTGAACAATCACAAATTTACACAAATAGGCTGGATTACCTGCCGAGAAAAAGCAGCCAACTTCGGCGTCCGTTTTAAAATCTTTGCTCCTCATGAGCTCTTTCCATCTGGGAAAAGTTACTCCAATATTGACTTTGGTCTTGCTAATTTGCCTGTCGCGTTGACGTTTTAATTCTCTCTTTCGCTTCCTTGGCGACTCTGTTACATGTCCTCGAAAATAAGCGTGATCCTCCATCAGCAATCTTTCAAATCTGCCGGCAGTCGCGAGTAATCTCCCCCTCGCATTCGTCTCTGTGTCACTGAGTGTAAAGCGCAAAAGGCGAAGCTTGAATTTAAAGGTATGTTCCTCTTTGGCTAATGTAGTTTCAAGATGGAGGGGCAACATGGCGACCGGCATTCGAACCCCTCACCTGTATGTACTTTCAATGGCAGATTTTAAACTTACGAGAATACTTTATTACTTGAAAGAAGTAAATATACATTAATGAGCACATATATTTTTGAAAGAACTAAGTGTTTTTTGCTAAGAATCAACTAAAACAATTACACAGTGTAGCTTTAAAGACTGGCTTCAGCATCTTTTTTTCTTTTTAAAAGTTAGAAGTTAGAAATGTTTGTTTTCTTCTTTGATTAGTGGCAAAAACTTTGATAAACTCAAGAAAGAAAAAAGTTGCTGAAACCAACTTGGTGGGCTGGTGTGGCTGCAGTGCCAGGGCTGAGTTAATCATGTTATCTTCTAACCCCAGCTCCTGACATTTCGGGCTCAGACCCTGATGTTTTTTTCGGCCATGCTTATAGCCTGAAAACATCTCATCTGACAGAGGACTGTGTGGCGCTGCTGACTGTGTTATTTATTTAATTGCTATGAGATTGTTTGCTGTTGCGCACAAATCCTGGAGATATTCTAGGATAGGCTGAAATCACTCACGTGGAGCTTCTATGTGAGACAGATTTCAACAATCACCAGTCAGAGACAGCAGCAAAGCCAAAGCACAATGAAATAAGGCAACTTATGATTTTGGGGGTTTACATAGATATTGTCCGGTTTCATATTTATCAGTCAACTTTTCAAAATACATTTAAAACATTCTGGGCTGAAGATAACTGACCCCAGGGCCTTTACAAGTCATAATCCGTCCCTGTCTTTGCCAATTTAAAATGAACCATATTTTAATTTCAAACTCTGAGCTCCAAACACTTTTGTTAATAATAAAAAAAATAGAATAAATACATATATAACCCTATTAGAGGATCAGATTCAACCCTTAAACATCAGTAAAGCTCAGATTGTTCACTTAAACAGGGTCAAACAAAAAGCAAACTCTGATTTCACTATGAAGAACATTCCCAAAGCTGTCCATGCATCATATTAATGTTCCCATGAGCAGAAGCACAGGCTGATGAAGCCTCTCTCCTCCTCCAAACTAATGGCATCACCAAAAGGAGTTACTAAATTAAAAAATCTAAGTTAATATATTTATTTTCACTAACTGTCACATGAACCTGTCATGTTCTGTGATTCGGCATACGTCAGTACCGACGTCTAAAGTCTAATAAAAGACGATCTACTGTCTCCTTATATATTCGAAGATAGGTACACTTCACATGGTGTCAGAAGTGAACCGTCACATCACGCTGACTAAAAGAAGTAGTTTGACTGGAGAAAGCTGCCCAGAATGGCAAAGTTTTCGGCACCGGAGCAACTTAACTTCGCTAAACCGGAGGATTGGCCGGACTGGAAACAACGCTTCTCCAGGTACCGAATAGCAACAAAGCTTAACACAGAGCCAGCCGATGTTCAGGTCAGCACACTGATTTATTCTATGGGCCCGGAGGCAGAGCAAGTGTACAATTCATTTGGCTTGCCGGATGACGAGGATAGACTTGTCATAGGGATTAAAGACAAAGATCTTTCATTGAAGCTGCAAATGACAAGCGACCTCACTCTGACCTAGTGAGCTAGTGAAGAAACAGAACAGCGAGGCTGGTGCCAGCGACTTCTGATCCGCCTCATGAAGTTCAACCCTGTCGCTGAGTACATCCCAGGTAAAAACCTGATAGTACCTGATGTGTTGTCGAGGGACCCAGAGTCAAAAGTGGACGACACAAACCTGAGCGAGGACATCCAGGCATACGTGGACGCCATTGAAGAGCTTGAAAGGCCTAAAACAGTGCTGGAGCGCATAAAGACAGAGACAGAGAAGGATGAAACCCTGCAGAAGGTCAGACAGTACATTAAGTCTGGCTGGCCGCGATACAGAAAGGATGTTGTCAGACCTGCTTTAGACTATTTTAGGGAGAGATGTAGTCTTAGTGAGCATAATGGACAGGTAAAGAAGGGAAACCAAATTGTGATCCCACAAACAATGAGAACTGAGATGCTGGAGAGCATCTGTTGGATTGCTGTCTGATCGATTGCTCCTGTCTGCCTCGCTGCCTGCTGTGAGTGTGTTTGTTTGCTTCGGTGCTGTAAGCTCCGTCTTAGCCTAATATTTCTTTGTTTTGAACCATCATTTTACTACCATTTCTAGTTGTTTATACTACTACATTTTACCCAACATCTCAGATTAACCTGACATCGCTAGCTTTTGTTATTAGTACTACTAGCACAAAACGCTAGTAATTCGCTAGCCTGTTAACGCACCACCCGTGCGCTCAGCTATTTTATTTATTTATTTTTCTCTTGCGCGTCCGCGCCTTTGAGTTCATAAAAAGCTCAGGTGAGTAAGAATCACTCAACAAACACGGTGAGTAATGTCTTGTCCTGTTATTGTCACTTGCACTTCATGTCACATGTTTAGTATAGGCTTCTCTGTCGACAATATAGGATTTATATGTGATAAATGTAAGGAGACAGTTAGGTTGACAGAGAAGATTTCAGAATTAGAAACATGCATCCAAACTTTAATTGAGGATAGTAAGAGTGCTAGTGCTTTAGATGTTTTGGATGCGCATAGAATAGAGAACTCTTTACATGACGCGGTTCTGGCTGAAGTAGAGCCTGTGCAGCCGGGCAAATGGGTGACAGTGAGGGATCGCTCTAGTCGCGGATCTAAAAACCACTCTTCCGTTCCGATTACCATAACAAATCGATTTGCCCCGCTCAGTGAAACACCCACTGAGAATGATTGTGCCCTAGTTATTGGCGATTCTATTACACGGAACGTGAAAATAGAGACACCAACCACCATAGTCACATGTTTGCCGGGAGCCAGAGCGCCTGACATCAAAGCAAATTTAAAAGTGCTGGCTAATGCTAATCGTAAATTCTCTAAGATCATTATTCATGTCGGCACTAATGATGTTCGACTCCGCCAGTCGGAGATCACCAAAATTAATATTAAAGAGGTGTGTGAACTTGCAAGTACGATGTCAAGGACTGTAATTTGCTCTGGCCCCCTTCCTGTTCGCAGGAGTGATGAGATAGTTAATAGATTGTGTTCGCTCAACGGTTGGCTGTCTCGGTGGTGTCCGCTTAATAATATAGAATTCATAGACAATTGGAAAAGTTTTTGGGGCAAACCTGACCTGTTGAAAAGAGATGGTATTCTTCCCTCCTGGGATGGTGCTGCTCTTCTCTCTAGTAATATGGCTCATAGTCTTAGAGCTCAAACATGACAATCTGGGGCTCAGGTCAGGAAGCAGACAGACTGGCTAAACCGACCGTCTGCTAGCGGCCTCGCGTCACCCAGGTCAGATAAATCCCATCACATAGAGCCTCTCTCACCTAGCTATCATCATATAGAGACTGTGTCTGTTCCCCGAATTTGGAAATCCAAAAAAACGTTTTAACCCATCTAAGGTTAAAAATGTAATTGATGTCCAACAAATAAAAAACAGCTATAATACAGATGAGCAAATGCTAAAGCTTGGGTTGCTGAATATTCGATCGCTTACTTCAAAAGCACTCGTTGTTAACGATATGATTTCAGATAATAACCTAGATGTGCTGTGTTTGACAGAAATCTGGCTAAAACCAAACGATTACATTACTTTAAATGAATCAACCCCGCAAGATTACAGTTATAAACATGAGCCTCGTCTGAAACGCAAAGGGGGAGGTGTTGCTGTAATTTATAGTAATAGTTTCAAAACCACTAAGAAATCAAGTTTTAAATATAATTATTTTGAAGCATTGGTGCTTAATGTAAAAATATATAGTGTAAATGATAAATCACGTTTGAGATTTGTGCTGGCTACTGTATACAGGCCACCAGGGCACCATACAGACTTTATCAAAGAATTTGCGGACTTTCTATCAGAATTAATATTGACTGCAGATAAAGTCCTAATTGTTGGTGATTTTAATATACACATCGATAATGAAAAAGATGCATTGGGATTGGCATTTAAAGACATTGTAAATTCAATTGGAGTTAGACAACACGTGTCAGGACCTACTCACTGTCGTAATCATACTTTAGATCTAATATTATCACATGGAATAGATGTTGATGCCGTTGAAATTCTGCAGCAGAGCGATGACATCTCAGATCATTACCTAGTCTCGTGTAATTTGCATTTAGCCAAGGCTGCAAAGCCGATTCCGTGTTTCAAATATGTGAGACCTATCACTTCTGCTACTAAAGATTGCTTTATTAATAATCTTCCTAATCAGTTTCATCATCTCAGCATCTCAGATAGCTTAGAAGAACTCGATATTACAACAGAAACGTTTAATTCTCTCTTTTCCAGCACTTTAGACACAGTTGCTCCGTTGCGCTTAAAGAAGATTAAAGAAAATAGTCCAACGCCGTGGTACAACGAGCACACTCGGCCCTTAAGAGAGCAGCCAGAGAGATGGAGCGCAACTGGAAGAAAACACAACTAGAGGTATTTCGCATTTCATGGAAGGAGAGCTCAATTACTTACAGAGAGGCTTTAAAAGCTGCTAGATCTGCTTATTTTTCAACCCTATTAGAAGAAAATAAACATAATCCTAGGTATTTATTTGAAACGGTGGCTAAACTAACGAAAAATAAAGCTTCAAGCACCGAAGTTTCCAAGCAACACAGCAGTAATGACTTTATGAACTTCTTCACTTATAAGATTGATAATATCAGGGACAAAATTATAACTATGCAACCGTCTACTACAGTATCGCATCAGGCAGTGCATTGTAGTCTCCCTGAGGAAAAATTTGATTCATTCGTTGCTATAGGAGAGGAAGAATTTACTAAACTCATTAAATCATCTAAATCTACAACATGTATGTTAGACCCTATACCGACTAAGCTACTGAAAGAGATGCTTCCAGTTCAATGATTCAATGATGGTGAGATGAGATCTCAGTGTGGGCTGTACCAGAGCCATAGAGAGAAAGAGTTGCGACACTCTTTGATGTCGCCGCTATGGCTGTCACGTGGTTCATGTAAGCCCCAATAGTTCCAAAACATACGCTGGCTGTCATGTTCTTCTATGGGACAGACAGCAGCGATTGCATTATTGAATGGTAAATATAAAATAAAACACACCCCAAGTACTTTTTCAGCTGTTATTGCATTTTGTTAATGTCAGTTTTGCATTTGGAGACAAGTTTTAGGCTATATTTTTGGAGGGAAAAGCTTAGTGTTCATGTTCGCATGGGCAGTAGCACTGGCTTTAGCGGCTCTAACTTAACTTTTCCATATCATTCATCTGATGATGGACGTCTCATGATATTTATTTTAGCACAAATGGGCTGTATTAGGCTATTGATTCCCGTGATTTTGCTTGTAAATTTTGATTCAGCCATTAGCCTACCTTCGTGATCACGCAAAGAGGTCTGCCGTGGCGGTCCGTTCAGAGTTCGCTTAAGCTAGCTCACTTCTTCTGATGAAAGTGGCCACCCCAGGACCACAACGTGAAACATTATCATGTTAAGACTAAGAATATTATTTTAATATTAAGCCATACACATTATCAAAACTATTACAGATTAAAAACGAATTTAAGCATTGCTGATACAAATGAAGGTTTTCAAATAAACTATTTTTATTAAACAATGACAGACAACAAAAATGTGTGCTTGTGTGAACAAGAAAAGCAAAAACCAGGGGCAGGTGATCCATGAAACAGACAGGACTGGTGATGGCCATAACAATCCTAGAGGTCCAGCATTGTTCTCACAAGCCGCTTCACTCAAGACAATAAAACATAATGAAAAGTTAGTATATCCCAAAAAATTAAATTAAATAAAAGTTGCTATAAAGGTGGCAGCGATTCATTACCGAACTCTTAACTGACGAAGTCGCGCTAGCTAACTAGCTAAGTTAGCAGCCAGGCAGTGCTTGAAAATTGGTTAAAACAACTAACATAAAATATAAATAATTACGCTGTACATGTACAAATGAAGACCAGTATAAGCATCGCAAAGGGCCTCTGATACAAAATAGACAGTTGACAATTCAAAAGAGGTCGATATTTCAACAACTTAACTCTGGAACAACTCGACGCGCAGCAATGTAAGTGAATGGGGTCCAACGCCAAAATGACAGTGTTTGGAACTATTCCGCTCTTCAAATCCCGGAAGTAGGCGGTTAAAAGCGCCGCCATTATTTACAACGGAGGTCTATGGGAGTGTCGCAATTCTTTCTCTCTATGGCTCTGGACTAAGCTACTGAAAGAAATACTTCCAGAGGTCATAGATCCTCTTCTTAATATCATTAATTCGTCTTTGTCTCTAGTAAACGTACCAAAAAACTTTAAGCTGGCTATGATTAAACCGCTTGTTAAAAAAACGCAACTTGATCCTTCAGAATTAGTCAATTACAGGCCGATTTCGAATCTACCTTTTCTGTCAAAGATATTAGAAAAGGCAGTATCCTCACAACTGTGTTCCTTTCTTGAAAGAAATGATATCTGCGAGGATTTCCAGTCCGGATTTAGACCGTACCATAGTACCGAAACAGCTCTCGTTAGAGTCACAAATGATTTGCTCTTATCATCCGATCGTGGTTGTATCTCTCTATTAGTGTTGCTCGATCTTAGTGCTGCAGTTGACACCATCGACCACAACGCTCTTTTTAGAGCCCTGCACGGGCCTCAAATCTAGGCCCGAGCCCGGCCCTGGCCCGAGATGCTCAGGCCCTAGCCCGACCCGTGTCCGACAACTCATGAGAATTATCAGACCGAGTCAGACCCGAGCCCGTTTTTTTTTTTTTTTTTTTTTTTTTCACAGCGGCAGACTACCATTAAAATATGTCCGTTTTGTTCGTTATGTTTCTTTTCTTTTCATTTCTTTATTAAGCTAATTTAGACAAATATTTGGAGCATAAAAAAAAAACAAGTAGATAAAAACTCTGAGTGTTTTAGCGCAATTTTCTCACGTCATGGGATCACAACAACACTAAGAGATAGTAAATCTTTTCCTGGATTTTTTTTGTGCGTTCCCGAGATTAGACCTTCCTTAACATAATGCCGAAAACCCGAAGTCTCTAGGTGGTCTGGTTGAGGAGTAGATAGAAGTACAAATTTGGTGCGCACAGACAGAACAGAAATCATGAGTTAACAATCGCAATTTTGTCCGGCGGAAAATTGCGCTAAAAAATGACGAAGCAAGCCGAGCCAACAGCGAGTAAAACATGTTTGATCAAATTAGCCTCTCAAATCAACGCTAATACTTTACTTAGCTACAATAAAATCCATAGATATAAAACACTTCAAGCATATCACAGACACCCAGCAAACATTGGTCCGACGGCAACGTCGTGTCCCTGGCCAAAAATAGTCGCGGTATGACGGCATAAATCGATAAAAATATGTAACACAGAACATTTCCTAAAAATGCATTCAGATACATGTGTGCATGTCTACAGTTATCTGAGGTTGCATGTATAATTGTTATTTTGACTTTTAGCTACGTGTAGTTCAATATATACCATGTTGTGTTTCGGGTGAGAGAGGACGTCACCATGGCGACGTCTTTTACACGTGCATTTATAGTCCATCATGACCCTCTATGAAATCAATTGTGATAAAGCTGTGCTTAATCCTTGCGTGGTTAATACTGCAATAATTAATACAATTTTTTATTAAATTAAAGTTTTAATAAGTTGTGTGAATACGTCCACTGACGTCCTTTACACGTCAGTGGACGTATTCACACAACTTATTAAAACTTTATCGGGTGAGAGGACGTCACCTGGCGACGTCTTTTACACGTGCATTTATAGTCCATCATGACCCTCCATCATGGAATCCTTGTGAAATATGCAAAAGCTGTGCTTAATCCTTGCATGGTTAATACTGCAAAAATTAATTTAATTGCCCAAGTAGTTTTTAAGAGGTTGTGAAGACGTCCACTGACGTCCTTTACACGTCAAGGCTGTGAATACACGTCCACTGACGTACACGTCTAGTCAAGCAAGACAGAGGAAAAAAAAACCCAGGAATTATCTTTATGAAATACACGAATTGTATACAAAGTAAATATATTTACTTTATCTTGTTTAAATAAATTATAATCACACAGTTCCCAGTGTGGTTAAGTGAATGCAAAGCCTCTGCATTTTAGTCATTATTTCAACCTGATACGTTGTGTTTTTTTTTTGGTTTTTTTTTTTATGGAATGTATGCATGTAAAACAGAAATATATCTGGTCACCATTTATGTCTGAGTTGGATGTAATTGCCAAAACTGTGCTGCCAAGATGTAACAAAAGATCTCCCGACATTACCAAATCCCGCGATAGGTTAGATTATCTCACGAGATGTTAACGCGTTTTCCCCATAGACTCACTCCGGAACACTGAAGTTTGAACAACCACGAAGAGAGGAGGAATTGAGGCCCATATTATTAAAAATCTACTGTTGGGTACGTACATTTTGTATTATTAGATTCACGTGCTAGAGTTTTACTTGTTTGACATGAATGAACCGAAAGAAATGATGCCCACCTTGTCAACTGAAATTGGCTAACGTTAACTGAGTTTGGCTAAAATTAGCTAGTGGGCTAAAAGTTGCTTTGAACTTATACGACGGTATACCATAAAGTATGTTTAATGATACAGTCAAAGTTATTACTGTAAATTATTAATGTAGCCTTTTGAGAGTTTCTTTCAGAAAGTAAATTATCTGAAGTAGAATGAAATGTTTAGCTGGATTTGAACATGTATGTTTTCAGTAACTGCTTTAAAATTTTTGTAATTTTAGAATTGCTAAACATGTCTATTCAGGGGACATCACAGCCCACCTATCTTAATCAGAAATGTCCTGTTCACTTTCTCACTGTTACACACCTAGTTAAGGGTCTTTCTCAAGGGCACCACAGTGGTATTGAAGAGGCAGGGGACAAATGCTGTTTTGAATTTAGCTGAAGACCATAAAAATATTTTGAAAATAAGTGCATGTCATTTACCTCAAATTTTTAATTTTCATTTATTTTAAAAAGAAATATATTCTCTTCCCTTAGATGATGTGAAGAGGTGGAGCCCACATGCTACAGACTCTGAAATTGATGCAGCAATGGCAGAACACCTGAAACACGCTCCAGGAAGAGCTGGGGGTGGTGGATACAAAAAATGAGCCAAACAATGTGTTTAAGGGATAGTTCACCCAAAAATGAAAATTGTCATCATTTACTCAACCTCATGTTTCAAACCTGTATACCTTTCTATGCTAAACACAAAGATGTTTAGAAGAATGTTTGTAACCAAGCAGATGTCGCTTCCCATTAATAATATTTTTTTCTCCAACAATGGTAGTCAGTGGATGCTCTATTTGCTTGGTTACAAACATTCTTCAAAATATCTTCTTTTGTGTTCAGCAGAAGAAAGAAACTCATACAGGTTTGGAATTTGGTGAGTAAATTACATAATTTTCATTTTTGGGTGAACTATCTTTATATAATAATTCAGTATTTTGCAATTGGTATTTTAGTTTGGTTAACAAATCGAGAGCTTAGAATTATAAGGTTCTATCTCCGTTTATTGTAGTTTATTGAGCATCAAAGTTTTTAAACTCGGTTTATGTTTTGTGAGATGGAACCTTTTATTTTATTAATAACTACTAACAATTTTTTTTTTTTTTTTTACAAAAATAACACCCCACAGGCATTAATAAACACCTAATGGATCAGATTGTCAAAAACTCAATTTCAACCAAAAGTGGAGATAGAACCTTAAAATTCTAAGCTCACGAAATGTTAAACATTGAAAAAAATAAAGAGAAATTTTGGCTGTTCAATATCAATAAAATGTTGTGCTTAATCAGAACATGCTTCTTTTTTGCTTATGTCCACAAATAATGTGTTATTGTTTTTGATGTACACGTGATTAAAACGTTTTATTGACGTTCAGGTCTGACTGGACCAATTTTGGACCTTTTTAGAACCTTTGTCAAGATGTGTAGGCTAAACCTCAAGACTTGATTGTCTTTCACGATGTTACACAATAGGTGTGTGATTATTTTATATGCAGGCTTATATATACACTTAAATTATGCAACACATTTAAACACATATGACGACGCATTTAGACGTCCAGGGACGCGCAGAAGAGACGTGGAATTCACGGCCAGAAGAGACGTGGAATTCACGGCCAGAAGAGACGTGGAATTCACGGCCAGAAAAGACGTCGGTTCAACTTCCATTTTGGAACTATTTTTCAACCATGACGGGACGTCTCGGACGGACGTCTTTTCAACGGTCATTAAACGTCCAAATGTTTGCTGGGCAGTTAGTTTAATGTTTATTTATTAAACCACAGTGAGTAAAATTTTTTGAAATACTGAGGCAGGCTCAGGCTGCTCGCAACAGCGCTCGCAAACGAAATGAGCAATAGTCAATCTAAACAAATTAAATTAAATAAATCAAAAACAAACTTGCAGGTTATCTTACCTCAAAAATGCACCACAGAACATGGCCATTCTTTTTTCCAGTAGTTTCCAACAGTTAAACGAAAATAAAGTCCAATCAAACGAAAAGTTATAACAGTCTCTTAACAGAGCATCGTGGAGAAAAAGAATAGCATCCACAGTGGAAGATTTTAACCCAGTCCTCTCTTCTATCACGCGCGATTTTTCTCTTAATATTCTCCATTATTTGCACATGAGGTGAATCGTTGGCCGACGGGAAACCTTCTGTGTGCGAAGGTTTTCAGAATTATAAGATGTGCACGTGCGTGCGTGCGACTGTCATGTCAATCATATGTCAGTGTAATTATAAGATTATGAAAGTTATGAGATTATTAAATGTCTTTCTATGTTTGTTTTTCTATCGTCGACGTCAACTTCTCTTTTTTATTTTTTATTAATGTCTAAAAATATAAAAAGATGGATAACTCAAAAAAGGCCCGAGGCCCGGCCCGCATGTGAACTATGACGTGAAAATTGGCCCGAAGCCCGGCCCTAGGGGCGTAAAAAAGTCGGGGCCCGTCGGGCTCGGGCTGAAATGCAGGGCTTTAGCTCTTTTAAATAGATTAGAACATTATGTTGGCATTACGGGAAATGCACTAGCATGGTTTAAATCAGGGGTGGGCAAACTACGGCCCGCGGGCCACATGCGGCCCGTTAGGCTGTTTAATCCGGCCCGCCGAGTATTTAAAAAAATTGTCTTAAGATCGCATTAATTTTGCCTTTTTTTCTTGCAATACTTTGCGTTATATATATATATATATATATATATATATATATATATATATATATATATATATATATATATATATATATAGCGTTGCATATATTTGACAATCGGAATATCAGATATTGCATGCCATAGCTAACAAATGTAAAAAAGGAAAAATGACATAAAAGCAGATCATCATTCATTCAGCGCTGTTGTGGCTGCGGTGTGTCACGTAACAAGCAATGACGCGTCACCATGGAAACCAAACAGACAGCTGCTTAAGCGCATAGACTTGTTGCACGTTAATGTTTTTTCCTTTTTTGGAAACTCAGTGAGAAAAAAAATGTTTGGTAACCGCTTGCACACCTTAGTTTTTCCTTTGATTTGTCTGCTATTTAGTTTCTTTGCTCCTCTGGATTTGTGGATGTATCCTGCCCGATTCCGTTTACCGACCTTTATCGTCCGGCTTTTGACTACGCTCCCCTGTCTGCCATGTGCAGAACCCGTTTTTTTTTTTTCATTAAATGTTCTGATCTCCCTTTGCCTTTTATGTTTTATTTTATTATTCTTAAAATAAATTTGTATATTCGTTTATTTCCACAAATGTATGACTTTTGGAAGTGCAAATTGCCATTCAGTTTTAATAAAGTTGAATTAACGTAACCTGTAATTTTTACTCTTCTAAGTGTACACTTGCAGATGTTTTGTTTCTAATTTACTGTTAGGCCATTAAATAATAATAAGGATAAACAATATTTAAAAAGTATAGGCTATAATTATCTAACATCTTTAAAAATTAACATCAAAACATAACATGCTAAATGGGGGATATCTAGCATAAAAAAATTTATTGTCAGAATGTCGTCTCTCAGTTGTTGAATTTCGCACAGACATTGCCACAACGTTGTCTGTTTGCTCAGCCCGATCTTATGAAAGTGCGAATACCACGAATTGTATTTGTAGTGCATAATGTTTTCGCGTGCATATGATATTCACTTTATGGCGTGTAATAGGCACGCACTCCACACCCCTAATCCTAACCAAGGGGTTTACAGTGTGTAGCATGCACGAAAAAAAACAAAAAAAAAAATACATTTTTGGCATATAAATGGCACGAGAAATAAAATTTGTGGTATAGATACGCACTTTCATGAGATCGTGCTTCATAATCTGCTACTGGGCCGGCCCTCTGTCAAATTTTTAAAACCCAGTGTGGCCCTTGAGCCAAAAAGTTTGCCCACCCCTGGTTTAAATCATACTTATCTGACCGTTATCAGTTTGTAGCAGTAAATGAAGAGATGTCTCATCGATCACAAGTTCAGTATGGCGTACCACAACGCTCAGTACTAGGACCGCTGCTATTCACTCTGTACATGCTACCCTTAGGAGATATCATTAGGAAACATGGCATTAGCTTTCACTGTTATGCCGATGATACTCAGCTCTATATTTCTTCAAAACCTAACGAAACTTATCAATTCACAAAATTAACGGAATGCTTAGCGGATATAAAAAATTGGATGACTTGTAATTTCCTACTTCTAAATTCTGAAAAAACAGAGTTTCTAATTATTGGACAAAAAACTTCCTCACGTAATAACCTAGAATACTGTCTAACACTTGATGGCTGCTCTGTTAAGTCTTCGTCGTCGGTTAGGAACCTGGGTGTGCTCTTTGATACCAATCTTTCATTTGAAAGTCACGTGTCTAGTATCTGTAAAACTGCATTTTTCCATCTTAAAAATATATCTAAATTACGCCATATGCTCTCACTGACAAATGCGGAACAATTAGTTCATGCGTTCATGACCTCAAGGCTAGATTATTGTAATGCTCTACTGGGTGGTTGCCCTGCACGCTTAATAAACAAACTACAGCTGGTTCAAAACGCAGCAGCTCGAGTTCTTACCCTAACCAGGAAGTATGACCATATTAGCCCAGTTCTGTCAAAACTGCATTGGCTCCCTATTAAACATCGCATCAATTTTAAAATATTGCTGATTACTTACAAAGCACTAAATGGTTTAGCTCCGCAGTTCTTGAGCGAGCTCTTAACGCATTATAGTCCGTCACGTCTATTGCGATCTCAAAACTCCGGCCAGTTTATAATACCTAGAATATCTAAATCGACTGCTGGCGGTAGATCCTTTTCCTATTTAGCACCAAAACTCTGGAACAGTCTTCCTACCATTGTCCGGGAAGCAGACACACTCTGTCAGTTCAAAGCCAGATTAAAGACACATCTCTTTGACCTAGCTTTCACATAATACATTATAAACTTCTATAATTTAATGTTATGCTGCATAGATTAGGTCAGCTGGAACCGGGAACACTTCCCATAAATCCTGATGTACTCGTTACATCATGAGAAGAATGGCATCTACGCTAATTTTAGTGTCTGTGTTTATCCCAAGGTTTTTCCTGCAGCCTGCCGGATCCAGGCCGTATCCAGATCTGACGAAGGACCTTCACCTGGACCGATGACAACGCAGTGCTGAAGTGCCAACTAGTCTCTCCCTATGGAGGATCCCACTACCACTCTACAGATAAGGCGTTGTCTGGAAAATTCGTCTCACGGTCCTACCCCAAAGCAACAAATAAAATAAAATTCCTTATCAAAATTTATAAGGAAAGACAAGTATTTTGTTTAGGCTTGGCTTGTAGGGAATTCCAAACCTGCGTATATTCTAACGCACATAACTATAGAACCCATTCTAAATGCGCATGTGAACGCCATCAGCGTTTCTCACAGGTTCGCGTTTAAAGTCTGTGTAGAGAGAATGGTGTCGTCTTAGCGGCCCCTAATTTAATAACAAATGATCATTGCAACGGAACCAAATCAATTAAAACTAACTTTAGATGGAAATAACTTAACTCTGCTTAAAGCCGAAACAATCTCTGTTACCTTAAATTATACGCTTATCTCTGTAAAGCTGCTTTGAAACAATCTACATTGTTAAAAGCGCTATATAAATGAAGATGACTTGACTTGAGAGAATCCACCACGGGCATCAAGGCCTAAAAAAATCCAGGGAGAGATACAACGATGCCATCTGGTGGCCAAAGATAAGCCATGCAGTAAAGGATAAAGTTTCCTCATGCCCACACTGCAATGAGCACAAACCAAGCCAAAGCCGGGGACCACTCATCACAACACCTTTGCCGGAGCTCCCTTGGCAAAAACTAGATGCAGATCTATGTGAGTTTAAAGGAAAGAACTTCCTGGTTGTTATTGACTATTATTCAAGATGGCTTGAAGTATTGAGTGTAGCAGTTATAAGTAAGCTGATGAGCATATTTACACGGTTCGGGATACCTGAAGAGCTGATAACGGATAACGGTCCGCAGTTCCAGGTCTTCACTTCCAAGTATGACATCCAGCACACTACGTCAAGCCCATATTATCCCCAAGCTAACGGGATGAGGGAGCGAGCTGTCAGGACCGCTAAAGGCATCCTTAGGCAACGAGACCCCCAGCTAGCTCTCCTGACCTACAGGGACACTAGGGTTGCCAACTGTGGCGGGACGTCCCGGCCTAATTTATTTGTCCCGTGCGTTGTCACAGGTCGGGGTGGGCCAAGCCAGACTGCACCCACCCCTGGAGACCGGGCACCGCCTCGAGGAGCGTGTCAAGGGACCAGACAAAGACAGAGGATAAAGGAATAACAATTTCTTTATTGAGTAAAAACAGGTAAATTTGAAAAGTCCTAATTAAAATCTCTTCTTTCTCCAGAAGCAATTCGATGGGCCCCCTGGACCGGGGCGGGATGGACGTTCGTGGACACCCTGCGGCTCGTCGGGGAGGAATCAGAGGAGGACGCACACCACTCAGGTAAGCCGCTGGGTAAGTACCCTTTACAAGGCTCTCAAGGAAGTCTTGGCTACACGGACCCCATTCGGACTGGAACCAGGTAGGTATTCGCAGTGAGGATGGAACGAACGCCGGAGGCTGCCCAGAGGTAGGTATCCAGAGGACGGGGATCCTCGACTCAGACGGGTCGCAAGGACGCAGGTGGCGAGCGGGCCGGGCCAGGAGGGGACCATGAACAGCAGACAACACTTTAATCGAGACACATGCCGTAGTTACTCTCCTTCCTTCTGAACAGTAGCAATGCTTTGCAACACGGGCACGGAGGGCCACCCGGCAAGAGAACACTTCACTTTGGCTGTGCCCTGCAACGATACGACAGGGTTCAATGGTTCAACAAGATGCGACGTTCAACAGTGATACCTTCTCTCCTTCTGAACAGACGGAGGCTTCCAGTGGGGACAGGTGGGGACCACCAGGCGGAGAAGATGCTTTGAGGGAGGCACTCCACTTGACTGCACACTGTAACCAGGTAACAGGATTTAACTTCCCAACAGCATATGGAACGTTCAATTGAAAAACCTTCTCTCTTCTGAACAGGGCGGAGGCTTTCCGTGGAGACAGGTGGGGACCACCAAGCGGAGGAGATGCTTTAAGCAAGATGCTCCAATTCAGCGATGCGCTGTAACAATGCAACGTGGATTTGACCATTCAGCAGTAATGAAACATTCAGCTGTAATACCTTCTCTCGTTCCCACCAGACAGCGGCTTTCAATAAGGACGTGTGGAGACCACCAGACAGGAAGGATGCTTTAGCAAGACGCTCCAGTTCAGCTGTCCGCTGCAACAATGTAACAGGAATCAATGGATCAACAGCATTAACAGAGCGAGGCTGTCTCGAATGGTAAGTTGGGCGCTTACTGTGACAAACCCTGTTCAGGAACAGCGGGTGAAAGACTATAGAGGAGAGTGCACAGCAGACTATTAATACTTCTCCACACGATAAACTTCACTCCATAACACAAACCGTGTGAATCGTCACTTCAGGCACTGCATTCCACTCGCACACCGTGCATTCGGGCCAGCACTCACCCACCGGTCTTTCTCCCACCAGATCGACTCTCGTCTCTCACACGAGCTCCACTTCTCTCAGAGACAGTCAACGGATGTAGTAATCGTCACATTCAGTGCAGGGAGAACAAAGGTTGGAGACAGATCATTAATTCACTCGGTGTAATACTTCCCTCGTGCCACACGCTTTCCAGACTCTCCACACCACTTCAGTGTCAGTGCATATAAACAACGGATCAAATACTCATCACTTTGCGTCTTTCCCACTGTTGACGATATCCCCTGGATTTTCATTGACAACTTCACTCTCTCATCTCCATTTCCCGGCTTCAATCTTCACCCTGCTTCACAGCCCAGCCTCAATATAAACAGCCCGCCGACAAACACAGTATCTCACGGGAGGAGAACCACACTCACGGGAGGAGAACCACACTCACGGGAGGAGAACCACACTGACCGTCTGTTTCCTCTCTTTTTTAAAGCCCCATCTTAATGCGCGTTCCTCTCCCAACACTCTCTGTAATTCTCCTCACCTGCTGTCAATCAGGCAATTGGCCTCGCTGCCATGGCAACAGATTTCGCGGTGTGATGAGACGACCATCCACAAGAGGTCTCCAAATAATACTGCCTTCACGAGGATTTTACTCTCTCTCCTTATCTGGCTTTTGTCACACCGTGACATGCGTGACCTCCCGTGTCCCGTTTTTTGATTAGCTGATCTAACCACTGACTGATACAACAGCAACAGCAGCAGTGCTGACCACCACACTTGGGAATGATCACCGACACCTGTCATCGTCCAATCACAGCTTTTTTTAATCACTGTTTTGAGACAAATCATTGTTTGATTTGCGAACATAATCCTCTGCTGTCTGGTCGTTTCCGCTTCAAGCCGGACTCGTCTCGCGCAGTCCCGCTAACGGTAGGCTAATTCCCTTTCACTGTCCACGTTTTGATTTCGGCAAATCAATTTTGGCGAATGCAAACAGCGTGATTATTGTTCATGAGTCTAACATCCAGCCACTCAAGAAAACATGTAATCTACCTGAGGGAATAATATGCTCAAAAAACATTTCAGGGGTGCGTTCTCCGATAACGTTGTGTCTTAGCGCGCTAGGAAGACTCAAAAGGTACACCTTATCTACAGGTATACCTTTCCTACGTGTGTTCTCCGAACTGTACCTTAGGATGTTGCTTAAGGTAAACCTTCTTAAGTTCGACCTTAGCAGGCGCTGTCCATGGTGGAGGCGCTGAATAGGTTGATATCGATGCCTCGATGATCGATTGTGCGCTCTTTCCTTCACAGCGGTATAGGTAAAGTATTGAGAAAACAATGTTCTTTATAAAGAAGCGTTTTAGAAATAGTACAAACTGCATTTATCGGGGCTCATTGAAATATGTACATGCAGAAATAAATATGAGTATGTGTTTATAATTTAGCAAGTGTGCAATCCCAAACCCTCACGGCCATCAGTGTGTTAATGTTCTCCACAACGTATGCTGATTATCCACCAGCCATGTAGTTGACATACACTAACTGGCTCCGCGGACGGCGCCGTCTTTGATTTAAAACAAGTAGGCCTACTCGCTGTCTCGCTGCCATAGCTATAAAGTTTGTGCAACTCACCTTTCTTTATATAGACTCCTAAGCCTTTTCTGTCAAATGGTTCGCCAGCTGATGTGCCTCAGGATTAAAAAAGCGGTATGAACCGTCAGCAGTGATAAGGTATAGCTAAGAGCGCTCCAGACCAACCTTACGAACGTATGACTTACAGAAGGTATACTTAACTAAGAAGGTTTCGGAAACCACGTATTAATGATAAGGTACTTCTTAAGGTACAACTTAAGAACGACGTAGCGTTAAGGTAGTTTCGGAGAACGCAGCCCTAATTATTATCAATGTTTAAAAAAAGCTTTTAGAAAGTAAATAGAAAGCTTTTGTAACATTATAAATGTCTTTACTGTCACTTTTGATTAATGTAATGTATCCTTGCTGAATAAAAGTAGGCAATTACTTTCTTTAATTTCCCCCCCCCCAAAAAAAAAAAAAAAAAAAAACTTACTAACCCCAAACTTTTGAAGTGTAAGCAGTGTATAATGTTAAAAAACTTTCTATTTAAGATAAATGCTGTGGTTTGTTTGTAATGTGACTTTTTTTATGTATGACTTTAAAATTATTTTTAGAATTAAATACATAAATAGGTTAAGCAATACAAATGTGTTTATGTCTGATAACCTTTTAAACACAAACTTAACTGCAGACACTGAAATGACGTACACTGTGTGATACAGTACAAATATTTTGAGTGCCCCTCATTTTCCTATAAAGAACCACAATTGTCCCGCATTTTCCTTTTCTGAAGTTGGCAACCCTAAGGGACACAGCCACGGAGCCGACAAAAGAAAGACTCCTCATGGGGAGGGGACTGCGAACCACAGTCCCCAAGCTCCACCATCAGCTGAGACCGGCATGGCCAAATCTGTCTACAGTCAAGCAGACAGATGCCAAAGCTAAGCAGGCATACGAATACACCTACAACAGGAGATACTCAGCAAAGCCGCTTCCTGCCTTAGGGGTCGGAGACAGAGTGCGACTGAAAACAGACTCAGAAAAGACATGGAGAGGGACCGGGGTGATACAGGCTTCATGCTACACTCCCCAAGGAGACACCACCAGACGAAACCGGAGGCATCTGCAGATTGTCAACCAGGAAAGGAATGACTCTCCAACGCAGTCACCAAAAGTCACCTCCCCGCCGGGTAACATGGCATCCGCACCGGTCCAACTCAAACTAACTCTGAGACTAGTAGCATACAGTCGTCACCCAGAGTTTTGAGGACATGTTGTGGACGTGTTGTGAAATCTGCTGTCAAATTGACTTATTAGTCAGAAGAAATTAGTTAACTAGTGATGTTCACAAAAGAGTACAGACCAGTTATTTTGAAGGGCAAAGAGAAAGGTCTGAGCAGAAGGTTTGTTTATATTGCTTGTTCAGTTGTATTTTTGTTAACGTTTACTTAAACAGTAAGTTTAAAATAATAATATTGATAAGTCGAATAAGAGATAATATGTTTATATGATATCTGGGTGTCTTTAAAGAAGAAATGTAAAATATTGTGTATTTATACTAAAAAGGTCATTTCTGAGTATGTTTCTGACTCTGAGAAACAGTTGTTTTGTTTGGTATTAATCCCCAGACTGAAAGGGGGAGATGTCACGTGAACCTGTCATGTTCTGTGATTGGGCATACGTCAGTACCGATGTATGCATGACGTTTGGACAGGAAGATAACATTAGGCTTGTTTGACATGAGCAAAATCTGCGCAGAACCGATCACCGGTGATCAGCGCGAGATGCATGCCGGTTAGAAATGTGTCCGAGTGCGGTCCGCCTTGCTCTGATGTCATGCTGACGTATGTCAGAAATCTCTCGCGAGCGCAAGGCGGACGTGTCAGATTCTGCAGTCGAGCGAAGCATAGACATAATATACATAGACGCCCTATAGACGAATCCGACGAGCGTTCTGTGTAGGCTGCCATCTTGTGGCGACGTCATTACTGAGCTGTTACTAGTATGTAAACAAACCTCCGTGATAACGCAAACGCACCCTCGATGACAGCTACAGCCAGGCAGTATGACTTGTTGGGTTGATGATGTTAGACAGTGGCCTCCAGTCAAAGATGAAGGTACAAACGATCTTACAGATTATTTATGAAAATAGCTTGGCAATAACTATGCTAGCTAGGCCAGCTAATGAGGAAACTATTAAAAGATCTGTCCATTTGGCAACAATAAATAAATTAATGATATCAAATAAACGAATTCATGTTTTTCATTTGTGACCATTATTTATCTCATTTTCACATTTCAAAAGGAAAGGGTAAGGTACAGCTAACTGCTAGCGTTGTTGGTTCTCAGAGTGAGAGTCACAGTCAAGCAAATACAGTAATGTTACTACTGCCCCAACGCGCCCCTTCGGTTGTTTTAAATGTATTCAAGAGTATTTTCTCCTTCGCCTGGCATCCGATGATCAACAAAATGCCAACTACAGGTCACTGATAGAGGATCAAAAAAATTATCTGAGCTCCGTATGGGTTGGTCAAATAATGCACACTCTACCAGATGATAAATACATAGTTCTTAAAGGACCTGTCCGATTTTCACAGACCATTAACAACACTTATACTGTTCAAATAACTCTGCAGAGGAAGAATAGTAAAGTTGTAGATGTAACGTTAGTGACAGTCGTAAATCGCGGGCTGTTTATTCCAGTGGACGCAACCAAACCAATAGGAGGCAATGGCGCAACGCTACCCAGCAACAGCTCAGTAATGGTGCCCGCTTACTTCCGGTAGTTTCGCCGGATTCGTCTATAGACCCCTTTTGCGCCTACGTCACGGCGCTAGCTGGAGGCAAAACAAACGGAAAACTGGAGGCGGCCAATACAAACCAGCACAGATTCGGCTACATAATAAGGAGCTTAAATTATTATTTTTATTATTAAAAGTCATCTTGTTGTGTTCTTGGGTGCAAGAATCGATGAAAAATCAGTATGCTGTATCTGGAATTTTTATTTCTAGAAAATATTCATATCATTAAAATTGCACCGTAGTGTCACTCTTTACATTGTCGTCTTGGCGCTGGCTAGGCAGAACTGCGGATCGCACCACACAAGTATTTACATGACCATTCAGCACATAGTTATATTATAGGCATCTAAATATATTTATATGTCCTCAGTTTCTCTTTACCCTCGGTTTCTCTATCGGGTAGGTGTAGAAGTCAGGCCACTCAACCGGAGCTAGCCTTAACGTTAATCCTGTCAGTTCGTCCATTGACTGAGCGTGTACGGTCATCTGGTTCCGTCCGTTAAAATTAACTTTTGCAAATAACAATCGGCATCCTGGACAGTGAGTGACCTTGCACATTAAGACAAAATCGGATTTTCTCCAGTCATTGTTATAAAACAAGCTAACAAAACTTGCAAACTAACGTTAGTGAAGCGGCCAGAGGGATCTTTCTGCCTCCAGCTAAGCTCCGCCCACACAAATACGTCACCGTGTTTACCAACTGTAAAAGGGTCTATAGAGAGCCTAAGTCCCTCCCCTTCCGGTCGACCACCATGGGACCTTATTTCGGAAAAATATTGTATGGTAGTCAATGGCGAGAGACAACAAATATTTTGATCTCGTTTGAATTGTGCCCTGATTTACACATATGATGTTTGTCAATTTAAAAGATACATTTTAAAGTCAAGAAAGTCGCAGCTTGATGTAAAACTGCTGAGGTATAAGACTGTGAAAATACGTAATTAGAAAGACTACAAACCCAGAAGGCGCACATGCGACGTCATACCTTTTCTCTCAATGAATGAAGCTAACTTTACTGAAGCTAACGTCTGTCATTTTTTCTATAGTCTTACATTATAATCGTAACGTTACGCCGTCATGCCTGAGTGTTTTGAGCCAGAATACACACATACGAGCAACGGATCTTGTGACGTACATAGTGCGAGACGAGAGATGTAGTTCATTGAGCGATTTTCACATAAAACTAAACGTTACTCTTCTGTTTTATGACAAACTGCGACTTTCTTGACTTTCATAATTACCTTTTAAATTGACAAACATCATATGTGTTGTTCAGGGCACAGTTCAGACGGAATAAAAAGATAAGTTATCTCTCGCCATTGACTTCCATACATATTTTTTCCGAACTAAGGTCCCATGAGCCGGAAGCGGCGGGGCGGGACTTAGGCTCTCTATTGGCCGCTGGATCGTACGTCAACGCCGCCGCCATACTGCGGAGGGCAACTTTCCCATACCTCTCATAACGAGAATTGAGAAAAATGCCTATTTCTTGTGCTGCTTGGGGATGTACAAATCGCCACACAATTGAAAACAGGTCTCAGGGAATTACCTTTCTCAAGCAAAACTGAAAATTTGTTTCTGGTTGCATTTCATTTACTATTTTTATTTTCAGAGGAGAAAGGCCACGAAATTTAAAAATACTACTGTTATTGTGTCACGAAATGTAGTTTTAAGAGTTTTTCAGTCGACAATGTAGTTGTTTAAAGCTCAAATCTGTGGTTTATTTATAAAGATAGCGCCTTTTTAAAAATGTTATCTGACGGTTTCGGAGTTGTGAGATCCAGCGATCCCCGCGGGCGCTCAGCGCTCATGTACCCCGCCGAGAACAGCCTTGCCTCGGCTATAGTGCCTGTCGTACACCGCTTCTGAGTTCTGACGTTAGTCGCTGTCAGTCTAGTGAGAATAATTCGTCTTGTGTTTATCTAAAGGGCGATCTTTGGTTTCATTAATCTATAATTTGTTCCTTGGCAGATTGTTTTGGCTGAGGGCAAAGTGAAGTTTCATAACTTAATATATTTAGGCTATTATAACAGTGTAGCCTGCTGTATGTTTGACTGGATCGTTTACTTTATTTCTTGATTTGTATAGCTTCTTATACCTTTTAAAAACTGAAATTTAACAAAAAGAGACAGGGTTGCGTCATTTTATTTTATATAGCCTATGTAATAATATTTTAAAATGTATACATTTACATTATTTATTATTGTTATTATAATAATATACCACTTACAATTATCAATCTATTATAGTTATGCTGTCAAATTATTTTACTATTCATAGTAACTATTTAACCTATTATTTTTTATTGTCTATATTCTGTAATTGATATTTCATATTCTACTGCTATTATTATAGTATACATAAACTATATGCTATTATCAATATATTATTATTATTATTATTATTATTATTATATTAGTACTTATGATATTATATAATTATACTTTTCATTACTATTTTATTTACTGTATACTGTTTGTTTATTTTATTGACTAAACTATTTACTATTAGCCTACCTCTCACTTTATCTTATATTTACTATTTGCATTGCACTGTAGTTGTACCATATCATATTACCATAAAGGATCCATCAGTTATCTTTGTTATTGCTAAAATCGGGTCAATAACAGAATATGCTTTTCCCACAATAAGAAAACTTTATTTAATTTAATGTGAAAATTAAATTATATCTCAGTATGGGGGTGTTCACAATTTTTATCCAAGAATGAAAAGCTAAATACATGACAAGCCAGAGCTAAAAAAAAAATATATATATATATATAGCCTAAGTCTAACTATCGAGAGTTTAACTAACTACAGATGGAACTTTTTTGTACACCACATACAAACCACCGAAATCGCTTGATAAATGTAATTTTTTTTTTGGTTTTTATACAGAAAAACCGCAGCTCAGCAGTTTACTTGCATTTGATTACAGCGCAGTCTTGCCCTCCACAAAATGGCGGACGCGTTGACGTATCGCAGCAATGTTCCAAAGCGGCCAATACATACAACCGGCACATCCGGGAACTTAACTGTCAATTTTGTAACCGCCCCTTTTTAGGGGAAAACAAGCCAGACTTCCCATAGACTTCAATACAAAATAGCAGCACAAAACAACGTCCGTACACAACCGGCAGACGTGTATAACTTCAGAAATCACTTAGATGAAATACGTTGAGTAATTATATGTCCACCCTGCCTTCCATAGAGCGTGAACGATACATTTATAAACTTAATTTGGGCAACTTAAAAACATATCCCGTTTCATTCTACCAGCGTCAAATTGGTCTAACAACCCCACCCAGTGGTTTACCCGGACATTTACTCTTACCTCATCGAGTCACCAGGTAGCCAGTGAATGATTTTACTACGGTTTTAAGAAGTAAACATCTTTAAATGTATAATATTGTGTCTTTATATTTAGAGTAGCTACTGAGTGCACGTTTCTGTCCAGCCATACAACTAGCCTGATTTAGCTTTCGATAGCATCATCCGTAATTCATGATATTTCCATAACAGCAAGATATTGATGATGATGGCAGGCAGAGATGGGCATAAATACATGGAAATGTATTTAAAATACAAAATACTGTGTGGAAAAAAATAATTAAATACAAATACATAATAGGGGTAGCCTACTGTGTGAAAAAAAAATGTTTAAATACAAATGACATGTTTGTAAGGGTTAGTACACGTCCTCAATCCGTTACTGTGTATGGCGCTCGCCGGATTGTTTTCCCCTAAAAGTGGGCGTGAACCTTTTCAGAGACGTTCTATGACGCTACGCCGGTCGTATGTATAGGGCGTCTATGTATATTATAGGTGTGTTCGACATCGGCTGCAGCTGGATGTATCCGATCGGCGAGAGTAGCCGCGTGCAGGCGGGGAGGAGCTGCAAACAGAGACGTGAAGTCGGACACTTTCTGGTTCCTGTAGTGACCGCACACGTGGTGTTTGCATACTTTACCACAGCTGAAGTGACATAAATGCAATATTTGCCAAATAATGTTTCTGAGACATTTTCATTCAATACTTTATGTAGGCTACTGCTTCATACAGCGTCTGTTTGAACAAGAATAAAGTTCAACATAAGCTACTATCAATGAAGTGGAGTCTACGTTTTTTAATCAGTTTTATTTTGATAAACATGACACAATATAACATCGCAACTACATGAAAAAAGTGTTTACTGTTTTAAAAAACTGATTTGTGCGCTTTAGAGGAACTAAAGGTGTTTGAATAAACACGAAACACACGTGATCGTTGTCATGCAGTGAATCCGGCCAATCGTGGAACAGCTGTGTCGTCATCAGCCAATCGTGGAACAGCTGTGTCGTCGTCATCAGCCCTCCTGCAGCCGCTCTTGAGAAGCTGCGCTGGCTGAGTTCTCCGGCTACTCTCGAATCGCTCTCGCGGAACTTTGATGGCATACGTCACAGTCACGTGGCGTCAGCGCTGGATCAAGTCGGACAAAATTTCTAACCGGCATGCACTGCTTCAAGTCAGCCGCCGATCGGTCTGCGCAGAGCTGCATGAAGTCGAACAAGCCTTACGTCTATGGAGCGAAGTTGCTCTCCACCAGAGCCCGTCTACGGAGAGCCTTGGCACTTCCTATTAGTCCCATTGTATAGATAGTTGGTTGCAGTTCCATTAGAATTCCACTGGGGGTGATCGCGGGCGAGTGCAGACTGAATGGAAGTCAATGGGGCTAGACGGCTAAATGTGTCTCTTTCACCTGATTGCCGCTGAGAAATCTCAGATTTTATTGTAGATTTTGCAAGTTCAACATGGGTTATAGGTCGAAAGTTGAATGAACGAGTACTTATGTCCTTTCGATTTCTTACAGGTTGAGTTGTTGTTGCCCATAACACGCTAGCATTCTGCTAATGACGTCAGCATTCTGACGTCATTGACATTTTAAAAGACTTTTTAAAGCAAATAAGTGACTCTAAAAAATCTAACACCCAGCAATGTGTAATTTCTTTGCATCTTCTTTCGAATACAACATTCAAATTACTAGACAAAAAATTATATCCTGAGAAAAGTGGGTTTTGAGGGTTTTTCGCCATAGACCTCCATTCATTCTGCACTCGCCCGCGAGCGCCCCCGCATGGACAGAGACGTGTTACTGCAGCCGGTCCAGAAACCGGAAGTAAGCAGAGAGTGCCAGTTCTCTTTATAGCCTATTAGACATTAGGCTTGTTTGAGATGCGCCTCGCCTCGCCTGAAATGTATGCGAGAGTAGGCGGCTGCAGTGAGAGGAGGAGTGAAAAAAGCGCAGGCAAGCCGGACAGTTCTCTCTTCTCGCAGTGGATCTGACACCTGCGAGATCAAAGGCGGATATCGCGGGATTCACCGGATTCACGCTCGTTCACAGTGTTGCTAATAAACTGGATGGAATTTAAGTTCTGTTGCTTTTATATGAAAATAAATATAATGAACAAGACACCCAAAGTAGCCTACTTATATAATACATGTTTATCAGTCTTTTTTCTTTAATACAGACGTGTTTTTTTTCTTTCTTTTTTTACATAAAAATTACATTTCATAACCCATAGAGATCGCACTGAGGTAGTTTGGGAATATTACCACATAACGTACACATAAAACATAATATCAGAGTTTTAAAATCAAACATTTTAAATATGAGCAATACATCACGGTTGTTTAAACCAATGAACATCAAGCTGTGTCGTCAGCAAGTCGTTTCCCATCATGCTTTTGATCAGCGCAGTCAGTGGAGAGCAACTGCACGCGACAGCAGAATCCGACACGTCCGCCTTGCGCTCGCGAGAGATTTCTGACATACGTCAGCATGACATCAGAGCAAGGCGGACCGCACTCGGACACATTTCTAACCAGCATGCATCTCGCGCTGATCACCGGTGATCGATTCTGCGCAGATTTTGCTCATCTCAAACAAGCCTATTTAGGCTTGTTCGACTTCATGCAGCTCTGCGCAGACCGATCGGCGGCTGACTTAAAGCAGTGCATGCCGGTTAGAAATTTTGTCCGACTTGATACAGCGCCGACGCCACGTGACTGTGACGTATGCCATCAAAGTACCGCGAGAGCGATTCGAGAGTAGCCGGAGAACTCAGCCAGCGCAGCTTCTCAAGAGCGGCTGCACTGGGCTGCAGGAGGGCTGATGACGACACAGCTGTTCCACGATTGGCCGGATTCACTGCATGACAACGATCACGTGTGTTTCGTGTTTATTCGAAAACCTTTAGTTCCTCTAAAGCTCTCAAATCAGTTTATTATAACAGTGAACACTCTTTTCATGTCGTTGTCATGTTATATTGTGTCATGTTTATCAAATTAAAACTGCTTAAAAAACGTAGACTCCACTTCATTGATAGTAGCTTATGTTGAACTTTATTCTTGTTCAAACAGACGCTGGATGAAGCAGTAGCCTACATAAAGTATTGAATGAAAATGTCTCTGAAACATCTGTGCATTATTTGGCAAATATTGCATTTATTTCACTGCAGCTGTGGTAAAGTATGCGAACACCACGTGAGCGGTCACTACGGGAACCAGAAAGTGTCCGACTTCACGTCTCCGTTTGCAGCTCCTCCCCGCCTGCACGCGGCTACTCTCGCCGATCGGGTGCATCCAGCTGCAGCCGATGTCGAACACACCTTTTGTCTCCACTGACTGCGCTGATCAAAAGCATGATGGGAAACGACTTGCTGACGACACAGCTTAATGCTCATTGGTTTAAACAACCGTGATGTATTGTTCTCTTTTAAAATGTTTGATTTTAAAACTCTAATATCATGTTTTATGTATGTTATGTGTGAATATTCCCAAACTATCTGACAGTGCGATCTCTATGAGTTATGCAATTTTATTTTATTTATAAAAAATAAAATAAATAAAAACACATATGTCTGTAGCCTATTAAAGAAAAAAATATTGATAAACATGTATTTGGAATGGAATTAAAAAACAAGTAGGCTACTTTGGGTGTCTTGTTCATTTTATTTATTTTCATATAAGCAACAGAACTTGAATTACATCCAGTTTATTAGCAGCACTGTGCACGAGCGTGAATCCCGCGATATCCGCCTTTGATCTCACATGTGTCAGATCCACTGCGAGAAGAGAGATCTGTCCGGCTTGCCTGCGCTTCATCACTCCTCCTCTGCAGCGCTACTCTCCACTACACTTCAGGCGAGGCGAGGCGCATCTCAAGCAAGCCTATTGAGCTGAGACACATGTATGCGGCTGAGCCATGTTAAAAAAATAAAGTCTAGTAAAAGACGATCTACTGTCTCATATAAATATCCGAAGATAGATACACTTCACACTAACCACCATATATTCATGATGCATCATCATCCTGTCCATGCTAGCTTTGTGCTCATGTAATAAATGCATGCTGTTGTTAAGGGGGCGTCGTCTCGGTCGTCTTTACTCTATCATCGATCATCGATCATCTATTTCGCACACAGGCTATTTCTACAGTCGATCCATGAGGGAAAAATCCTTCTACAGATCTATGGATTTGTTTCATTGTTTCATATTCAATCGCTTCGTAAAAACAGAAAACACACATATGCATGTTCACACCGCAAAGATTATTACACAAAAACCGATAACAGAATTAAACTGAATATAAGCGTCATTCCTCATCTGATGACGTCTGTTTTATTGGGATCGCGCTATTTATGGAAAGTGAAAGTAAAGGAGGAAAATAGGGAGCACGCTTCATAGATTCTGATTTTCGTCTATTTTATCGTGTATTTCGACTCTATTATTGTGTCGAACAGCTCATATTCATCTAAACCAACCGGATTACTGTGATTTAACGGACGAGTCTCTGTCTCCGGTGAGTAAATGTTTCCTCGTTGAACACGACAGACAGTCTGATCATATCTCTCTCATATTATTCGCGTGTTTGAGGGAAAAATCCCGCAGAGTTTGTTTTATTTGAGTCTGTCTGTATTTTCACAGGAATGATGTCGATTATCATCATCGCTTTACTGGTGAATCTCCTCATAGAGACTTCTGGTAAGAACAAAACAAACAGGGTTGGATTCATTCAGATGGCTAAATATTCCACACAGGCCTGCTGTTGTAACGTGGTGTGCTGTTCTGGTTTAGCCTAGTTTTCTCTCCTCGGTTTGCCCTTTTTTTCTAAAAAATATCGAGTGTCCATTGGAATATCCAGTGGCGGATGGTGAATAAAATTCGGTCTGTGGTATTCCAGAATTACAGCCATGAAACAAGTCCAGCAAGCGTGGCACCTTGACCTTGATAGCCTACACCTGGTTATTCATAAAATCAACTATGATGACTTAATTTACCAGTTTCAATTAAATTTCGGATACCTCCATGACCGATTTAAACAATTGAGACAGAGGACAACTATGTACAAAAAAATAACACTTTACAATAAGGTTTAGGTTTCACTAGTTAACATTAGTAAACTAGTTAACATAAACTAAGAATGAACAATACTTCTACAGCATTTATTAATCTTAGTTCATTTTAATTTCAACAACATGAACAAACTATGAACAACTGGATTTTTATTAACTAACATTAAGAAAGATTGTAACACTTTACAATAAGGTAAATTAGTTACCTACCTAGTTAACATGAACTAAGAATGAACAAAACTTCTACAGCATTTATTAATCTTAGTTCATTTTATTTTCAACATTTACTAAAAAATTATTAAAATCAAAGGTTGTATTTGTTAACATTAGTAGTTGCACTGTGAACTAACATGAACAAACAATGAACAGCTGTATTTTTTATTAACTAACATTAACAAATATTAATAAATACTGTAACAAATGTATTGCTCATTGTCAGTTCATGTTCATTAATACATTATCAGATGTTAACAAATGAAATCTTATTCAGCAGTGACGGCTTGTGTTGGTCTTCCCTTGATCACTAGTCCGGGTTTTGCTGAAGACTACAGTTTGTCTGGTCAGAACAATGATTATTAAATGTGCAGAGGCTATGTGTGGTTCTGTGAATACAAAAGACAAATATAAATTTGGATATAAACATGTAAAAACACAACACAGTATTAATAAAGCTTATTTGATAAAACGTACTCGGTTACTAACGTAACCTCGGTTCTCTCTAGAGAGAGGAACGAGTACTGCGTAGAATACGCTAGGGGAAAATCCTTTTCCACGAGAATACTGAAGCCAAAAAAATTATCCTTTAATTTTGTATTAATGTAAAACGCGTTGCGGCAGCATACAGACATAGGCGAGGCAGCTCGCGCGCCTATTGGCTGGTCTGCTGGCAACTGCTTAAGCCTATCGAGCGAGACCTAGAGTGACGTCAGACCCAATGAGGGCGCTTCGCGCCCTCTGCGTCACGTCCCGCCGAAACGGGCGTGGCTTAGGTCTATAAATACCGCTCGCAGGCATTATTTCTCTGGTTTTTCATAGTCGAAGCAACCAGAGCGCGTGCAGGCACGGCAGGATACGCAGTACTCGTTCCTCTCTCTAGAGAGAACCGAGGTTACGTTAGTAACCGAGTACGTTCTCTTACGAGAGATACTCTCGTACTGCGTAGAATACGCTAGGGGAACCTACTGTAAAACGCCGTGCGTGCTGGGATCTGATACCATAGACTCAAGGGCGACAGCCCGGAGTTCATACAGTACATAATCACCCAGGGGACCCACAGGGAATCCTGGAAGAAAGGGGGGTTAGCCACTATCTTCCTTATAGCAGCATAGAGCAAGGATTGCAATACTCAATAGCTGCATAACTGACAGCGCCAGCTATGAGATTTTGGCCATACTAGACCGACAGTAGTCTGGCCTGTAGTGCGGGAACCTCTAGGTTGTAAAACCTTATAAATGTAGACGGAGAGGCCCAGCCTGCCGCCATACAAATATCTTGCAAGGCAATCCCACTTGACCATGCCCACGATGAAGCCATGCTTCTCGTGGAGTGCGCTTTGACACCCAGCGGGCACTGCATGCCCTTGGTGTCACATGCCTGTCCTGTCTTGTGCTGCACATGGGTGTTTTGTTATTTTGGGCCATGTGCTCATGTCATTGTCTGATCCCTCCCACTTGTTATCTGATTATTGTTTGAGTTCTCCCACCTGTTCCCTCTTGATTAGTTCCCTTTATTAGTCCCCTCTTGTTTGCAGTCTGTGTCGGTTCATTGTCTTTTGTTTCCTGTTTCCCCGAGATCTTCCAGAGTGTTTAGTCTGTTATTATTTTTGTATTTACTTAGTTCTGTTTTCCCCCTCGTGGGTTTTGTTTTGTGTTTTTATTTAATAAATACTTATTTCTCCAGCTTTTGAGTCCTCACACCTTTTTGTTTGTAGTCAGCCGTCACAGAATGAACCGACCATTTATGAGGACTCAGCGGAGGAAGGATTTGCCCAAACCACCGGCTTCTCCTGTGCCATGCCCTCAATATGAACGCATATTGAAGTTCAGAGACTTGACTTCTCTTCGCCAACAGGGGACCAACGTGAGGGAGTTTGCCCAGAGATTCAGTGCTGCGGCAGAGGGACTGAGACTTGGTGATGCGGCTCTGAAGGATTTATTTAGTTATGCCCTTGATGAGCCAATATCATTTGAGGTAATGAGAGGACTGTCATTTTTGACATTTGAGGGGTTTGTGAGACTCCTTGATCGTCACGACAACTCTCCAGCTAAGGAGGTTAGAGTTTCTCCAGAAGTGGCAGCATCTCCAGAGGAGGTTATTCTCACACAACCTCAACCTCGAAAGCACAGGAGAAGGGGGGCTACTGTTGCTTCTCCTGATTCAGAGGCCCCTAGTCTGGTGGTCCCAGTTCCGGTGGTCCCAGTTCCGGTGGTCCCAGGTCCGGTGGTCCCGGGTTTAGTGGTCTCGAGTCGGGTGGTCCGGAGAGGGAGGAAGCAGGCGTCCTCTGTTCCTCAAGACATGGAGGTCGTCACGTCTGCCGAGCCAGAGACTGTTCACGTCACGTCTGCCCAGCCAGAGACTGTTCACGTCACGTCTGCCCAGCCAGAGACTGATCACGTCACGTCTGCCCAGCCAGAGACTGTTCACGTCACGTCTGCCCAGCCAGAGACTGTTCACGTCACGTCTGCCCAGCCAGAGACTGTTCACGTCACGTCTGCCCAGCCAGAGACTGTTCACATCACGTCTGCCCAGCCGGAGCCTGGTCACGTCACGCCTGCCGAGCCTGTGTCTTCGGACAAGATGGCCGCCGCCGAGAGTGCTCCCGTCACGTCTGCCGAGCCTGTGTCTTCGGACAGGATGGCCGCTACCGAGAGTGTTCCCGTCACGTCTGCCGAGCCTGTGTCTTCGGACAAGAGGGCTGCCGCCGAACCTGTTCGCGTCAAGCCTGCCGAGCCTGTGTCTTCGGACAAGATGGCCGCCACCGAGAGTGTTCCCGTCACGTCTGCCGAGCCTGTGTCTTCGGACAAGATGGCCGCCGCCGAACCTGTTCACGTCACGCCTGCCGAGCCTGTGCCTTCGGACAAGATGGTCGCCGTAGAGCCAGGGTCTGTTCCTGAGCCGGAGCCAGTGTCTGTTCCTGAGCCGGAGCCAGTGTCTGTTCCTGAGCCGGAGCCAGTGTCTGTTCCTGAGCCGGAGCCAGTGTCTGTTCCTGAGCCGGAGCCAGTGTCTGTTCCTGAGCCGGA
This sequence comes from Scardinius erythrophthalmus, assembly GCF_964197995.2. NCBI lineage: Eukaryota > Metazoa > Chordata > Actinopteri > Cypriniformes > Leuciscidae > Scardinius > Scardinius erythrophthalmus. Next base: position 70,454,759 of record NC_138222.1, on the reverse strand, counting down.
GCCAGTGTCTGTTCCTGAGCCGGAGCCAGTGTCTGTTCCTGAGCCGGAGCCAGTGTCTGTTCCTGAGCCGGAGCCAGTGTCTGTTCCTGAGCCGGAGCCAGTGTCTGTTCCTGAGCCGGAGCCAGTGTCTGTTCCTGAGCCTGTTCCTGAGCCTGTTCCTGAGCCTGTTCCTGAGCCTGTTCCTGTGTCTGTTCCTGTGTCTATGTCTGTTCCTGGGCCGGTGGGGCCAGTTCCAGTGCCGGTTCCAGTGCCCGAGCCGGTGGTGCCGGTTCCAGTGCCCGAGCCGGTGGTGCCGGTTCCAGTGCCCGAGCCGGTGGTGCCGGTTCCAGTGCCCGAGCCGGTGGTGCCGGTTCCAGTGCCCGAGCCGGTGGTGCCGGTTCCTGTGCCTGAGCCCTGGCCGCCCGAGGGGTCGTCTCCGCCGTGGCCGCCCGAGGGGTCGTCTCCGCCGTGGCCGCCCGAGGGAAAGTCTCCGCCCTGGCCGCCCGAGGGAAAGTCTCCGCCCTGGCCGCCCGAGGGAAAGTCTCCGCCCTGGCCGCCCGAGGGAAAGTCTCCGCCCTGGCCGCCCGAGGGAAAGTCTCCGCCCTGGCCGCCCGAGGGAAAGTCTCCGCCCTGGCCGCCCGAGGGAAAGTCTCCGCCCTGGCCGCCCGAGGGAAAGTCTCCGCCCTGGCCGCCCGAGGGGTCTTCTCCGCCCTGGCCGCCCGAGGGGTCTTCTCCGCCCTGGCCGCCCGAGGGGTCTTCTCCGCCCTGGCCGCCCGAGGGGTGTTCTCCGCCCTGGCCGCCCGAGGGGTCTTCTCCGCCCTGGCCGCCCGAGGTGTCTTCTCCGCCCTGGCCGCCCGATGGACTCTCTGTTCCGCCCTGGCCATCCGATGGACTCTCGGCTCCACCCTGGACTCCAGAACTGTTTATTTTCCATGCCCCACCCTGGTCTGTCTCTCTTGTTCCCCCTGTCCCACCCTGGTCTGTCTTTGCTGTTCCCCCTGTCCCCCCCTGGTCTGTCCCTCCCGTCCCGCCCTGGTCTGTCCCTCCCGTCCCGCCCTGGTCTGTCCCTCCCGTCCCGCCCTGGTCTGTCCCTCCCGTCCCGCCCTGGTCTGTCCCTCCCGTCCCGCAATGGTCTGTCCCTCCCGTCCCGCAATGGTCTGTCCCTCCCGTCCCGCCCTGGTCTGTCCCTCCCGTCCCGCCCTGGTCTGTCCCTCCCGTCCCGCCCTGGTCTGTCCCTCCCGTCCCGCCCTGGTCTGTCCCTCCCTGGTCTGTCCCTCCCGTCCCGTCCCGCCCTGGTCTATCCTCCCGTCCCGCCCTTGTCTGATGGAGCGTCTGGTAGCCGCTCCGTAGGGAGGGGGTAATGTCACATGCCTGTCCTGTCTTGTGCTGCACATGGGTGTTTTGTTATTTTGGGCCATGTGCTCATGTCATTGTCTGATCCCTCCCACTTGTTATCTGATTATTGTTTGAGTTCTCCCACCTGTTCCCTCTTGATTAGTTCCCTTTATTAGTCCCCTCTTGTTTGCAGTCTGTGTCGGTTCATTGTCTTTTGTTTCCTGTTTCCCCGAGATCTTCCAGAGTGTTTAGTCTGTTATTATTTTTGTATTTACTTAGTTCTGTTTTCCCCCTCATGGGTTTTGTTTTGTGTTTTTATTTAATAAATACTTATTTCTCCAGCTTTTGAGTCCTCACACCTTTTTGTTTGTAGTCAGCCGTCACACTTGGTTGTGTAAGCTAGCGCTATCGCGTCCACTACCCATCTGGATAGGGTCTGTTTCGAAGCGGCTTGTCCCTTAGAACGTCCGCTGAACGAAACAAATAGCTGCTCCGTCTGTCTGAAAACAGACGAGCGAGACACATAAGCTCTTAACGCCCTGACTGGGCAAAGGGAGCTTTCGTCCATATTTCCTTCAGTGACCGGCAGGGCAGACAGGGAAATGACCTGTGCTCTGAACGGTGTATTGAGGGATTTAGGAACATAACCGTGCTTAGGTTTGAGTATAACTCTAGAGTCATTCGGCCCAAATTCCATGCACGTCGCGCTTACTGAGAGCGCGTGTAAGTCCCCTATGCGCTTCACTGAAGCGAGAGCCAGAAGAAACGCCGTCTTGAAAGACAGGTGTTTAAGATCAATCTCCTGCAAGGGCTCAAATGGATGACCTTTCATGGCTTCCAGTACCGTAGAAAGGTCCCATATAGGGACTGTGGGAGGTCTGGGAGGATTCAGTCTCTTAGCTCCACGAAGGAAGCGAATAACTAAATCATTCCTTCCAATAGACTGGCCGAGCGTGGTCGAAGAGAACACTGCTATGGCCGCTACATAGACTTTGAGCGTGGAAGGGGACCTGCCCTTATCCAACAGCTCCTGTAGGAAGGAAAGAACCTCCGTCACACCGCAATACAGGGGTGACACACCACGAGCTGTGCACCAGCTAGAGAACACTGACCATTTTGAGGCATAGAGACGTCGCGTAGACGGAGCTCTGGCCTGTGTGATAGTGTTTAGCACTCCCTGTGGGAGGTCAGCGGGTACCCGTTGATGGCCCACACATGGAGGGACCACAGCTCTGGGTGAGGATGCCAAATCGAGCCGTTGGCTTGAGAGAGGAGATCCCTCCTCAGAGGCACTGGCCACGGGGCGGTGCTTGCTAACTGCATCGCGATTGGGAACCAAGGTTGGCTCATCCAAAGTGGGGCTACAAGCAGCACTGAGCATCCTTCTTCCCTGACCCGTTCTATCACCTGAGTCAGGAGGGAGACGGGGGGGAAAGCGTAGAGAGGACGGCGAGGCCACTCGTGGGTCAGCGCGTCCTTGCTCTTCGAGAAAAATTCTGGACAGTGAGCGTTTTCCTGAGACGCGAACAGGTCTACTTCCGCTCTGCCGAATTTCTTCCACAGCAGCTGGACTGTCTGTGGGTGCAAAGACCATTCTCCTGTCGGAACTTGGTTCCTGGACAGTCTGTCTGGTCCTATGTTTAGGAGCCCTGGCACGTGCGCTGCTCTCAGCGAGAGCAGGTTGCTGCGGGCCCATATCAGGAGGCGCCTGGTTAGCCTGTACAGAGTCAGGGACCTGAGGCCGCCCTGGCGATTTATGTAGGACACCACTGAGACGTTGTCTGAACGTATTAGCACGTGGTGCCCCTGTATGAGGGGACAAAAGCGCGTGAGCGCTTTGCTCACTGCCAACATTTCGAGGCAGTTGATATGTAAGAGCTTCTCCCGCTTTGACCATAGGCCAAAAAACGGTCTGCCCTCGAGCAGCGCTCCCCATCCCGAGGTGGATGCGTCCGTGGACACCACCATCACTCTCGAGGAAGTCCCCAGGCTTACACCTGATTGGTACCAGTCTTTTGCCTCCCAAGGTTTCAAAGCTGCAATGCATGCTCGATTGACCTTGACGCGAAGCTGACCGGAGGCCCACGCTGAGCGTGGTACTCTCTTTCTGAGCCAGAACTGCAGTGGGCGCATGCGCAGAAGGCCCAACTGGAGAACTGAAGATGCTGAGGCCATCAGGCCGAGCATCCTTTGAAAGGCTTTGAGAGGGACTATCGCGCCGCAGCGGAACGCGCCGGCTGCGCGACGAATGTCTAGTGTGCGCTGAGATGACAGGCGTGCTGTCATTAGCAGCGAGTTCAGCTCTATTCCCAGAAAAGATATAATCTGTCTGGGGAAAAGTGAGCTCTTCTCCCAATTCACTGCGAGACCGAGATTCTCGAGGTGATCGAGTAAAATGGTCCTGTGCTCTACGAGCTCTGAGTGAGATTGGGCTAGAATCAGCCAGTCGTCCAGATAGTTCAGCACTCGTATGCCCCGTAATCTGAGGGGTGCGAGCGCTGCGTCCATGCACTTCGTAAATGTACGGGGTGCCAGGGACAAGCCGAAAGGCAGGACTGTGTACTGATATGCCTGGCCCTCGAAGGCGAATCTCAAAAATCGCCTGTGACGTGACGCTATCTGTATTTGAAAATACGCGTCTTTTAGATCTATTGAAACAAACCAGTCCCCCTGGCGGACGTGCGCGAGGATTTTTCTGGTTGTGAGCATCCTGAACTGGCGCTTCATAAGCGCTCTGTTCAACTGCCGCAGATCTAGTATGGGTCTGAGACCCCCGTCTTTTTTGGGCACCAGGAAGTATCTGCTGTAAAGCCCCCCCTCGCTTTGAGCTTGAGATAGGGGTTCTATAGCCCCTTTGCTCAACAGTTTCAAAATCTCGGCTCGAAGTAGATGGGCTACTTTCGATTCTACCGTGGTCTCGACGCGCGCCATGAAGCGGCGAGGGCGTCGGCGAAACTGCAGCGAATAGCCTCCTTTTATGATGTTCAGCACCCATCTCGAAACCCCGGGAAGCTTTTCCCACGCAGGTGCGCGAGTAGCTAGGGGCCGGATGCGAAGCGCGCTCTGATCGGCTCGCGATACAGCGGCTTTTGTGTGCTGTGACATAAGCGTCGCGCTCATGACATCTGAGGCAGGGGGCGCGCTGATAACAGCGGGCAGAATGCCCGCGCTCGACTCCTCCGCAGTGTTTAGCTGAGAGGAGGAGGGCTGGGCTAGTTTCATGTCTGTGTGTGGGCGTGGGCGCGGAGCGGCGGGCACGTACACCACCTTTACAGCATTGCTGATTTACAGCATTGCATGATTTCGGGGCCTCTGGCTTCAACACAACCTTCTGCCGCGGGCCACGCGGGGCGGGGCGGCGGCCGGATGAGCGAGAGCGCGGTCTCGAGCTCTGGGCTTGGCGGCGTTGAGAAGAGGAGGCGGCGGGCGGAGGCTTAGGCTGTGAGCTCTGAGCAGACGGTTTCGCACGGCCTGCTGCAGAACTGGAGCGCTTCGGGAGGAAGTGCTTCATGGCCTGGGTCGCTTTCTGCACCTCAGCGAACCTATCGGCGAAATCTTTGACCGAGGTTCCGAAGAGGCCGGCAGGGGAAAGCGGCGCGTCGAGGAACGCGGTGCGCTCCGACTCAGACATGTCAGAGAGCGTAAGCCACAGATGTCTCTCAGACACGGTGAGCGAGGCCATGCTCCGTCCGATGGCCTGTGCTGCTGACTTGGTGGCGCGAAGAGCGAGGTCTGTAGCGCTCCTCAAGTCCGGCACACAGATTGCGTCAGGTCCTTTCTCGTCCAGCTGGCGGAGGAGATCGGCCTGGTATATCTGAAGCGTGGCCATGGTGTGCAACGCTGACGCGGCCTGCCCGGCGGCGGAGAAAGCGCGGCGGAGCAGGGTTGACGTCGTGCGGCAGGCTTTTGAGGGCAGCGCCATCTTAGCACGCCGTCCAGCGGAGGGCGGGCATAAGTGCGCTGCGATAGCCTCTTCAACCGGCGGCAGGGAGTGGTAGCCTCTGTTCTTTGCGTCGTCAACAGCGGAGAACGCCAAAGAGACAGAGGACCGAGTCCTGGCCGAAAAAGGGGAGTCCCAAGATTTAGCGACTTCTTCATGAAGCTCAGGAAGAAAGGGCGCTGGCTTGGATGCAGGTGAAACGCGCTCCCCAGGCAGGAAGTAGCCGTCCAGCCGGTTATGAGCAGGCTGCTCAGGCGTAATCCACTCGAGTCCGAGGCTCGCCGTGGCCTGAGTGAGCACGCGCATGAGCTCCGCCTCAATGCTCGCTCTCTTTCCCGTAGAAGCACGGGCAGGAGGGGTGGGGTCCTCAGAGCCCGCCCAATCCTCACTGCCTGATGCTATGAGAGAGCAGGAATCCTCCTCTCGAAGCAGCGCGTCGATCTCATCAGCGTCATCGACAGAAGCGGCGGCAGACCGCGGCCGCTGTCCGTCCGTGAGCGAAGCTGATGAAACCGGAGAAGCAGGCGGGCGCACCGGCGAGCTTTGACGGCTGAGAGAGGGCTCCGGGATCCGCTGAGCGCGGCGCTTCTTACGGCGCGGCACAACAGCAGGTGTGGGCGCAGTCTCGGTGAACAGTGCCAAGCGAGTCCTCAGAGTCGCTAAAGGCAACAGCTCGCAGTGATGGCAGCCGCCATCAGCGAGCGCGAGAGCTGCGTGTTCTTGACCCAGGCAGGAAGCGCAGATGACATGGCGGTCCCCGTCGCTGAGTGCGGCTCTGCACGAGCCACAAGCAGGCATCTTGAAAAAGACGCAGCTCTTTTAGATAGTGTGAGTCGCGCCGGCGAACACACACACACAGTGCAATGAAAAGGATATAGGCGCTGGATAGCGCAGCAGGAAGGCGATGAAGGCGGCGCGGCCAGCAGCTTCTTCGACTCGTCCCGCTGAGGTGCTCCTTCAACAGCGCGGCTTCTTCTCAGATCCAGCGATGTGAGTTGCTTCGCTGAAGGATGAAAAACCAGAGAAATAATGCCTGCGAGCGGTATTTATAGACCTAAGCCACGCCCGTTTCGGCGGGACGTGACGCAGAGGGCGCGAAGCGCCCTCATTGGGTCTGACGTCACTCTAGGTCTCGCTCGATAGGCTTAAGCAGTTGCCAGCAGACCAGCCAATAGGCGCGCGAGCTGCCTCGCCTATGTCTGTATGCTGCCGCAACGCGTTTTACATTAATACAAAATTAAAGGATAATTTTTTTGGCTTCAGTATTCTCGTGGAAAAGGATTTTACCCTAGCGTATTCTACGCAGTACGAGAGTATCTCTCGTAAGAGAACACTGATCAATAAAAGGTAATATATAATATTTGAATAAATTGGAATTGGTGTTCAATATAATGTGACAAATGGTGCGTTCAAGTCATGTCATAAAGATCATATTTACGAGTTGAACACACATGAACGCCACCACAATGTCGTAAACACGAGTGGAAAGCTCTGGATTTTTTACAGCCCCGATCTACGAGTTGTCGGCAGTGGCGGCTTGTCCATAGGGGGCGCTGGGGCGCCGCCCCCATCAACATTTCAGAAATTAACATGTGTAAAAACATTATATTAAAATGAAAAAAAAAAAAAAAATAGTTTACTCATGTGCCGGCTGGTAGTAAGAGCCTCAGAATGTAATAAAAACTGTCTTTAATCGATTAACTATTTACTATGTTTTTCAATACGTTTCATGGGCGAGGGACGCCGGACACATGGGTGTCTATGTGAGTACACAAATTCTCGGGCAGCATGTGACCTGAAGCTGGTCTCTGATTGGTTTCTTAAAGATCCTCCTCGGGGCGCAAGTCGTTGCGTCCCTGGCCAATCATAATTGGATACATGTTATTTTATCCAATCTGATTGGTTCTCGTCACCTGTCATTCAACTGTACGCGGCGGAAAATAACCATCCTTGCCTGCTACTACGCTGATCACTTTTTATTACGCAATGGCAGCAGTTAATCCAAATTCTGTTATTTATTTACAAAAAAACCCTTTCTCAATACTTTCGCTTAAAAAAAAAAAAAAAAGATTAAGGATCTCGGACCGGAACAACCAGATTTACACATCCAGCAGCAGGCAAGTGACAGAGGACGAAGCATGGTAACGTTAAGTGTGTGCGCCATGGTGATGCAGGATTGACTGACAGCAGATGAGCTCTGACACGGTGGGCATCGCAGTACAACAGCCACGTTACAACAAACAAATGCTAACTTATGAGACGTTGAAGAGAGACCGGAATATGATGGCAGACATCGCAAACATATGTTTCAATGTGCAGGTTTTTTTACATATAACGTACGTCGTCTTTTTGTCTGGTACTAATAATCTTCACTAAGTTAGCTAAACACTAAGTTAGCATGAGTTTTATTTATTTTATATTTATTTGACAGGGACAAATGCATAGAACATTGCTTTATGAAGAATACAAAATAGATGCCATGCAATTCATAAAGCTTTTCTGCTGAAGGAAGCATGAAGTGCTCTAATGTCCTGGAAGTCCAGAGTCAACGCAGCCGTCTACCAGGACATTTAGAGCACGTCAGGCTTCCTTCAGCAGAAAAGCTTTATGAAGATGAAGATGATTTTCATTTTTCAGCAGGATTTTCACCTGCCCACACTGCCAAAATAACCAAAACCTGGTTCAATGACCATGGGATTACTGTGTAACTACTACAGTGTGATTTCATGTAATATTCTAATTTGCAAAAATTTTGATTTCGTGGGTTCCATAAGCTGTAAGCCATAATCATCAAAATTATAACAAATCAATGCTTATAATATCTCACTTTGCAAGCAATCAGCCTTTTTTATAAAATTAGTTTCACATTGAAGAATTCCTAAAATAATTTAACTTTTCCATGATATTCTAGTTTTTGGAAAGGGTCTGTATAAAGGAGAGCAACATTATGTTCAAGTAGGAAACATGCTTTTTGTTACTACTTTGTTGGTCTGAAATGTAAAAAAAAAAAAAAAAAAGAGATCAAAATAGCTTTTTAGTTTCTGCTTTGTATTTTGCCCCCCCCCCCCCCCCCCAAAAATAATTAGCACCAGCCGCCACTGGTTGTCGGTAGAGCTTAGATCGGGCCCAACAAATCAAGCCCAACCCTACCCGAGCCCGAGCACGTTGTGTCCGAGCCCGGCCCGGCCCGACACATTCACTGTAATTATGAGCCCGAGCCCGATTTAAACCCGACCATATGTGGGCCGTTATTACCAGGGGCGGCGCCAAAATATTTTTTAACGCAGGTGCTGCTGTGCTAGATCATTTAAGCTACAGGGGGGAGCTGCGCAGTTATATATATTATATAAATACTATTAATAAATGAGCAAAAATTGCCCACTCAATATTAAATATTCAGTTATTTTAATTATCACAATTAAAGTTTTAATTTTATTAAATTGAACAAACACAACATTCAGCATTCAATCAAATATTCTTAAAGATTAATAATGTTACTACAACATATTGTTATTTCAACATAATATGTGTGTGAGCAACAAGCAAGATTTGTAAATTCGGTGACAGCGTGTGTTACGAGTTTCAAATGGTGTACTGTAGGCTAAGTGACCGCGACGCGCCGGCGATTGCATGTCATGATTATATTAATTTGTCTGCTATAGGCCTATTGCTTTTTATGTATTAAATCCAGGCAATTGGAATGTATTAAAATTAAGATACAATTTATACAAAACAAAATTCACTTTAAAGAAAAGCTTTCTTCAAAACGAAACTTAACAAACTTTAAACTAAATGTGCTTATTTAATAGCTAAAACACGTAGGTTACTACAGACACTCTTTTTGTACAAATTGCAGCACATTCATTTAATTCTGAATTTTGCACATGTAAAGGAAAGGCATTTGTTTGTGCATAGTAAACATATCTGTAACATTTATCAAGTTCATGTGCGTGCATTTATTAATTATCGTATGAATAATGCGACAAGGAAGAAGCATGTAAACATTGTTTATTCGGAAATAATTGAATGGATCGGAAAAGTAACAAAAGAGGACATTGAGGCCTGAGGCTGACTACTATCATAATTTCTGCCATGGCAAGACTGCTTCATGTGTCTGTTCATCGTCGAAGTCCCCGTTTTTTTTTGCTGTCATAGGCGAGCAGCGTGCCGCATTTAATGCACGAGACAAAGCCAACACATATTGTCACTCCGCACGACTAGTTTAAAATGTTTCCATACCTCCGATTTTCCTCCAAACTTGCTCAAAGTTATTTCTTCTGTTTAAATTTTTTTCTTTGCTTCTTCAAGCTCCATGTTGCACTTAAGCAGCAGAATAGTAGCCTACAGCACGCACAGCAGGTGTGATGCGTCACGCGTGCGAGACTGCGAGTGAGAGTGGACGAGACGCTACGCATGACACGTAACGTGCTTTAGCCTATCAAGGGCCCGACCCGACCCGGCCCGAATACAGTGGCGGGAAATATCAGCCCGACCCGGCCCGCGGGTCGGGTCGGGTCGAGTCCGGGCTCGGGCTCGGGCAGAGAATCTAAGCTCTAGTTGTCGGTACGAGTTACTACAACACTTAAAGGTATTTAGCAGCGATATTGTCAGGCTTTTTTATTTACAGCAAAGTAAGCTGATTGCGTGTACAAAATATGATTGCAAATATTATAACAATATAATATTTTATTTATTTATTTATTTGATATGAACATAACAACAGTATTGGACAAACCAGATACATTGTTTCTAGTGTTATAGCAAAAACTGCTAATTTGCAACACAATATGTAACGATAAAGTTTACAGTGGCTTCATAAGTGAATTAAAAACGTACTCAGTTACTCGCGCGCCCATTGGCTGCTCTGCGGCAACTGCATCAGCCTACCGAGCGAGGCCTATAGTGACGTCAGACCAATGAGAGCGCTTCGCGCCCTCCGCGTCACGTCCCGCCGAAACGGGCGTGGCTAAGGCCTATAAACAAGGCTCGGAGGCAGCTGATACCTGGTTTTTCATCGCAGTGAATACGCAGCACTCGTTCCCTCTTCTAGAGAGAACCGAGGTTACGTTAGTAACCGAGTACGTTCTCTTACGAGAGGTCTCTCGTACTGCGTAAGTACCTTACGCTAGGAGACCCAATGCAAAACGCCGTGCGTGCTGGGATCTAACACCAATAACCCTGAAGGCAAAGCCCAGGATTTACAGTGCATAATCACCAAGGGAACTCAAAGAGAGTCCTGGAAAGAGGAGGGGGAACCACTCTATCCATATACAGCAGCGTCCATAGACGCAAACGTTTAACGTGACATCACACAGACAGGGCGGAACTGGCCTGAACTGATGTGGGAAGATGCGGGTCTTACACATTTGCCCATAGCATAAACAGTCGGCAGCGCACAGCGCTCAGCGACCTCAGTGTCCTGAATCAGCGAAACAGAATAGAATAGAATGAATAGAATGAGGCATTTATATAGCGCTTTCATATGTACTACTGTACACCCAAAGCGCTTTACAATCATATCAGGGGTCTCTCCTCAACCACCACCAGTGTGCACCATCCACTTGGATGAAACAGACAGCACTGATTCTTTAACACCGACAACAGCTTGGCCTGTAAGGCGGGAACCTCCAGGTTATAAAACCTTATAAATGTAGACGGTGAGGCCCAGCCCGCCACCATTCATATGTCTTGCAAGGAAATCCCGCTAGACCAAGCCCACGAAGAGGCCACGCCTCTCGTGGAGTGCGCTCTGACACCCAACGGGCACTGTAAGCCCTTGGCAGTGTACGCCAGCGCTATGGCGTCAACTATCCATCTGGATAGGCTCTGTTTCGAAGCAGCCAGTCCCTTGGAACGCCCGCTGAATGAAACAAACAGCTGCTCTGTCTGTCTGAAAACAGACGAGCGAGACACAATCCCCCTAACTGGGCAAAGAAAGCTTGCGTCTCCTTCCTCGTCAGAGACCGGTAGGGCGGACAGGGAAATGACCTGAGCCCGAAACGGTGTGTTAAGGGATTTTGGAACGTAACCATGCCTAGGTTTGAGTATGACTCTCGAGTCATTCGGCCCAAACTCCATGCACGCCGTGCTCACCGAGAGCGCGTGTAGGTCACCTATGCGCCGCGGTTTAAGGGTGAAATGCCCCGAGCTGTGCTCCAGCCGGAAAACACCAACCACTTTGAGGAATAGAGCCGTCTGGTAGACGGAGCTCTAGCCTGAGTGATAGTATTTAGCACTCCCTCTGGGAGGTCAGCGGGTACCCGTTGAGCGCCCATACGTGAAGGGACCACAACTCCGGGTGAGGATGCCAAACCGAACCCCTGGCCTGAGAGAGGAGGTCCCTCCTCATTGGCACTGGCCATGGGGCAGTGTCCACTAGCTGCATCAGAACTGGGAACCACGGTTGGTTCTTCCAGAGCGGTGCTACGAGCAACACTGAGCATCTCTCTTCCCTGATCTGTTTTATCACCTGAGGCAGGAGAGAGACGGGGGGGGGGGAACATAGAGCGGGCAGCACGGCCACGCTTGGGCCAGCGCGCTTTTGCTCTTGGAGAAAAATTTCGGACAGTGAGCGTTTTCGCGAGCCCATAACAGGAGGCGTTCCGCCAGCCTGTATAAGTTTCGGGACCTGAGACCGCCCTGCCGATTTATGTAGGACACCACCGACATGTTGTCCGAGCGGACTAAGACGTGGTGGCCCTTTATCTGAGGACAGAAGCGCGTCAGCGCGTTGTCCACTGCCAGCATTTCTAGGCAGTTTATATGTTGAAGCTTTTCCCGTTCTGACCACTGGCCAAAGAACGGTCTGCCCACGAGCATCCCGAGGTGGAGGCGTCCGTCGACACCACTTTCACCCTCAAGGAAGTCACCAGGCTTACACCTGATTGGTACCAGTCGTTCGCATTCCAAGGTTTCAGAGCTAAGACGCAAGTCTGATCGACCTTGAGACGAAGCTGACCGGATGCCCACGCTCTGCGTGGTACCCGCGCTTTTAACCAGAACTGCAGAGGGTGCATGCGGAGCAAGCCCAGCTGGAGAACTGATGATGCTGAGGCCATGAGACCCAGCACCCTCTGAAATTTCCTGAGCGGGACGGTCGCGCCACAGCGGAAAAAGCTTGCTGCGCGCTGAATGTCTAGTGCGCGCTGTGATGACAGCCGCGCTATCATGGACTGCGAGTCCAGAACTGTGCCCAGAAAAGATATCGTCTGACTGGGGTTCAGAGAACTCTTCGCCCAATTGACTCTTAGACCTAGATTCTCGAGGTGTTCGAGTAAAACGGTCCTGTGCTCTATGAGCTCAGAGTGTGATTGAGCTAGAATAAGCCAATCGTCCAAATAGTTCAACACTCGCATGCCCCGGAGTCTGAGGGGCGCGAGCGCTGTGTCCATGCACTTCGTAAATGTAAGGGGGGCTAGGAACAAGCCGAACGGTAGGACTGTGTACTGATAAGCCTGGCCCTCGAAGGCGAATCTCAAGTATCGCCTGAGACGTGACGCTATCTGTATTTGAAAATACGCGTCCTTCAGATCTATTGACATAAACCAGTCTCCTCTGCGAATTTGTGCGAGGATTTTTCTGGTCGTGAGCATTTTGAATCGGCGTTTCGCCAATGCTTTGTTCAACTGTCTTAGATCCAGTATGGGTCTGAGACCCCCGTATTTCTTCGGTACCAGGAAGTATCTGCTGTACAGCCCCCCTTTGCTTTGAGCTTGAGATAAAGGCTCTATAGCCCCTTTGCTCAACAGTTTCGATATTTCGGCTCGAAGTAGGTGTGCTACTTCTGTATTCACGTGGTTTCGACGTGCGCCGTCACAGGGCGAGGGCGTCGACAGAACTGTAGCGAATAGCCTCCTTTTATAATGTCTAGCACCCATTCCGAAACCCCGGGAAGCGCTGCCCACGCATCTGCATGGGTGGCTAGGGGTTGAATGCGAGGCGGGGTGCGCGCTGATCACAGCGGGCAGAATGCCCGCGCTCGACCCCGCTACGTGTTTAACCGAGTGAGGGAGGGCTGGGTGAGTCCCGTAGGACTTATAATGTCTGAGTAAGTGTGGGCGCGGGGGAGCGGGCACATTTACTGCTTCGAGCGTACCGTCTGCCTGAGCAGAGTGAATGCGCACAGGTTTCGTTTTTACAGAAACCGTGAGACATGCAGAACATAGTGTTTGTGGGCACTGGGCAGTGGGCACGTTTACTATGTTGGGTGCGCGATCGACCTGAGTCGTTTTATGAGCGCGGGCCCTGTGTGAAGGGCTGTGCTTGTGTGTAGGGATGGGCACTGGGCAGTGGCTGGGCATCTTTTCTACACTTATAGAACAATCGGCCATGGCCGGGACACCAGAAAATACACTCTTTATGGGATTTATCTGGGTAGCCGTAAAAACGGCTTTTGTGTGCAGGCAAGCGGGCAGCTGTCCGGCTTGTACACTGCAGAATACACTGGAACAGTCACATTTCCTGGAACTGAACGAGCGACGAGCTTCGGTGAAAGTCCGGCCACGGCGGGACTCGAACACCGACGCTTTCCTAGGCGTGCTAGGATGGCTTCGGGGCTTCAGGCTTCACCGCAATCCTTGGCTGTGGCCCACGCGAGAGCGAGGCCTCGAGCTACGGTCCTGTCGGCGCTGCGACGAGGCGGCGGGGGGGGGGGGCGGAGGCTGCGGCTGTGAGCTCCGAGCGGGTGGTTTCGCACGGCCTGTGACGCTTTCTGCACCTCGGCGAATCTCTCCACGAAGTCGTTGACAGAGGATCCGAATAGGCCAGCAGAAGAAAGCGGGGCGTCGAGGAACCCGGTGCGCTCAGGCTCAGACATCTCCGAGAGCGTCAGCCATAAGTGTCTCTCAGCAACGGTGAGAGAAGCCATGCTCCGTCCTATGGCATGTGCAGCGGACAGCAGGCCGAGATACGAAGCGCTTCTCAGGTCCGCCACGCAGATTGCATCTGGTCCCATCTCGTCCAGCTTTCGGAGGAGATCGGCCTGGAAAATCTGCAGCCTGCCCAGCGGCGGAGAAGCGTGACCGAGCAGTGTTGACGTCATGCGGCAGGCTTTAGAGGGCAGAGCAGATTTTGCACGCCGTCCAGCAGAGGGCGGGCAAAGGTGGGCTGCTATCGCCTCTTCGACCGGCGGAAGTGAATGGTATCCTCTGCTCTTAGCACCGTCAACAGTGGAGTATGCTGGAGAAACAGACGAGCGCATTCGAGCTGAGAAAGGAGCGTTCCAAGCCTTGGCGACTTCTTCTGCAACTCAGGAAGAAAGGGTGCCGGTTTGGACTCAAGTGAAGCACGCTCCCCAGGGAGGAAGAAACCATCCAGCCGGTTGTGAGAGGGAAGGTCAGGCGTAGACCACTCGAAGCCGAGGCTCGCCGCGGCCAGCGCGAGTACACGCATCAGTTCCATCTCGATGCTAGCTCTTTTGCTTGGTTTACTAGCAGAAGATCCACAGAGCTCGCCCCAATCCTCGCTGCCCGATGCCAGCAGAGAGCAGGTGTCATCTTCTCCAGATGCGGCTTTCAAGTCAGCATCCTCGATAGAAGCGGCGGCGGTGCATCAGGAAGCGACTCAACTGAAGCCGGCGAAGCAAGCGGGCGAACCGGCGAGCTTTGGCGGACTGGAGAAGGTTCCGGGACCTGCTGAGCGCGGCGCTTTTTACGGCGCGGCAGCGCAGCGGGCGGAAGTGCAGGCTCGGAGAAAGCTGCCAGGCGAGTCCTCAGAGTCACCATAGGCAGTAGCTCGCAGTGAGGGCAGCCGCCGTCAGCGAGCGCGAGCGCTGTATGATCTTCACCCAGACAGGAAACGCAGATAACATGGCGGTCCCCGTCGCTGAGTGGGGCTCTGCACGAGCCGCATGAAGGCATCTTAAAAAAGACGCGAGCTCTTTTAGAGTGTGTGTCGCGCCGGCGAACACACACACACAGAACAGAGAACAGAGAGTAAAAGGATATAGGTGCCGGATAGCGCAGCGGGAGCGGCGGTAGAAGGCGGCGTGGCCAGCGGCTTCAGGTGATGGCTCGTCCCGCTGAAAGGCTTCTTCAGACGGCGCGCGGCTTCTCTCTCGGGATCCAACGATGCGTGAGCTTCGCTGAAGAGATGAAAAATCAGGGATCAGCTGTCCCGAGCCTTCCTTTTATAGGCCTAAGCCACGCCCGTTTCGGCGGGACATGACGCAGTGACTCATTGGTCTGACGGCACTATAGGCCTCGCCCGGTAGGCTGATGCTGTTGCCGCAGAGCAGCCAATGGGCGCGCGAGCTGTCTCGCCCATGTCTGCTTGCTGCTGCAACGTGTTTTGCATTAATACAAAATTATAGGATAATTTTTTGGCTTCAATATCTCGTGGAAAAGAGGTTTTCCCCTAGCGTAAGATACTTACGCAGTACGAGAGACCTCTCGTAAGAGAACATAAAAAAGCAAAACACACCTGATGCACATTCCTTGTTCTTCATTTTCTAGAAGTAGAGTTTAAGAACTTTGCTGTATGTTTGTGTAATTAATTAAGAAGTACACGGGCATCTTACTCTGACGAAGTGACTTGAACGCACTGCCTACGTAAACACGACTTCCCACCTCATAACTACAATCTTCCCAGGAGGACTTGAACGCACCAAAGCCACACGTGCGCTAATGCTGTGCACATGAGCATGGCTTCTGCAGTCAAACTAAGATGCAAACAACTTTGAGCGCATACATGATACCTGAGATGCAACACCACATCCGTGCTTACAAGGAATACATTAGTGCTGTCAATCGATTATTTTTTTTAATCGGATGAATCGCACACTTATCGTGACATTAAGCACATTTATCTTGTTTAACACATTTTTTTTCATCATTTGCTGTATCCAGCAAAGTAAACAATCAGATTGAATGATGATTCTCACAAAACTGTATTTTCTGCAAGTTTCAAGGACATTTGGAGACTTCAAAAGGACACCAAATATCCATATGATAAAAGGAGTCCATATAATTCTTGTATATAATAAATGTATGCACATCAAAGAACGCATGAAAAAAACATTAAAATTGACAGAATTCACGGTTTAGTATGTGTACAGAGCAACAACACAGAGCTTGTTGTCATTTTTGACGAGTCAAAGCTGCGATACTGAACAGGACCATAAACAGGACCTTCCCTCAAGTGAATAAACCTGCGATTACTAAACACAGCAACCTACACATGACAAATCAAACATTATCCTGAGTGTGTGCGGGAACAACTGTGTCTGTGCATAAATGCAGCATTCGATCAGTGGTCGAGAGCAAACATACACGCTTTGTTGTTTGTGCGTCAATATAACGTGCTAAGTCAGTGATAGTCAGAAATCGGAAGGTCTCCTTAATGATGCGCCCCATGCCCCATTCATTAGTGCCTTCAGTTTGATCTATCCTGGACAGAGATTTGAGGAAACACCAGACTAGGAAAAATTATTTCAGAATACTTCAGAATAAATCAAAATGTAACATTTATTTGTCAGGTAAAATGTATTGTGCCAATTACACAAGTGATTAAAAGCCAATTCAGAAATAATAAATACAAGACATCAATTACTCAAAGATGACTCTAAATAATACAGCGGTGCGTGAGTGATTTTTTTCACATTCCACAGAGACCGCACTGGTTAAAGTTCTTAATGATATTTTAATTTCATGTGATTCTGGTGATTTTGCAGTTCTTGTGCTTCTTGATCTTACAGCTGCTTTTGACACTATTGATCATACTGTTCTTGTTGATCGTCTTAAACACTATGTTGGTGTAAGAGTTACAGCTCTAAAATGGTTAAGATCATAAATAGGAGCATCTCAGTCAAGATGGGCGAACATTATTCGAGGAAAGCACATTTGTTTTGTGGAGTTCCTCAGGGCTCTATTCTGGCTCCATTGTTATTTTCCCTGTATATGCTTCCTCTCGGGTCCATCTTTGAGAAACATGGTCTATCATTTCACTGCTATGAAGACGACACAGGTCTATCTGCCTGTCAAACGTAATTCTGCAGGATTTCAGTTTCAGTCTCTTATAGCATGCCTAGAGGAGGTTAAGGCTTTCTTTGAATGTTTTAATTTTCAATGAAAAGAAAAACGAAATTATTGTTTTTAGCTCATCTGAGTTATCAAAATCTATAAATTTGGATTTGGGTGAGATGTCCATGTACCTGAGACCCTGGGTAAAAAAATCTGGGCTTTATTCTGGATGTTGATCTAAAGTTTGACCGCCAAATAAATTCTGTCGTTAATACCTGCTTTTACCAGCTGCGTCTGCTTGCAAAAGCTAAGCCGTTTCTCTCCTTTAAGGATCTCGAGAAATTAATTCACGTTTTTATCTCATCTAGGCTGGATTATTGCAATTCACTATATTTGGGGATTAGTCAGCAAACACTATCCCGCTTGCAATTTGTCCAAAATGCTACGGCACTGTTGTGTAAAAAAGAGGGAGCATATTACCCCTATTCTACGCTCACTACATTGGCTACCTGTGCGTTTCATAGTAGAATTTAAAGTACTATTACTAGTCTATAAATCATTAAATGGCTTAGCACCAATTTATCTATCTGAACTACTGACTGAATATAAACCTGCAAGATCCCTCCGCTCCTCAAATCAGGCTCTATTGTGTACCCCAAAATCGAGGCTCAAGTGTAGGGGAGATCGAGCTTTTTACATCGCTGCCCCAAGGCTTTGGAATACTTTACCTATTATCTTAAGACAAGCTCCATCTCTTCTTACTTTTAAATCCAGACTTAAAACTTTTTTTTATTTTCAAAAGCTTTGAATTAACACTGTATCTTGTGTTGTAAATGATGTGATCCTAGGTCTTTTTCTGTCATTTTGTCTCGTTTGTGGGTTAAATTAATTTAATTACATTGTGGAAAGCACTGTGGAAAGCACATTGGTCAACAGCTGTTGTTTTAAATTGTGCTATACAAATAAATTGTCATTGTCATTGAGTGTGACAATGACACACACGGATACCGCACTGCATGGGGGATGTTCCTGGTTACAGGTTCCCAAAGACTGCTCCGTCACCTACCCTTAAATACCCAGACCAGAACAAAAGGGTTATACCAATATTTTGTTGTTTTGGGTCAATTCATGTATCCCAGGGGGGAGCACCTGAGGAGAACAGAATTCTCCAACATTTTTAATATTTCTCATTAAACCAATGATTGCAATGAAATTAAGACCATTTTACCAATCATACTGAGACATTTAAAATGATATCAAACATAAAAAAAGGAAAAACGATAGATTCACAAGATACATCATATGTGATATATAGATATTCTTAGTGATCTTTTGGTGACTTGAATCAGGGGGAGAGGGAGGGAGGAGGGAGAGGGGGATGCAGAGATAAGGAAGGAGAAGAGTTTGTACAGGACAATGTCCTCTGCTCTTTCTTTGTGATCTTCTGTCCAGGGTGCGTTTTATTGCTTTATTGCTTTATTGCAGGGTGAATTTTATCTCAGCTTTTGTTTTAGCTGGAAAATCAATTCTTACACACTTACTGTACAACTCCTCCTGTACATAGCTCTTCAGAAACAATCACAGAATATGACTGTAAGCAGCCAAGTCGATTACTTTAAGCAGCTGATGGCTGCTGGAAGGTGCTTGTTAATGGACATGCTCGCTTGGGTTGTTATTCACTGCAATGTCCACAACAAGTTAATATGCTCACATTGTAGATTTATTTTACCGTGACTGGTCCTCATTTCTAGTAAGCAAGAGTCCAACAAACAGTCAATAAATCCACAGTTCCAAGTCCTTCACCAGTACAGATTTCATCAGCATGGCATACAGTGTAGCATAGCTTAGCATAGCTCCAAAAAAAACTGTGTGCACCTTCCCTCCAGCAACACGTCACCTGAAGGAAGGTTCCTACCTATATTCAGCAACCAATTACCTAAAAGAGAGACCACTACTGGACACACACTTACATAAGGTTTAAATAAAGACAAAATGGCTCTTACAATGACAGAGCTCATGTTTTAAAGCAAAACACACACTGAATAAATAATTCACTAAAATCAAAAACAATGTGAGTCTCTATTCTCTCTGATATCGCTGATGTAGCGAATCCAACTCAAATGAGGGGAATATATAATTAATAATTAATCATACTGTTTACCTACACATTTTAAATGGCCCAAAAAGGGGATACATAGCCGTATATTTGTATCTCTATCTATATATATAATTAACCACAACAAATTATAATCAATTATAAATATACAGTTAGGCTATAGATCAAATTTCAGAATAACCTACAAAGTTTATTTCACATCGAATAATCAGTTCCTCCACCGAACCGACCGTACAATCTTCTTATCAACTCTCAAGGTGTATCATTCTTCTTATCAACTCTCAAGAAAGGCTTCTTCTGCTCATGAAGCATAACCTTCTTGTTCTACAAGATTACTAACCTGTAGGCTAATCAACAATAAAAAGCTTGTAGCTTAAGATCACACATTTAAGAGGCTTTGTTTGGTGAGTAGCAGACAGAGACAATCAAGTGTATAATGGGTTTTTAATAAATGAAACTATAAAACATACAATTACATTTAACAAAGAATATATATATATATATATATATTAGGGATGCAACAATACAGTTAGCCTACGGTTCAATACATACCTCGGTTTTTTAACACGGTTTTCGGTTCGGTTCGGTTCTGATGGCTTGATGCATAAGTGTTTTTTTTGTCATTCTATGCTTATTAGGCAATAGGAACAGTAAGGTTAAGAAGAAAAAAATAAAAGCGATTTATTGCAATACTCCTTTATTTTACTTAAAAGTCAAGAAAAGTACACTAGTTCCTAGTGTATTGCATTGTATAATATAAAATTAACACTGAAATCTCACAGCTGCTCGTAGCCCATGTACAAACTGGGGAACACATAAAGTCCTACATTTTGAAAATAAACATACATGTGAGATTAATAAACATAAATTGACCATTTTAAATAAACATATTTGTACTTCAGTAAACATAAATAAACCATCTTAATTAAACTTAACAGTACTCCAGTACAGTATCATTCATTCAGAATGTAAAGTGCAATTTCAGTTAGGTCAGCTATCTATTCCTGTATTTTTAGGTTCTTCTGTAAAAAGATAAGCCTGTCAACATTCTCTGCAGCAAGGCGAGAGCGTTTTGCACTTACAATGTCCCCGGCAGTGGAGAAAATTCTCTCACTCGCAACAGAGGTTCCTGGGACACATAGGTGTTGTTGTGCAGCTTTTGCTACATGGGGGAACTTGCATTCATTTGTTTTCCACCACATGAATGGATCAGCATCCACATGAATACTGTCTGCCAACTTGTATGTGGTGACTTCCTCCTCAATGATCTGGGGAAATGGCTTACCCTGCTGTTCCTCAGTTTTGAAAAGCTCCCCAAATACCTCTGACATTGCTGTCTTCTTCTTGAGAGGGGGAGAGGATGGATTGTCTTCCTCTGTGGAGGGCACAGGATTCTCCACTAGACCCTTTGCATCAAAGAGAATGATCCTTTAGTATAATTATTAAACATATAAGCACACACAGCTCAGAACCACAACCATCTCCAGTGTAACATATGACAAATGTGAAATTATTTTGATCAGTGAAAAGAACACAAGATATATAACAAACATCTAAATAGATAAAACGTTCAAAATCACACACAATAAAAGAATATTAAAAAATAATCAAATAGTACCTGCTGTTCATGCTCCAGAACTTCACGGATGATATTCCTGTAGAGCTTATCACGCGAATCTTCATCAAGGTAAGGCAGGGATTTAAACCTGGGGTCAAGGGCTGTGGCCATTTGGAGGTAATCATGAAGATTAGGGTCAGTGTACCTCTTTGCCAGGTCATTTGTAATGGCTGCTTTGGCTTCTTTGACTGTTGCACTGTCCTGGTCTCCTGGTGACATGGATTTGAGAAGCATCTCTTTCAGAGGAAGGATCATTGATATAGTGGGGGTTGTTTCACTGCTCATGAGAGTTGTCACTGTTTTCAGTGGTGTGAGGACCTGAATCAGTTCTTCTGCCAGTTTCTGTTCACTGTCATTCAACATGGTTATGTTCTTGACAGACAGCTTCAGATCTTTGTCCAGTAAGGCAGAATAGATGGCGGGCTGCTGTTCTGTGTATCTTTCCAGCATGTCATGTACTGTATTCCACCTAGTTGTGACATCATGAATTAACTTGTGTTTGGGCAAGTTTAACATCTCCTGCTTCACAGTCAAAACATGGTGGGCTTTTGTGCTTTTGTGAAAAAAAGTCACTATTTTTCTAACCCTCCCCAGGAGGCGGGACACTGTATTGATTGACACTGCTTTCTTGGCAGCTAGGTTTACAACATGCGCAAAACAACTTATCTGTGGCCCCAGCCCATCAGCTTCATGGACTGCATTCACAATATTTTGAGCGTTATCTGTGGTTACCGGAAGTAACATATTTGGCCTCCTCAACTTCCACGTATTCACTGCTTGTGTCAACTCTTCCGCCAAATGAGCGCTTGTATGACTTTCATACAGGGGACGGGTTTGGAGTACAGCGCTTTTCATTTCCCAATCCGACATGTAGTGAACAGTAACAGTGAGGTAACTCACGGTTGCCCGTGAGGTCCAACCATCTGTGGTCAGAGCAAGGCTTTGTGCTTTAGCCAATTCGTCCACAATAATGTTGCGTGTCTTTTCATAGAGGTCGGGAATTATCTCGGTGCTGAAAAAAGTGCGAGACGGTAGTCTGTAACGTGGATCGAGTGCTTTTATAAGATGACAAAAGCCCGCATCTCCAATCACCGAAAACGGCTGCAAATCTTTAGCAATGAACACCCCCACTGCCTTTGTTATTTTTATGTGTCTCTCGGAACCAGTTGGGTATGTATGCTGGAAAGATTCAGCGAGGGACTGTTGTTTTTTGGAGGACTTTATTACCTTCTCTGCTATCCTGCCTTCAGACAGTGATATTGCTGGGTGATGGCGCCGCAGATGTGCAGTCATGTTGGAAGTGTTTCCGTTTGAGTAGGCTACTCGTGTAAAACAATGCTTGCACACAGTCACTTTTTTGTTTACCGTTTTTTCTTCCTCGGCATTATACTCAACGGCAAAACCGAAATGTCCCCACACCACGGATTTGAAAGATGCCGGCGCTTCCTCGTACTGTAGCCTCACTTCACCGTAGTGTTGTTTTTGGCAGCCTGTTTTAATTTTAGTTTTAGTCTAGTCTTTGTGTCAAGCTGTCGTTTTAGTTTTTATTAGTTTTAGTCACGTTCATACTCTTTTTAGTCTAGTCAAGTTTTAGTCGACGAAAACTGATGACATTTTAGTCTAGTTTTAGTCAACGAAAACTGATGACATTTTAGTCTATTTTTAGTCGACGAAAACTCATGACATTTTAGTCTAGTTTTAGTCAATGAAAATTGTATTTTAGTCTCTTTTTAGTATTGCAATTCTATTTAACCCAGTCAATATAGAATTTCAAAACAAGGTTATCTTATTATAGCCTATTTAGTATATTTAGGGCTGTGACGGTGGCAGTTTTTTACCACCGCGGTAATGGACCAACTACCGGCGGTGGTTGGGGGGTTATTTAAAAAAACTCGTTTTATATTTCCACACAAAGACGCCTGATATAGCAGAATATAACCAACCACTCTGCGCTCTGAGCCGGATGTGGGACTCGAGCAGAAAAGAGACCATCGATCTCTTTATGATAGGCCTATCTACTCTTCGTGTTTTCTACTTGATGTAAATTGGTCTGAATAGCGAATTGTATCCTCCACATGGGCAAAATATTGTAACAACCGAACAAAATGCTAGGGAAGCAGAGATCAAACACACT
Source organism: Scardinius erythrophthalmus (assembly GCF_964197995.2). NCBI lineage: Eukaryota > Metazoa > Chordata > Actinopteri > Cypriniformes > Leuciscidae > Scardinius > Scardinius erythrophthalmus. Next base: position 70,431,680 of record NC_138222.1, on the reverse strand, counting down.
CGGATGGTATGTGAAACGTACAAAATTCTTTATTAATTTTAAAACATGATAGGCTCTTAAAAAAAACGTGTTACCCCCCTTGGGTTGTTGATTACAATGTCCCGTGAAACAGTCCAGCTCACGTCCGATAAGGAGGGGCGGGCTACCAGAAATCCTCAATTTTCGACAGGTCCACGTAGACGGGCTCGCATCCAATAGATGCACACAGGAATCAGGGACCGTCCTCAAATAGACAGGATCGGCCTCTCCAGTCCCTTTAACTTGATAACAGAGTACATGTGTCCAGAGCTCTCCTAAATCCAAGCAGAGTCCCTATCTGTCTACATTTACCTCCCCACTGGCTGGCTATCTTCACCGCCGGTGGTACTAGTTACCGCGAGCGGCCGTCAAACGGGTACCCAAGTGAGAGCTCTCCCACCTCTCTCCCGAGCAGAACTCCACACCTCAATAAATAATCCTCCACTCCTCCCCCTTCACCTGTACGCATTGATTTAATTACACATCCATTCATTTGTTCAGACAAAGGGGGCGTGTGCTTCAATCACTTAATTTCCCCTTAATCATCACAATATTTAGGCTATGTTTGAGATTGCGCTGCCAGAGAAAGTGAAACTAAAAATCACCCGCGCGTGTGAAACGCGCTTTACAACTAAACTTGACGCGCCCTATGTCTAAGAAACACAAACTGTGTTAAAAAGAATTTGACATGCCAGTACAAACGTATGCTATACTTTACCACAGTAAAGAATACGAATATAATAGGCCTAATTAAAAGCGAACCAATGAAGAAACGTGTATAATCCCTTTAGAAAATGGGTGAGACGTGAGTGAAGATTTGGGAAAAGAAACAAGAGATTCCATGCAGGGATGAGTCACGATTTTTGGATATTCGATTAGTTTATTTAATTATAGAATATCGAATAGGTTGTGCGATTATTCTCTAAAATAAAATCTCCATGTTCTGGTGCTGATGCGGTGACGCGTTCATGTAACCAGAGACGCTGCCATAACGCACATAACAGCTGTCACAAAGAACTGGCAAAAGTAATGATTATGAATGTGTCAAATATATCAATGAGACATTTTAATAGAAAAACTAATGGAATAATATTGTTAAATTCGCTGATAATCGGGTGACCAGATCGCAAAACAGAATTTAAAGCCGACAAAGCTATGGGTTCACGCACAACTCTCTCATTCGTCGTGACGTTACATTTCGTCTCGTCTCGTTTTGGTCAACAAAAATGAGGAGACATTTTAGCATAGTTTTTATTTTGTAAGCCACATTTAGTCTCGTTTTTATTCGTCAACGATAATGCATCATACATGTATTTTAGTCATCGTCACATGACCATGCATTTACGTCTCGTCTCGTATTCGTCAGGTGAAAACGGTTCGTTGACGACAATATTTCGTCATAATTTTCGTTGACGAAAGCAACACTACTTCACCGCCGCTCGCCATGTTAAAGTGTGGAATGATGGCTAAGCGCCCCCTAACTTTAGAGCATATTGATTGAATATTTACTTGCGGGGAGGAGTTTCCTCATCTCAGCTCGTAGACTTACAGGCACACACAAACAGTCAATTCGGAGAGAAATAAAACGCACATAAATTATTTAAACGTAAAACCGAAAAAACTGCAATTCACAAGCGCGTATTGAACCGTGGATGTCGTACCGAACGGTTCAATATTATATTGAGAATTGTGGCATCCCTAATATATATATATATATATATTTAATCGCATATAAATTAGGGCTGTCAATCAATTAAAAATAATTGTGTTGATCATGTTATTGAAATAATGTTCAAATGGTGAGCTTTGAAATAATTGTGCCTATATAGCAAATAATCAATACAATACAATTGAACATTATTAAATTATTGAACATAATTAAATTATACATTTAATATTAAACATTAAATTATAAACATTATTTACACTTGCTTTACAGGTTTTTAACATTACTTCGAAAATGCTGCAATTTAAAGGAGCATTGCGTAGGTTCTGAAATTTCTAACGGTTACTGACACCAGTGGCCGTTAGAGGAACTGCAGCCAGTCTCATGCTCGTTCTCGGTGCGCACGACCACATCAACCAGGGTTGCCGCAGCAACCACTGACGGCTCATAGAGATTCACCAGCATAATGTTTGAGGTAAGAAAACACCATTTGAAAACACTACCGATTGCCGCTGCTTACTACAGTTTTTCTCAGTCGCTTTGGTGCATTTCTCATAACACTATTTACATTTGCACAACAGTTAATGCAGTTCTCAAAACAAATAGTACAAACTGCAAAACCTAGTTGATAACCTGCAAAAGCGTGTCACTTGCTCAAAATGGATAGCCCATTCCTCAAAAGCAAGTATTTATGTCAATGAAAGTGTCAGTGTCATCAAAATAAAAAGTCCTGACACCATCGTTTATGAACAAGATAGTCAAATGGCTTAGTCGTGTTTTCATTATGACAGTTTACTCTGTAAATGTTTTCCAATGATAAAAGTCAGATCTTGGTGACACTACCTGAAAATGCTCAATACAGCACTAAATACTATTTGCACAGCCATTTGAAAAATACAGTAAAGTTACACATTACTGTATTTATGAGGTAACTGAGTACAAGACACTGAATATATGTATGTTTCACATTTTTACTGCATATGCTCTTTGCAATTCTAATTTGTTCACAGCATTGTGCAAAAGAAAAAATACACCCTTATTTACAACAAACATAAACTCCCTTTGGGTAGAGCTGTGCACAACTGTACACAATATTGCAGAACATATTGGAACTGAACATACAACATACATGGTACTGTAATCATTCATGCACATCCAGACGTTCCTCTCTGTCTGGTCACATAATTTACAGTAATCTACATCAGAGTGAATATCATCTCTTGCTCAATTGCAAATTGTTCAATTTAGGAGACTTTTTCAGGATTTTTTTTTTTTTTAAATGACAAATTTTGACAGCTAGTTCAACATTTTTGTATGTAATGACTCAAGCAATGAAATGAGGACTATTAGTTTTATATGGAATGACTATTCAGCATTCACAAGTATAGTTAATTTTGACTGACATGACATAAGCAAATGATAAAGTTATAAAACAGCAGAGAGTTGTATGAAAGCAATTGATGCATGTCCAAAAGCATTTGCAATTTGTTGGAAGGAATGAGAAACTGCTACTATGATGTGCCCAAATGACTAAATGTTGTGGAGGTTGAACTAACTGTTGTGCAAATGTAAATAGTGATGTGAGAAATGCACCAAAGCGACTGAGAAAAACTGTAATAATGGCTGCCGTGCCGTACGGATGTAAGCCCAAGTAGACAAGAACGCGCATGACGTCACATTTTGTGAATTTTCGCGCCGATTCGGGCCCGACTCCTCCACACACAATTGAGCCTACAGGCTGTTAGAGGCAACCGTGGTGGACAGTCAATGTGTCATTCTTTTTAGTACATCATGGTTGGCCCATACATGTACAAATGAAAACTCTATCTTAAAGATTTTTTTAAGTAAAAACCTCCACATAGCTCCTTTAAAGTTTGAGATGTTTTTCATCTGTTTTAGAAAGTATTTTTAGACTTGTTTTTTCAGAATAAAACTTGTTTTACAATCTTTTGCATGTCTTAGGAACCTTCTGCAAGCTTTGGAATTTGAAAACGTCTGTTTTTAAATGTTAAAAGTAATTTTAAATAATACAAATTATATATAATGTCATATTCTGTGTTCATTTTGACCACAAACCACGCGCTGTCACTTTAATTCAGCGCGTGCAGCACAGCGAAAATAGACTCGGTGTGGAAACGATCGTTGGACTGCTGTATATGCACCGCTCCTGGAACGCATTGCCGGACCGCATCCGCGTGCAGTGTGAAAGCTCTAACCTGTTAATATGGGTGCGGAAAAAAAATAAGCACCGCATACGCATTGCAAACGGAGTATATGTGAAATGGGCGTGACACTGATGCTTTTTTTGTCAGTGGTAGAGTACCGGCTACATGCGAGAAGTAGCGGTACGCAAGAAAACGTGCAGGTACGCTTTGGAGTAAAATGCAGAAGTGCCGGTACTGCGTACCGGTGAGTACCGCCCCACTTCGAGCACTGTATATATATATATATATAAACAGAATAACAAAAGTAAAGAAAGAAAGAAAGAAAGAGCAGATCACAGAGTGGCAAATTATCACAAACAGTTAACCTTTGAGAGCCAGCAAAGAATCAAATCACCTTAAAGCAGGGGCAGACAACCTTAAATGCATTTAAATCTCGATAGGAATAATACTTGCTTGCAGGGTGCGATTTGTGAAAAAAAACAGAGGGGGGGATGTTTTGAAACATTTTTATTCATAAAAATAAATCATGAGAACATGAACTTCATCACTGCATTTGCAGGAACTTTAAAATCGTTTTTTCTTATTAACTCATGAAGTAGCCTAATACAATATTTTTACTCTTATAAACAGTAAAATTGTAAAATATTTTTTTTCGCCATCACAGTAAAACAGTTTTACTGCTGCTGTTAAAGTAATAACGTTAACTTTACATTGCGATGCTGAGCTACAGTGAAATGATAGAAAAGACAGATGCATTATCTGTGTTAATCAGTGGTATAGATCCGCCTTATTGACTAATGTGTTACTTAATGGTCCTGTGGTAGAATTTTCGCCACCCGTGTCAGAGGTTCTGGGTTCTAATCTACACTCGTGAAGTTTTTTTTTCTCGTATATTTTTTTTTTCTCAGCAAAACCGATTATGTTCATCAGTGGTTGTATATCAAGCAGGGACACGTTTGTGTGCATTATGTTTTGTGATTTCACCCGAACTAATAGAGAGTATCCACAACGGATTTAAGCGCGCGTCTGAGTAAAGACAGTGCGGCATGAGCCACACGAGAAAACACCACATAAAATTGACTTTAATCAAACCACAGATACGTGATCAGTTTTGTGATCCGTCTCGCCACTATTGTAGTAGCACTGATCACTTTGAGGGGGGGATAAAAATAATTAAGCAGAGGCAGGGATAAGGAAACCAGAAAGGGGGAAATCCCACGCATCCCCCCCCCCCCCCCGGCTTGCATGGATCTTTGTTGCTGAGCAAGAATGCGCGTGTGTGAGTGTCCGTCCTTGGTGTGTCCGTTAGTTTGAAGCGTTCTTTTGGTTCTTCCGGAGCGTGTGTCGTTCGCGGGAAGTTCAAACGGTTTACTTGTAAGCAAAGATGACAAACAACAAAGATGGCGGTAGGCAACACAGGCGTGCTGGTTGCTCTGCTACTTTACACACTTTTTGTAAAGTCCACACTGCCGGTAGAAAACTTTTATACTAAGGACACAACTTGTAATAACATCTTAAACAACTGGTTTGACAAGGAGGCGTATTGGCACGGGCGGTGTCTGCAGGGATCCAGCGTTGGCTCAGGTGAATCCCTGTGTCGAGCTGAGATGGACCGGTGGGGTTGGCTCTTGCACGGATGGTGGGCTGGATCTTCGGCGTGGTTCACCGGGGGGGCAGTGTTTCGCGTCCACGGGGAGTGCATCGACAGCTGCCATTGTCAGCCCTGAGCTTGGTGATGCTTCTGTGCTTGGGTCTGGACGGCCCGTGGCTTCACCGTGGTTTGCCGTGGTTCGCCGGGTGCACGTCCGTGTGGGCGGCCCAAGTGGTGGTGGTCTTCACGGAGCCGGCGTGGTGAGCACCGCTAACATCCACAAACGCTTTACAGTAAATAAAGCAATACGCATGAACCGGAAGTGGAAGGTTGTTCACACTGTAAACAATGCACGCATAATCTGGGATCAAAAAGTCAAACCAAAAGGTCTCTTTGGCGGACATATAAATATCCGAAGCTTAAAATCAAAAAGCGATCAAATTATCCACATGATGACTGAATCAAATCTGGATTATTTTTGCTTATCTGAAACTTGGCTGCATAAAAATTCCCCTATTGCTGCGCTTTTAGTTCCGGGGTACGTCTCCTACAGGAGAGATAGAGCTGATGCCAAAGGGGGAGGGGTAATGATTTATGTGAGAGATAACATACAGTGCAGTGTAATTCAGTGGAAAACCCCAATTGATCTAGAACAGGGGTCACCAACTGGCGGACTCCGGTCCGAATCTGGACCGCAAAATGCGTCCATACGGACCGCGAAGCCTTTTGAAATAATGAAATAAATAAATGCCGCTATTTTCTAATAAAAACACATTTATATCAGGCACATCAAAGTCAGCTCAGTAGAGACGTTTGGGTCCAACAGCGCAACGGGTTGCTACTACAGTTACTATGCGCACTATTGCTACGTTCAGACTATTTTTCAGACCAGACGCGCAGTCATTGCGCAATGAAGAGAGCAGAGAGCGCGCAGACAGATGAAACTTTCAGCGAGTGAAAAACGCAGAGATAAAACTTTCAGTGAGTGAAAAACAATGGCATTTTCAAAAATTAGTAAAGTTGACGCTGAAAACCAAGTTTTCTATAATTGATGGAAAAATACGCATTTATTCTTCCTGCATCGAGCTGTAACTGTTACAAGGCCCGTGTGTCTCATTTGCTCCGAGTCTGTTGCGGTTTTATAAAAGTGGAAACATTAAATGTCAGTACGAAGCTAAACAGACACTTATTAGAAGAAACTTATCCTCAGCAGTCCGAGGTAAGGGCACAGAAAATAAATGAGCTCAAAGCCCAGTATGAGCGATCTACACGGGTCGTCCTCTCTCACTCATTCGCCGCCCAATATCGAGCATATGAGTGTTCACTGAGAATACAGTGAATTTTAAACAATTTTATTTAAATTTCATAAGACGTTATTTACATTTTTATGGACTGTACAAAATAAGAGATAAAGGGTTTCTTGCACTTTTTAATTTTTCCAACACTGGTGGCACTATTTTTTGCATGTGTTTCTGAATGATATTGCTGAAAACGCACTTTAGTTTTCCTTTTAAGTTGTTAATGTTGAAATTAATGTATGTTTAGTGCACATTTAGAGATGAAGGCATTTTGCACTGTTTCCTTCATCATATTTTTGTTAGACATTGTTACTGGTTGAATTCAGATATTTAAAGGACATAACAGAACAGCATTAAAATTAGATCAGTTTTGTGAAGGATTACTTATGGCTGCTTATGAAAAGACATATTGTTTATCCATTATATTTTGTTAAAAAAAAAAATGTTATCTACACTCGTTTCTTTAGTCTGGTAAAACCCATCAATTCATATTTTTAGGTATATAATTGTCCGGACCTCGGCTGGTGAGGAGGGTTCATTTACTGGACCTCAAGCAATTTTAGTTGAAGACCCCTGATCTAGAATGTGTTGGGTTAAATTTATCTCTTGCACCTCAGATGTCTCTCACATTAATAGTCTTATATTGACCACCATCTGCTTACATAGACTTTTATGACAAGTTCAAGGAAATGTTAAAGCAGTGTGATTTTAAAAAGGAGGTTATAGTGATGGGCGATTTTAATCTAAACTGGGACGATAACAGTACAAAGAAAAAACCTGCAGCAAACTATGGATGGATTTGATCTTGTCCAAATGGTTAAAGGACCGACACGGATCACAAACAATTGAAGCACCTTAATTGACTTAATCTTCACCAATCATCCGGAACGGATCACAAAATCGTACAATATGTTAACTGGTCTTTCAGATCATAACATGGTGCTGATTGATAACAAGAAAATTAACCAGAAAGCGATTTGCAGCTTATTCTGGAAAAAAAGGAGTTCATTGGCATTCCAAGGAGCAAACAGGAACAATTTCACACAGCAATAAGAAATATGAACTGGGACACTCTATTATTGGACAATGAATTGGAAATAATTAGTCAGAAATTCACTGAATGCTTACAAACAAAAATTAATGAATTTGCAGTGACTTTTAAACATAAAAACAGAAAGTGTTCTTTTCCCTGGCTCAGTGACGATATCAAACAATTAATGAAAGACAGAGACAATGCCCTTAAAAAAGCCATAAAATCAAAACTATCTTGTGAGAGACAAAAATTTGCTTCGTTACGGAATAATGTGACAAGACAACTACGAAAAGCAAAGGCAGACTTTTTTATCACAATTAATAAAAACTGTCATGGAAACTCAAAAGCGATTTGGGAACAGATCAATAAACTAACATGTAAAACTTCTTCTAGTAATAATTCAATACAGCTAAAGAACAATTACATGCTTTTGCAGGATCCATCTGCTGTGGCAATAAACAAGTATTTTGTTGATTCTGTGGATACCATAGCCAAAAGTTTCCCTGTGAAATATAACAACTTACCTGTCATTAGTTCAGATTTGTTAATTGAGCCCCCACTATATCCAAAATCTGTATCCATATCCAATGTGGAAAAGGCAATTACACAGCTTAAGTCTTCAAGAGCAAAATATGTGTATGGGATGGACACACTCATGCTAAAACAAATAGGTCAGTCAATTATGGGTCCACTAACACATATCATTAATGTGTCACTAGATCAAGGGAAATTTCCTGAGTCATGGAAACTTGCTAGTGTCATTCCTATACTTAAAGGTGGTAACTCCCTTCTTACATCTAATTACCGACCTATTAGCATTTTGCCAACAGTATCTAAAGTTTTTGAAAAACTGGTTGCTAAACAAATCACCAATCATCTTAATTGCAGCTCTTTTCCTTTGCACTCAATGCTGTTTGTATTTAGGGCTAATCATTCTACAGAGACAGCAACATGTTATTTTCTGGAAAAGGTTAAATCAAATATGTACAAAGGATGGATAGTGGGAGCAATTTTTTAGATCTTCGCAAAGCATTCGATACTGTTAACCATTCCGTTTAACTGCACAAACTTCATACATTAAATGAGGGGGGAAACATACCATGCATACAGGAATATATCATATACATTTTGGTTAGATACACTTTGCATAGTTAGATGCAAAGAATGTTTGTGTATGTGTATTGGGCGTCTCGGAGAGGGCTTTTCCTGCCACCTGGACTTCTTTCTTGCCAAGAAATCTGTTTGAAGCTCACAACGGAGTTTGGAGGTGTTTCTGCTCAATTTCCACTAAGCCACAAACGTGTCAAAGGGAGCAATTCGATTCAGACTCATTGGCGCTAAACTGTGATTTACATGCAATGAGTCAATAGATTAAAAGCTTTCTGAATCTTAGAATGAGCAAGTCATCGTGATTTGATCCATATGCTACACTGATTTAATCAGTCTGGCCTTCTTTACATTATTGCTGTTTTGGACTGATTGTTTGAATGAATTCGATTACTGGATCACTAAAAGGTTTTCCAGAGATTAACGGCTTAAAATGGTCTGATCACAAACAGAGAAGCAGAATTGGGTTAAAGGGTTAGAATGGAAATTTCCTTGTAGATGCTCCTTGTGAGAAACCCCCAACTTCTAAGAACATCTACAGTAACTGCGTGACGTATATTACATTAATGATGCAGCTCCACGTACTTTTGTAATTTATTTGTGTGAATAGCTTAACGTGTTAAGGATTTTAAAATGAATCGCATGCAAGCCCAAGCAGCAGGAACACCTCTCCTCTCTACAGTCGACGAGGCAGACCGTCAAGGTCTCCCCGTCGTAATCTTGGTTCCCTGAGAGGAGGGAACAAGACATTGTGCACGCTGCTGTGTTATAAAGCTCAGAGTCTTTCACAGCACACAGAGTTGTAAGGAATATGACTTAGCTCAAATGATTATAGGGAATCAAAATTATAAATCGGGTTGATTCATCTATATTCTTACAATATTAATAAATTATTGAAGCTGAAATTTAGACTTATTCGTATACATCAATGTTCAATTACAATGAATTATAATTCAATCATTAATATACCAAAATGTCCCTCTTTCAGATCAATTAATCAGAATAATTTTAAGGGAAATTAATGTATTAATTAAACAGTTGTTTGTCAAGTCAAGTCAAGTCATCTTCATTTATATAGCGCTTTTAACAATGTAGATTGTCTCAAAGCAGCTTCACAGAGATAAGCGTATAATTTAAGGTAACAGAGATTGTTTCGGCTTTACAGCAGAGTTAAGTTATTTCCATCTAAAGTTAGTTTTAATTGATTTGGTTCCGTCGCAATGATCATTTGTTATTAAATTAGGGGCCGCTAAGACGACACCATTCTCTCTACACAGACTTTAAACGCGAACCTGTGAGAAACGCTGATGGCGTTCACATGAGCATTTAGAATGGGTTCTATAGTTATGTGCGTTAGAATATACGCAGGTTTGGAATTCCCTACAAGCCAAGCCTAAACAAAATACTTGTCTTTCCTTATAAATTTTGATAAGGAATTTTATTTTATTTGTTGCTTTGGGGTAGGACCGCGAGACGAATTTTCCCGACAACGCCTTATCTGTAGAGTGGTAGTGAGATCCTCCATAGGGAGAGAATATGAAAATAAAACTTAGTAAAAAAAATAAAAGGGAGATGAGGACTCCCTAGGTCCCATGGAGCCAGGAATTTCCTCAGACGCAGTGCTCGTGCACGTCCTCAATGAAGAGGAGCGTGCGCCGCGGGATTTTCAACAGAGTCTTTTCCTTTGAGTTGAAGTTGTCGGCTGAAGTTTGAAGACGAAACAAAACTAAAAGACTTAAAGAAAATAAAATATAAAGCCCCCTAAACGGGAGCCATTGATGGTCTCCCTGATGAGGAGGGTTCGAACAAGCAGGAACAAACAAGACGAAAGAAAATACCGAACTCAACTGAACGGAACGCGGAGTGTAACCGCTTTTCTAGGGTACCGAAATTTCCCTCCACCCTGGCGCTTGGGCCAATTGGAACGCGAAATTCCAGGCGGGAGAAATTTCCTTTGTCTCACTTAGGAGTTCGATTTGCATGTTTTATGACAGTCTTAGTATCATGCCATTTCTACTTTAAACAATTATAACTGCAGTAAAATGCATTTTATCATAATTTGGTACCCATATCTTTCCTACGGGTATATGGAGGTTCAATTCAAGACCACATTTGGTATGTTTAAAAGCTACGGCATAGAAATGACTTCTTATTCTGTAAAATAAGCATTAAGAGTTCTACTAACAATCTAGGAATAAGATTAACCCAAAATGTGATGTACATTTACAAATGGAAATGAAAATTGGACTTTTAAAAAGATCCACATGGCATATCTATGATTGCAACAGGGTGCACATCTGAAACATTATTCCTGTAAGGTTTACAAGAATACAAAAACCCATCACAGCGAAGAACAATCGTGGAAAAGAGAAATTACATTCAGGTTTACATATTTCTTCAGTGGTTATACATATAGAAAATGTAGGATTTAAGTAGGGTTAAAGATTAACACTAACTCTGCTCCACTCCTAAAATCTCTGTTGCTGGACATTCCATTAGGCAATAAAACACAGTTCAACACAGGGGGGGAAGGGATTGCCAGAGAATGTTAGTGAACCTTCTCTAACTAAAACACTATTGATTAAAGAATACATTTCAAAACCACACCTCTAGAAAATCATAATTATATGATCAAACATGTGTGTGTGTGTGTGTGTGTGTGTGTGTGTGTGTGTGTGTGTGTGTAGAAAGTTTCAAGTTTCGTTATCTCTCTGTGGTCCAGAGAGGGGAAAGGGGGTTTGGAATTCAGAACTATTCAAAGGTAAGGGAATGTGTTGACTTTTTATCCTCCAAGGTGCAATTTAGGTCGTAAAAGTCCATTTGTTGCAGACTAACTGGAGCCAACACAACTGATTTACCTTCGGGGGTTCAGAGTGGGACAGCAAGAAGGAATGTGCGTTTGTGTTCTGATTCAATGAGCCATGATTCATAGCCAATGTTGCTACAGAGTCTTTTCACAGCACACCTGTTTGTTCAGTCGGAGATTCTGACTCACTGACGGTGAGCTCTGAGCTATATAATGGAAGGCTACGCCCCCAGCTCGTGCGTCCGTGCATCATTGGCCGTTTTATTCACTGGTGCGATGCAATCATGCTTCAGTATTTGTGAAAGGAAGGGATAACCCCCATAGCGTGGTAACGCAATGTCTCGTTCAATCCTCTTGGATAACCGAGGTTACGCGAGTTTGGCAAGGATTTACTTGCTCTGAGGTAGGACAGTTCCTCTGGAAATGAGTCTGTTTGGCTTTGATGAAGGACAGCAAGTTCTGTCTCTTTGTAGTCATCTTTGTAGTCATCTGATATCAGTGGCTGCCCTGTTGGCATGCTGGATGTAAGCCTTCAGTAACCCTGAAAGTGTATGTTACTTCTGTGGATCGGGAGGAGGTGGAGAAGAGATTGATAGACCACAGACCACAGGCTTTCTCAGTTCATTGTCTTGATCAATGGTCATTAATGGTGGCTTCTCTGACCCATGGTCAGTTGTTTGTCTGAGAAATTTAGGCCCTTTATTCCATCTGATTTCCTGGCCTGTTAAAAAGCAATTTTCCCTTTGTGATGGCATCTGCGGGGTTCTCCTTTGATGGCACTTACGTCCAGTTATCAGACTCTGCGAGTTCCTGGATTTCTGCCACTTTAGAATGACAGGAGTGTGATAGCAGCTGGGTAAGTACAGTTGAGGAGTCAGACCACAGAGTAACACTGTGTTTGGGCAAAGTTAGCTCTATCTTCAGAACTTTAGAACTCTACCTTCAGGGTTTTCAGTTCATAAGTAAGCCAAAGAACTGTAGGCTCACTCTGAAGCATCACCTCAGCAAAATAACATGCTGTAAGCAATGCAAGCTCACTCTCCCTAGCTTACCACAAGTTCAGTAGATCCTCAGGCAGCCATAGATTATCCCACTCTCTTGTCCCATAACCTCTGTACGATCACCTTGGCCCGTGTTTTGCATGGTCCAATATAGCCAATGGGATCATACAGGCTAGTGAGGATATGGTACATGCACTGCATAGTTGGAAGTGGGTGGTTGGTCCTATGCTGCTTATAGGAGAGGGTGTCTTATGAGCAATGTCAATGTGTAACCCAAGAGTTGACTGCTTTGCATCTTGAGGCTAAGGCTTGCTTAATTAGGGACACTTAATATTCAACAATATTATTGATACTGTTGTAAGAGAACTGACTGAGCTGGATGATGACATTTTTTTTTTTGCTTTATATATTAACTAATTTAATCATTTATGATCTTTACAATATAACTGAATCAACACTGAAATAGCTTAAGTTGACCAACAGCTGAAATGCATAATTTTCCTGTTATCAGTATCACTGTAAAGTTGCTTTGAAACAATATTTATTGTATAAAGCGCTATATAAATAGAGGTGACTTGATCTGACTTATTCATACATGTCTGGTGCCTTGTCTCTCTGAAGATTTCTCCAAATGAATCCCAGTAGAAGTTTGTCTTCAGACAAAAGGTGCACCTCACCTGGTGGAACATCCCACAAATGTCACTAATAATGGTAATAGAATCGTCTTGAAAACAGAAGAATTGACAGAAGAGAAGGACAGAAGAGAAGGACTGAGTGGTGGACCTGGCAGTAAGTACTCATTCAGGTTGTGGCCTTGGCAAGCAAACAAACAGTTGAAGACAACCCTTTTCTTTCTACTATGCTCTACCAGATGATGTTGAATTTACCAGCTCTCTCTGGAATGGTCCACCTGTCCAGAAGTGAGTTTTGTGATGTAGCCAACTTGCTGTAACCTGACTATCTAGGATTCTTGTTCAGCTGATTCTCTATTCCCCCTAATTGTGGCAGGACAGCTTCTTTGTGTGCATGTAGACATAGCATACCTTTGGTACATAGAAGAGTGGTAGCATAGTGCTGGATTATGTTAACATCCACCTTCACGGATTTGTCCTGGAGTAGTTGGATAGACTCTTGGTCTTGTCTTAACCTTGTCAGTACCTTCTCGTCCCGATATGCAAGAGTGTCCATTTTCAACAGTTTCTCCACATTCACATAAAGGTCATTACTGGGCCGTAAGCTGTGAAGAGACATTGCTGTGGGGAAAGTCTGCCGGTTAGTTCATGTGCTGGGCCCTGTAATGTCCATCCTAGACATGTTCTCACAGCAGCAGGGCCACCAGGGGGACCCAGTCTGACTGGTTCTATGGGTGTGATGAGGTGAGGGCAGTCAGAGCCAATGAGAACTACTGGTTTCACTTTGTGAAGATGCTGTAATGGCAGGTCTGTAAGGTGCTTGTACTTCTTCTGGAGTATCTTGACGGGATGTGTGTGCTCTGCTAAACCCAGGCTGTTGGCTGTGAATGCACTCCGTATCCTGAAAGCCTTATGATGAGGGTTAGCCACTGAAAACACAGTGAAGGTTACAGCCACCCGTGAATGGTCTGTGTATCTTGCCTGACTGTATGAACAACCCAATCCTCTGGCTGGAACTGATTCTTCAATAGCTCTATTTTGTTCATTTTATGTCATGTAGTGCTTGCAGATGCTACATGTTACAATATGGACTGAGGGCTTTCAGTGTGCAATTGGCCGCATGATGACCACGCCCACAGTGCCAGCATCTAGTTTAGTCTTTAACCCTCTGAGGTCTAAGGTGTTTTTGGGGCCCTTGGGATGTTCTGACATGCCCTGACATTTTTCAGTTATTTATAAACATGATAATGGCAAAGGTGTAAATTCACTCTATATAGCACAACCAGGGCTACCATAATATGTAAGCATCATGTATGTAGATGTTTGTATTTTTAAGAGAATAATGTTTATGCGTGGTTATTGAAAAAAATAAAAATGAAAGTTGCTGAAATAAGACCACAAAACTCATACTAAATATGTGTCCACAAGACTTTTGACTAATGGATGTTGTCGCTTCGAGTTCTGGCTTCAAAATTATGTGAAAATAGTCTTGCTTTATCGTTCACGTAAAACAATACATTGATTTAAATTGTGTAAGACAGGTTTTACAATGTCCCACCCACACTGCATAATGAGCCATTCATTCAGGTGTGACACTGACTGAGCCACAATGCAAGGACAAAAGATATATTTAGAAGAAGACTTATATTGACCATTTAAGATTTTGCTTACATCTCTCTTGTAAATATATTTTGCTATTTTATTAAAAAGGTTATAATTACAACAATAATTACAATTTCAACAATATTTCAAGTGTACTCTTTCTTTGTAAAAAAAATGATTATAGGCCTACATTTTATCATATGTATTCATTAGTTTGAATATAGCCAACATTGGAACAGCTAACATCTTAGTTGATGACTTTATTTTTAGACAAAACTATTATATATATATATATATATATATATATATATATATATATATATATATATATATATATAAACATATGAGCAGAAATTGCTAAACAAAAGCTTATTTGATGTGGCAGTATATTCTACAGTAAAAACTGTACCCAAATCTAGTCAACAAAATGTTGTCTTTCATATTTCGCCTGACTGTAACATTGTTTTTATTAAATATTAGGGCATATAAATGTTAATTTGCAGTTTAATACGTTGCTTATACAAATAGCCTACATTTTATTTCAACATATTTCAGTCGATTTTTACTCATCTCAGTATAGCAATAGTTTGCTAAAAGCAGATCATTCAATTCACACACAGAAACGCGAGTGTGCGAGCTGTGGTAAACAGTGCATCTCTGCCGTTCATTCATTCACACAGAAATGCGATTCACTTGAGAAGGAAAAAAAACGTACTATTCCTCAGCTCAGTCGGATCCTTGCTCCTCGAAATACCTGCATTTCTGAGGTACATTTTCCATTATTATTCCTCACAGCACTGCGAGACGATGTAAACAAGTAGGCTACAATGATCTGATTAAACTTGTGTTTTCTCGAGCTGATATGGGGGCGTTCACAGGTTTGCGTGGATTGCCTCAGTCATTTGCGTTTGAATAGCGCGCGCTCTCCGTGTGTCACTGGCCTCACTGTTTTAATTGATCCAGCTATCCAGCCGCTAAACACTTCCACAATAAACTCCACAAAGGTGCAATTTATGAAGTTTAATCATGAAAAGTGTGAAACTACAAAGAAGAGAAAATACACAAACATGAATTTCACAAAATAGATAAAT
Source organism: Scardinius erythrophthalmus (assembly GCF_964197995.2). NCBI lineage: Eukaryota > Metazoa > Chordata > Actinopteri > Cypriniformes > Leuciscidae > Scardinius > Scardinius erythrophthalmus. Next base: position 70,415,670 of record NC_138222.1, on the reverse strand, counting down.
CATCAAATAAATGAGCACTCAAACACACAAGGCAAAGAACCAAAAAACAATACAGTTGTATCAACAGCATGGATTAAGACTTTGCAAACTTGAGTAGAAACATGCTGAATTAAATGCTACATTACATAGCACAGCAATAAAGAACTCAATGCTCACTAAACAAAATCAAACAGTCACTTACAAATATTTCATTTCAAAGGGCTTTGATAAGCAAGATGAAGATGGATGTCTGTAACCACATGGAGCACCTTGCACAAGTAAAGCACTGAAGGAATATTGCCTACTTCCTCTTTAAAACAGGAAACTATTGGAAAACTAAGGAAAACCCAAAAATAAGTATCAAAATAAAAGTCCTTGTTGAAACCGAAGTTTAAAGTCCAGCACACCGTGGGCGGAGTCACATTAAAAATAATTAGATGAGATGAGAACGACTGACATCTCGCTCTTTTCTTACAGATTACATGAACTGAGAATATTTGTTTTTTATATAAATAACTTCATTTAAAAGAAGAGAATTCAAGCTTCATGCCTGTGTGTCTGTATGCCTGTTTGACTGAGTATTCGCTGAGTTATTGTTCATTTTCGGACGCGTTTCAGAATGGACTTCACTGACAGAGAGAAGGCAGAACTCGCTTTGTGTTTATTTTTCTTTATTTGGCAAAAAGCAAAACACTTTGTTTTTATTGTGAGTATACACAAAAATAATACACATTTAACAGGATCGATTGATGTATGAAACGTGTTTGTAATATCAAAGTCAACAGAGCAAAATGAATCTCTTTTGAACTGATAAAAAAAAAAAGCGAGCTGGTATCGCCGGCGATACCGCCGACCCCAGGTGGTTAATCCAAGTCACATTCTGCTCCTTGTTGAGTAACTGGAAGTTCTCACATCCATTCAGGAAATGTCTGTTATTATCGCAGTATGGACAGTAATCATTCACCCCCTTCTCTCTTAGCAACAGCTGATACTCAACAGCTGGTGAGAATGGCAGTGGGTTTGCGGGGTTGCATAGAGTCTCTCCTCATCCCCCTTTCTGCACTGTCGAAACTTTATACTGACTGGTAAAGTCAGTGTGGTCCTCCTGAACTTGAAGCTTGTGCTCGATCCAGTGTGCAAAGTCCAAAAATGTGGGAATAGTGACATGAATATGATGTGTGTGCCTCTTGAAACTGAACCTGAGGTCATGTGGCAGTTTGCTCTCAGTCTGGACACGTGACCCACACTCCAGCTCGACATTGGCTTTCTAGCCCAGCTGTTCCAACATACCAGGGAATGCTTAACATCTGTTATGTTGAATGTTAAAATCTTAACATGCTAAACGCTTTCACATCTTCGCTCCGAATGTTCGGTCCATACATCAGTTCAGCAATGCGTTGTAAGGCTAACTGATGGTGTTGGCCATACTGTACATTTTATTGAGGGCTCTCATTGTGTTTGGTCCTCTGGGGAATATACATGATTATATGAGTTGTGTAGTGAGTGCTGTCGAACTGCAGGTCTCCACTCACCATCTGCTCCACTGAAGAGGATGTCACCGGTCCTGCTCCAAACCCAGAGCCCAGTCAGCCGTCCACATTGCCCAGAACTGACTTCATGCTTGAACCCACCGCAGACACTGAGCCCCAGCCCGCCACAGAGAAAGAGCCAGAGCCAACGCCTGAGCCACACTTCGTCACAGAGCCTGAACCCAAAGACAGTCTGACCAGTTGCGCAAGTCGGCTACATCGTCCGTACCTGTGGGGTTGCTTGTGGAGTTTGAGGGCATTGAGGGAAACCCTGCCCACACCTCCGCTGCTGTGGATTAGATGTGCCTGGCCTCTGGAAATTATTAAGAGGAATTGGAGGAGGTCATTTTCACTGATTGCCCCGCTGGTCCCGCCCAGCTCAAAGTCTTCTGTGTCCCCAGAGTTCTCACCTAGCCTCTCTCTCTCCTGCCTCCTCTTCCTATAACAGCCAGTTCCACAGCCCCACCACCACCGGTTAACTTCAGTCCCTCGGCTCCTCCTCTGACAACTCTCCACTGTCTGGATTTACCCAGGGTCTTCTGATCTCCAGCTCAGCCCAGTAAAGAGGATCCTCTGGCTCCGCCTCCAGCCACTGATTCTGTCACTCCACCTCGGCCTGTCGACCTATCGGCTCTACCTTTGCTAATCCCTCCCTAGGCTCCACCAGAGACCACAGTAATTGAAGCTCCACCGGGCTCCCTCATCCCTCCCGGCTCGCCTTGGTCAGAAGTCACCCTACATGGAGGGTCTTCTGCTGCACTTTGTCTCTTCACCCCTTCGGCTCTGTTGGGCTCCGCCTCGGTCCTCAGTCCACTGGCTTCTCCTCAGTCTTCTGGCACCCTGGCTCCATTTGAATTGAATTTGAATTTATTGAAGGATAGCCTCTTGAGATGCAACATCTCATTTTCAAGAGGGTCCTATAAACACAAATACAGAATACAAAACAAATCATAAACAAAAAATAATAAATAACAACATTACAAATACACATAAATTCATTCAGACACAACACATTCATACACAGATTCTCTCCCTAACAAATATCCATCCTAGACACTATTCACTGCGGTTACACCTCGGACTCCAGGACCATTGGTGTCGCCCGGTCCCATCTACTCTCCGTCTATGCCTTGGTCTTTGCCCCACCCCTATCAGCTCCATCTCCATCCATTGTCTCCCTGGTGTCGACAACCAAGCCTTCACCATCCCTCCCTCGACTCTGCCATGGGCCATTGTCCTGGCTGCACTTTGGGTCCCCGCCTGGGTACTCCTGCTCCCAGCTACTCCCTGGTTCCACCCACTATCATCGATGCACTTGTCTCTACTGGCACAAGTGACTTTTGGTTCATGCCTTTCACCTGCCTTGTTGCCGACCCCCCACCCTCTCTCCTCAGTTGGACTGTTACAGCACAAGGATGCGCCTTCCCATAGGGCAGGGGTTTTCATAATCTAAGTTTCACGCTCCCCATCTATTTATGATAGTGTTGTATTACAAATGTATTCAATGTTTAATTTAGGTTCCAATACAATAGTATATAAACTGAGAATGTTTAGTATACTGAATTTAGCATTAGAGGTATAAATGATGATTCTTTCATGGCTCTTGGAGCCCGAGCCCCAGCCCCAGTCGTTGAATAGTTATGCTGATTGGATTAGGATTTGTAACACGCTAGAGTCTAGGGTGGGTTCCTAAACCTGTATACTTCATTTACATGCTTTGTTCCACCTTGATGTAAATCCCTCCCCTCTAAATGTATATAAACTACAATGTACACTGCTTTAGTCACACTTGATGACTGCAGCTACCGACAGCTCGTGTTATCAATAAAGAATCCTGCTGAAGAAAGAATCAAGTCTCCTGGTCTTCGCTTCTGAGTTTCCAACAATAGATACATTTCTGAGTTTTCCTTAGTTCTACTTAGTTCTTAGTCCGTTATCGTCTGTTTACATGGTTGTGTTTGTATTATTATTGTTGTTATCTCCTGCAATCCCCTGACTGTTTCTGTTGTGGATTTATTAAAGACTTGTTTCTGCTCCTGTGTCGAGCGCTTCAATACGGCTACCAGCTGTGACAGCTATAGATCAACAAATTTTCATATTTATTAAGTAAATCATATATATCAGCACTTTCCATTGGAAATGATAGCATTGGGTTAGAATTACACATTGTAGGTTATTTAGGATAATGTGACACTAAACTAAAACCCAAATGCTATAACTATTGACAACAAGGTCATAAAAAGATTATTTACTTCCATGATAAAAAAAAACACCTAAAAACTATCTCTTAACCAAATAAAAATTCTATGAGCAAAGAATAAGCAAATATGTTTGCCGCACAATACATTTAAAATCAGTGAAAAATTAAATGAAGAATTACAAATGCTCATTATGTAAGATATACAAACAAATACAGTTTATGCATAGAATATTTGCACTAATGCATATGCATTATTGACTAAGGCATATTATATTTAATTGGGTGTGTCTTTCTGTCTCTCTCAGAGTCGTTCACTGTTGTGGTTCCTCGTGATCAGACAGTGGCTCATGTCGGGTCCACAATCACTCTGCCCTGCTGGATCTCTCCTCCTGAGAACGCTGAAGCTCTGGAGATCCGCTGGTACCGTCATGAGTTCAGCAACCCTGTTCTCCTCTATCAGCATGGGAAGATCCAGGACGTCCAGGAGGAATCGTTCAGGAACCGAATCTCACTGACTCTGCGCTCAGATCAGTCTGGTGGACTGAAGGATGGAGACGTCTCTCTACGCCTGGAGAAACTCAGGATTCAGGATGAAGGTTCATTTCACTGTTATGTCACTGGAGAAAAAGAATATGACAGTGGAGAGGTGTTTCTCAAAGTCACTGGTGAGTCAAAAACTATATTATACAATACATTATGTTTATGTGGATCTACAACTCATTAAATTAATAATTCACCTATTTATTGTGTTTCATGAGTAGGCTTTTCTCCAGATTTCAACTACTATAATTCTGAAACTAATGGAATATCAAACACAGTTTTTTTTCGCAGCTTAATGCTGCCATCATTTTTCAAAGAAACTGTCAACCCAGCAATCAGGGAATGTTCTCATTACTTTTGCTAATGTTCTGGCAATGTTCTGTCAAAATAATGAACAAATATTATTTAAATATTCTTCTAGTAACATTAATAGAATATTTGTTAAACTTTATCTGGTCTAACAATGTTAATGTAAGGTTAGCACAAAAACTTTATTTATAAATTGTTTGTAGAAGGTTTAATAAATGTCCTGACAATGTTGGGAGAAAACGTTCTTAGAACAACAATTTTTGAACATCCTTTAAACATTTAGAATGACAACTAACTTCAAGTGAATAAGGCTGTGATTGCTGTTTTAAAAGAACATCCTTGGAACGTGGGAAAGTTGTATAGCTTGTCCAATAGTTATTATTCCTAAATTTTCTCTTAAATTTATGTAAAGGTTATGCAAGTGTTAGAATTAGAATAAAATCATGAAATCACCACATATTGTCATTAGTATTTGATAAATGCTTTCATAATGTTGGCAGAAAACATTCTTTGAACATCATTCTTCGAATGTCCATTAAATATCAAGCTTCACTAAAGGCTACACAGCAAAACCACCTTTATTTATATTGCGCTTTATACAATACAGATTGTTTCAAAGCAGCTTTACAGGGATTGCAGGAAAATTATGCATTTCGGCTGTTCAGTGTTGATTTAATTCCGTTGTAAAGATCTTCAATTATTAAATTACTTGATTAATCTATAATGCAGTTCTGCAAAAAAAAAAGAAAAAAAAAAGTCATCAGCCAGACTATGGTAACCTTGGTATAAGGACGAGACAGACAGACTAATATTAGCATAGCGTAAGATTAGCCATTCTTCTTATGATGTAACGAGTACATCAGTTGTTATAAGAAGTGTTCCCGGTTCCAGCCGACCTAATTTATGTAGCCTAACAATCATTTAACTGATTTGATTAATAGAAATTGATAATGTGTCTCGTTTATGCCAGGTTAAAGATATGTGTTTTAGTTTTTAGTTAAAGGATCTACCATCTGCAGTTGATTTTGATATTCTAGGTATTATCAACTGGCCAGAATTTTGAGATCGCAATAGACGTGAAGGACTATAATGCATTAAGAGCTCGCTCAAGTACTGCGGAGCTAAACCATTTAGTGCTTTGTAAGTGATCAGCAATATTTTAAAATTTATAAAATGTTTAATAGGGAGCCAGTGCAGTTTTGACAGAACCGGGCTAATATGGTCATACTTCCTGGTTCTAGTAAGAACTCCAACTTCTGCATTTTGGACCAGCTGGAGTTTGTTTATTAAGCGTGCAGGGCAACCACCCGTTAGAGCATTACAATAATCTAGCCCTGAGGTCATGCCCAGTGTGAGGCTGTCACAGGCACAACTTAGGACAAGAGCGTTTGTCATTGAGAGCAAATGTCGTAGTTTAGATATATTTTTAAGATGGAAGAATGTGGTTTTACAGATGCTAGAAACATTGCTTTCAAATGAAAGATAGGTATCAAAGAGCACACCCAGGTTCCTAACTGACAACAGAGACTTGACAGAACATTCATCAAGTGCTAGACAGTATTTTAGGTTAGTATGTGCTAAGGTTTTTGGTCCAATAATTAGAAACTCTGTTTTTTTTTTTTTTTTTCAGAATTAAGTAGTAGGAAATTAGTAGTCATCCAATTTTTATATCAGCTATGCATTCCATTAATTTTGTGAATTGGTTTCTTTAGGGCATGAAGAAATATAGAGTATCATCAGCATAACAGTGAAAACTAACGCCATGCCTCCTAATGATATCTCACAAGGGTAGGATGTACATGAAAAGTAACGGTCCTAGTACTGAGCCTTGTGGTACTCCATACTGAACTTATGATTTAACTCTTTCTGGTCTCACACAGATATCTTCATCTTTTCAGTGTTAATGCACTACAGTGATATTACAATGGCTGGTTCTGTTTTTTTTTTTTTTTCATTAATGCTCCAACTTCATAATTGTTAACTTTAAGCTTATCATGAAACTACAGAAACAGCAGTTGTTTAAACCACTTTACTGCAGTAATTTGACTATCATTAAAGTAGTCATGTTGATATGCTTTTTCATCAATCTATTTCTTTATCAATGCAGTAATGTTCTCTGAAAACAGTAATGCAATTTCTGAAAGAGAAATCAACAAAAGTCAAGGGTCAAGAGATCAACTAAAGCAAACACTGATCACCATAATAGTGACTTCAGAGAAAAATTCAATTAAACAAACAAACAAATCTTAATTCTCAATAAGAACTTCTGTAGATTTATGACAGAAATACTGTCAAAATTTAATCCATTAATTATCTAATTAACAGCAGTTGCTTCAGTGTTACTTTTACACTCTGTAAATTGGACCCATATAGATATTGAGTAGTGTTCATTTAACACTGAGGATTTTGCTGTGAAGAATGTTGTTGTTAATAAAGATCAAGTTGAAAGAATGTTTCAGGAATATCATACTAACTGTAAAAAACAAAACAAACAAAAAACAGTTCCTCTAACATAAAGAAAAAGTTCCCTTAGAAGGGAACAAGACATTGCGTCGGTAACGACACATTTTAAGTACGCCCCACAGTGTAGCGCCTCTGAAGCATGAATGAAACCAAGCCAACTGTGATTGGTGTTGCGTCATGATGTAATATGTGGCAGCATACACAGAAACTACAAAGGGACGCCGACACTCAGGGAACAAGGGTTACAGTCATAACCCGAGACGTTCCCTTTCGAGGGAACACACACTCCGTCGGTAACGACACTTTGGGGAATGAATACCCAATATGCCACAACAAACCCCGCCTGTCCCAGTGTGAGGCTGTCACAGGCACAACTTAGGACAAGAGCACTCGTCCTAAGACCGGCATCGAAGGAATCCAGCATCGAAGGAAGGCCCAGACTATAGCATCTTGTAAATGTATGAGGGGTGGCCCATCCAGCCACATCACACACTTCCTGGATAGGGGCCCCTGAGAGGAGGGCTCTAGAGGACGCTATGACTCTGATTGAATGAAAAGCCTGAAGAACCGTAGGCTGTGCTGTGTTAGAAGGAACCTTAGGCATATAAACAGGCCTGGGATGCAAGATAGCCTTAACCCTTCCAGGAGCAAACTCCAGGCACTCAGGAGATATAGAAAGGGCCTGAAGATCTTCTACTCTTTTAAAAGAAGTGATTGCTAAGAGAAAATCTACCTTGAGCAAAAGGTTCTTGGCATTACCCGACTCTAAAGGTTCAAAGGGGGCCTCGACCAGCCCTTCGAGAACCACTGCCAGGTCCCATGTGGGAACTCTGGTCTGAGCCGCAGGCCTCATCCTCCAAGCCCCACAGAGGAATCGTATGACCAACTGATGTCTTCCCAAAGGCCATCACCCAGAGGAGTGTGGCAAGCCGCAATGGCAGCCACATACACCTTGAGTGTGGACGGGGTAAGACCAGAAGAGAAGCGATCTTGGAGGAACTCCAGCACTAAAGCCATTGGGCAGTTAACTGGGTCCACCTCACGCTCTCTACACCAAATGGTGAAACACGATGTCCTGAAGCCTCTGCAAGGCGAAATCGAGGCATCAAGGAGGAAAGCCCTATCTTTCCCACGTGAACAGACAAGATGAGTGAGGTTTGCTCCATGATTTACACAAAGAATGGCAAACCCCGGCGGTGAGGTTGTTCCCTGTGTTGCAGGAAGCGCTCATACAACTTGCTTCTCGCTTGCGTTTCCTGCCTTTTACATGGCCAGCTGATGTTTAATCTGTCCACAGCACGAGAAACCACCTCAACCAGCTCCTCGATGGTCAGGCTTGGTTCGGGTCCGGGCGCAGCGTCTCAGATCATAGGGTTCCCAGATGGAGCTGACAGAGGCATTCTGCTGAGGCACTTTCTCAGGCTTCCTTTGCCAGCTCTGATGTTCTCCCTCCTCGTGCGGAATCCTTTCACAATATGCGCAGGCTCCCTCGAGAGCTGCCTGAGCGTGCTGCACTCCCAAGCACTGTACACACATCTGATGTGTGTCCCCATCCGTTATGAATCTCGGACAGGGGTGCACACATCTTTTAAATGATTTCGCCATGTTTGCTGATGATATACAGGTTTGTTTGACAGAAAACACCAAATAAGACAGACAAAGACAGAGAGCGCTTGCTGAAGAGCAGAAAGCTAACGCCGGTTTCACACTGCATGTGTTAGCTGAGCGGAGGCACACAGAAGCAGTATGGTGAGCTGGAGCAGCACACGCCTGTTTTGCTTTCACACTGGCAGCGTTTGTCGCGCGCAGCTGGACCAAGGCTTGTGTACAGGCTTTTGAGGTTGTGGTCAACTAAGTACTTCGACAGATTTTGTATCTTTTTTCGAAAAATAAACATTGATAGTGTAACGCTTGGCTTCTCACAAAAGGGCGGATAGCATGCCTGAATGGTTGTGGTCAGGTGTAAGCAAAGACTAACGTACAACATAACTGATATTCCACAGTGGTGATTTATTATCAGCGTCGTTGTCGATCACACGCACATGGGCAGTTTGCAAAACACATTACCAACAACTGCGTTACTGAATATAAAAATAAAAGCAGGATAAGAGCACACTTGAAAAACGAAACGGGCCTGCATGCACACATGCGATGCTCACAGCTCGCGCTCCTCACACCGACTACCCACACTGAGTGAGGGAGTAACAGAGTGCGTTCCACCTTAAAGGCGCAGTACCCAATTATACTTGTTACAATAGGTAACATATTTATTATTATATATTATCTGCATATTTATTACATATTAGCACTCATCTCCATGAAAATCGTTCTGCAAAAGAGAAAAACTTTACACAATCATTTAGATTGTTGAAATATCTGATACACATCTAATTTACATTTATGTGTTTGGCAGACGCTTTTATCCAAAGCAACTTACATTGCATTTCAAGACACACATTTACATTCTTATCAGTTCCCTGGGAATCGAACCCATGACCCTGGCATTGCTAGCGCCAACGCTCTACTATTTGAGCTACAGGAAGGCAATTTACAAACTATTTACCCATCATAAACATCTTAAAGATAATTGATAAATGTCTGTAATAACAAACAGCAAAGTTCCTAATAGAGACGTATTGTAAATGAGCAAATTCTCAAAAAAAGTAAAAAATCCTACAAAATCATGTGTGCTATATTAATCTGTCTATTCTATTAACCTTTCCATATTGAGTTGAGTTTCATCACTCATGGGCCAGGGAAAGGTTGTCAAAAACACTTTTAAATGTCTTACCATCATCGGCACCAAGAGCCACTGCAACTTCATCCCATGCTTTTCCCTTTGCCTGCAAGTCTTTATAAAGCACATTACTGTATGCTGCGCCGCCTCTGCGTGTGGTGTGAATGCTCTAATCTGTTAATATGGGCGCCGCAAAAAATACGCGCTGCTTATGCTCTGCTAACACGTGCAGGACGTCTGTAATATTAATGGCCAATTCGCACGGGATAAGATATCTCAGTAAAACTAGCAGAAGTGGGAGAGTAACTCGATTTGCGCATCGCCCTCACCCTCCTGTCGTCATGTGCCTATTACGTTACTTCCTGATATCACGTGCGCAAACACATTACCTATATTTATAGAACAGTTACGTCCGGTCGAGCGATGTATTAATTAACTTCAGATTGGATTGTGTTGGTAATAGGCCCTGGCCTAACGTTAAAAGATGTTTTGTGCCTCTAACAACTTTCGATCTTCTTTCTGATCTGAATGGTGTGTGGAAAACACTTGAGTTTTGTCCCAGCGTCTAGAACAAAACTGAATGCTTTTTCAAGCGTCTCCATACTTGAAAAACCACGGAAAACTACTTTTAAACAGGAAATGACAAAATATTTATGTACATATTTACAGCGTGTCTATTCGTACAGGATTATTATTACCTGAGGTAGTTTTTCCAGACCTTTTTACTGAAGGTAAAAGTCGCCATAATCTTTACTGACTTTGTCTGTGATGTTTACTGAGATGCACATTCGGACAGGACTAAAGCTATGTTTACACGTGGATGGCTATTTTCATAAACGGACATTTCACCCGTCTTCGTTTTCAAAAATAACATTGTGCACACGAACCCGTGTATATGTTGTCAGGAGCATGCCAAACTTTTAGGTGGCAGTGTAACGAGAAGCTCAAGCCCACGTTAGCCAATCAGAATCCCGAAAATAGTCACATTCTGTGATGTTGCTGCCTAAAACTCTAAAACATGCAAACGTGCAAACGAAGTTTTCCAAAATCTCCACTCTGGCTGGAGTTTTTAGAAAGAATAGTTTTCAGAGGCGAATTCTCCGTTTGCGTGTAAACGAAGGGCACCATCGAAGGGAAATGTCTCCGTTTTTCAAAATAGCCATGCACGTGTAAACTTCTTGAACTCGACTTCCTGTTGTCGAATGCGCATGCGTCGCGTCTGAACGCGTTGTTGTCTTTGGAGCTCTATCGATTTGATTTATAATTCTTGATTTTACTCTTTAAACTTACTTACAACAAACATTTTCTACTTTTCCTCACTGAGAAGCACTACTGCTCAAACCTCATAGTTACAACGCGGACTGTTGAGCAGACGTGTCTCAAGCCTGTTAGTGATTCTACGCTGGATAGTCTTATAGGTTACTCCCGGGGATCACGGCTGAACGCGTCTTCTCAACACTCACTTACAAACATTTTTCACCTATCGTGCGTCTACTCTACACCCGTACCACTTAAAAGACGGATTATATCTAAGACGCTTGTCAGAAATTAGTATTAATTGATAGCATCACTGGTAGTGTCGTTGCTAACTTACTGTCCATCTGTTAAAATGGCGAATATATCAGATGCAAGTAGTCTACCTTTTGGTGCAGGTGAGGACACATTTGAGCTGCACGCGGTGCAGTCTGAGCTGGAAGCTGTTGAGAAACAGATCCACGACCTTTTAGGGAGACAGGCCGAGCTGTCTAGACCAAGACCCTCTCCGACCCTCCCGGTTTTCGAGTTATCCACACAAAACCGCTTCTCCGCTCTTCGCGAAACAGAACGCGATGCTGTGATCATCGGTGATTCCATTGTTCGGCACATCCATGCTACATCAGGTAAAAATAAGGTGCACAGTCACTGCTTTCCTGGTGCTCGTGTTTCTGAAATCGCTGCTCGCGTTCCCGAGATTCTGAACGATAACGAGCGCGTCGGAACTTTGGTATTGCACGCGGGAGTGAACGACATCAGGCTGCGCCAGACGGAAGTTCTGAAGAAAGACTTCAGGAATCTGATCGATACGGTACGCAGCACATCGCCTGATATAACGATCATTGTGTCAGGACCGCTTCCCACGTACCGTCTAGGACATGACAAGTTTAGTAGATTATTCGCGCTAAATGAATGGTTAACGTCATGGTGCAATGAGCAGAAACTGCTCTTTGTAAATAATTGGAATCTGTTTTGGGAGCGTCCTAGGCTATACCGTGCTGATGGCTTACACCCAAACAGATTCGGATCGGATCTTCTGTCAGATAACATCTCCAAAATGTTAAATACCTTTTGACTAGTAACCAAAAGTCCAAATCATAGTCTCTGCTGCACCAAATTAACTGATATAAATACTAGTGTAGAACATTGCATAGAAACTGTGTCTATTCCTCGTTTAGTGCGATCAAATAATAAATCTACTGCAGGATCTAGGAAAAATCTAATTGTTATTAAAACAGAAAATGTTGCTATTAGTAAACAAAAACAATTTCTAAAGCTAGGTCTTTTAAACATTAGATCACTCACACCTAAGGCAGTTATTGTAAATGAAATAGTCACAGATAATAGCATAGATGTACTTTGCCTTACTGAAACCTGGCTTAAACCAAATGATTATTTCGGTCTAAATGAGTCTACTCCATCAGGATACTCCTATAAGCACGAGCCCCGTCTGATTGGTCGTGGCGGCGGTATTGCAACTATCTATAGAGATATTCTCAATGTTACTCAGAAAACGGGTTATAAGTTTATTTCATTTGAAGTACTTGTACTAAATGTTACGCTCTTAGATGATAGAAAAACATCCCTATTATCTTTAGCCTTGGCTACCGTATATAGACCACCAGGGCCTTACGCTGATTTCCTAAAAGAATTTGCAAATTTTCTCTCAGATCTATTGGTCAATGTCGATAAAATATTAATTGTTGGAGATTTTAACATACACGTAGATAATCAAAATGATACGTTAGGGGCTGCGTTTATAGACTTATTAAACTCCTTTGGGGTTAAGCAAAACGTTACCGGACCAACTCATCGTTTTAATCATACACTCGATTTAATTATATCACATGGAACCGATCCAACCGATATAGATATCATTCCGCAAAGTGATGATGTAACTGACCATTACATGGTAACTTGCATATTACGTACCCCGGTAATATATCATGCTGCGCCGCGTTATCGATTAGGCAGAACAATCCTTCCATCCACCATAGATAATTTTTCAAATTGCTTATCGGATCTGTCTCAGCTGCTGCCTGAACCTAAACAAACAGATGAACTAGAGGAATTAACTAGCACTATGAGCACCGTTCTCTCTGGAAAATGGGATATTGTTGCACCTATGAGACTAAAAAAGGTCAGACAGAAAATTAAAGCACCATGGTACAACAATACTACTCGTGTTCTAAAGAGAGAAACCCGTAATTTAGAGCGTAAATGGAAACAAACTAATTTAGAGGTTTTTAGAATCGCTTGGAAAGACAGTACGTCACGCTATAAAAAGGCCCTAAAAGCGGCCAGGGCTGAGCATCTCCGCAAACTAATAGAAAATAACCAAAACAATCCTAGGTTCTTATTTAACACCGTGGCTAGACTAACAAATAAACAAGCGTCACCTGAACAAAATATTCTGTTACAGTTTAGTAGTAATGATTTCATGAATTTTTTCACTGAGAAAATAGAAAACATCAGATCCACAATTGTAAACGTTCAATCTTCAATCGCGCCTTATAATTCAGCCTCGATTATCACCCCGCAAGAACAATTACAGTGCTTTACAACTATAGAACAAAAAGAGTTAAATAAATTTATCATTTCCTCTAAAACAACAACATGTTTATTAGATCCCATACCAACTAAACTATTGAAAGAAGTGTTACCTGTAGTGGAAGAGCCTCTCCTCAATATTATTAACTCGTCTTTATCTTTAGGTTATGTTCCAAAAACATTTAAACTGGCAGTTATAAAACCACTCATTAAGAAACCACAATTAGACTCAAATAACCTAGCAAATTATAGACCCATTTCAAATCTTCCTTTTATGTCCAAAATACTAGAAAAAGTTGTGTCCGCTCAACTGGGCTCTTTCTTACAAGAAAATGACACCTATGAAAAGTTTCAGTCTGGGTTCAGGCCGCATCATAGCACTGAAACTGCGCTCGTTAAAATCACAAATGATTTACTCTTAGCTTCTGACCAAGGCTGTATCTCAATACTAGTTTTACTTGATCTTAGTGCTGCGTTCGATACTATAGATCACACAATACTCTTAGATCGGCTACAAAACTATACCGGTGTTCAAGGACAAGCATTAAGCTGGTTCAGATCATACCTATCTGACCGCTACCATTTTGTCTATTTAAACGGAGAAAAATCGATCATAACTCCAGTAAACTATGGAGTGCCGCAAGGATCTATGTTAGGCCCTCTATTATTCTCAATATATATGCTGCCACTTGGAAATATTATAAGGAAACATGGAATTAGTTTCCATTGTTATGCTGATGACACTCAACTATATATTTCATCACGGCCGGATGAAAACGCTAAATTATCCAAATTGACAGAGTGTGTTAAAGATATAAAAGATTGGATGACGCACAATTTTCTTTTATTAAATCCAGATAAGACAGAGGTAATACTTATCGGTTCAAAAAACCGCCCACAAAACCTCTCACAATACAACTTTAACATAGTAGGGTGTCCTGTTACTTTATCCTCTACAGTAAAAGACCTGGGTGTTATATTAGATTGTAACTTGTCTTTTGAAAATCATATTTCATATGTTACAAAAACAGCCTTTTTTCACCTTAGAAATATTGCTAAATTACGTAACATGCTATCTGTCTCTGATGCAGAAAAGCTAGTTCATGCATTCATGACCTCGAGACTAGATTACTGTAATGCTTTATTAGCTGGTTGTCCTGCATCCTCAATAAACAAGCTACAGTTAGTCCAAAATGCCGCCGCTAGAGTTCTTACTAGATCAAGAAAGTTTGACCATATAACACCAATTTTATCATCACTACATTGGTTACCTATAAAGTTCCGTATTAATTACAAGGTATTGCTACTGACTTATAAAGCCCTAAACGGCTTAGCTCCAGTTTATTTAACAGATCTTCTATCGCCCTATAATCCATCGTGCTCTTTAAGATCACTAAATTCGAGGCTTCTGGTCATACCTAGGATATCCAGATCCACCAAAGGAGGGAGAGCATTTTCACATTTAGCACCAAAACTCTGGAATAGCCTTCCTGATACTGTTTGTTGCTCAGATTCGCTCTCCCAGTTTAAAACTAGATTAAAGACGCATCTCTTCAGCCAGGCATTCATATAATATTTTAATCTTACAGTTAAATCCGGTCTCTACTTCATAAACGCCAGAGGAGAACTGGCCCCCGACTGAGCCTGGGTTCTCCCAAGGTTTTTTTTTTCTCCATTAGGTCACCTAATGGAGTTTTTCGGTTCCTTGCCACTGTTGCCTTTGGCTTGCTCAGTTGGGGATACTTAATTTGATTAATCGATTCAACAGTGCTATTGATCTGCATTACCAAACGTGGATGTTTTACACCAGAAACAAACACTGATGTACTATTTTATTTAATACTGTGAAGCTGCTTTGATACAATCTGTATTGTGAAAAGCGCTATATAAATAAAGTTGACTTGACTTGACTTGACTTAAACGGGGCCTAAAATCACAGAGAAGCTCTGGTAGTTATTACTTTACCCCACCTCTCCATGTTAAACTAGTCCTGTCCGAATAGGGCTTTAGTTCCGACGCAGTGCGATTTCCCTCGAAAGGGAACTGGATATTTTAAATTTACCATAACCAACACATAATGTTTTGAAAACGTTCTTAGAACAAACATTTGTTTGCTGGGAAGCAGCCTCCATTAATCCAATAGAGATTGCATTTATTCAAAAGATATTAAAAATATACTTGCACAGTTTGGGAGCATGTCTGAACGTCTGTCTCTTCTCTTCCAGCTTTAGGATCCGCTCCTGTCCTGTTTCCACAGCCTCTGGATGATGGACGTGTGAACATCAGCTGTAAGTCCAGCGGCTGGTATCCAGAGCCGGACGTCACCTGGATGTCAGATGAGCGAACGGCTCTCCGTCCTGGAGGAGTGTCTCGCAGTCGTGGAGCAGATGAGATGTTCTCTGTCCACAGCTGGACGGCCGTCTCTCACTCGGACACTCAACTGGTCTCATGTTCAATGTCTCTCAAGACTGGAGAGTTTAGAGAAAGTAGGATTGACATACAAGCCATCATCTCTTCAGGTCAGAGAACATCTTAGAACAAACATATTTGTAGATATCCGAAAAAAGGCTGTTCACAGACAATGCGGTTGTGAGTTCCGAAAAGTTTCGAGTGTGAGTTTGGTTAGTCAAATTAAATTTTACATTTTTCAACCATCCAATTAAAAATAAAATCCCATCCTATATTTAGGTCTCAATCCTGTTTCAGAAGAAAAATGGATTATGAATGAAATTTTTATGTTTACAAAGTAAAAAATAAATAAATAATCTACTTAATCATCGTAATGGTTTTTTATATTTTGAAGATATTAAGATTAATCTGGTTTGTCTTCCTCAGTTCCACCAAATTCCTCAGATCCATGGAAAGCTCTTTTCTTCACCGTTCTCATCTGTGCTCTTCTGGGTTTGACTGGGCTGATCCTGTTCAAATACAGACATAAACTAACAGGTACAATCTGTTTAAAAGATTAAAATAATTTCATCTTTAAAAGCTTTTTATGCGGGTATTTTATGCTTATGTGTTGATATATATATTTTTATCTTTCTTTCAGTGAAGAAAACAGGTAAAGAAGGTAATTAAACTACACATTTCATTTCAAGATCCAAAACACATGTGAATCCACTTAACAGAAAAAGTTATTATGGTTTACCAATTCTGGAGTATTTGTGGAAACAATTAATAATTAAATCTTCAAAATGAAATTTTCTCTCATTTTAGTTTGTGACGATGAAACTTTGGAGCGTCTGACAAAAGAAGGTACCTGAAGAAATATCCAATATCAGCAATAATATCTGACGCTATCCACTAAACTTCAAACAAATGCTCATGTGTATTTTGTAGCAGAAATCTTATACCAGAACACATTTCCAGATAATAGTAATAACTGTATATGTCCACAATTACAGCTGTAGTTTTCTTTTTCTACAACCTTAAACTATTTGTTTTTTAATTTAGATGAGGGAGACAAAACTACAGAAGAACTGAAGAAAGATACAGGTATTTTATGATGATATCTCAGTTATATATGCATACACAGTATTTGTAAAGCTTGTTGTTTGTTCCATCCTTTCCTCATTTCTCTCCCGCTTTGCTCCAATCTCAGACTGATTAAAGACAAATAACGGTAAACAAACAAATTTTGCAGAATCTATAAATCCAATCATACCATTCTTAAACATTTTGATTGTATAAGGTAAATGAGGTGGTTACACACAGAAGCCACAGTGCATTCAGAGAAACACCAAATCACGAGGCAGATGTGATGGAAATCATTCAGTTTATGACTGTAGAATTCATAACCTCAGCAAACACTGATACAGCACTTTTCATTTCTTATTTTAAGATATAATTGATAATTAAGAACATCCTCATTTCAAACCAATCTGATCTGAATGTCTTGAAAAACTGACACAACTAAAGTAATTCCTGGATGAACACTAAGAGCAGTGTGGTGTATTTATGAGGCCAGAATGACCTTTGACCCTGAGCCTAAGAAGCGTAACTGACAGCAATACAAGTTAATATCTAAAAGAGATTCTACCTGAAAGAGTTAAAAGAGTTATTGAGGTTTATAGTGTCTGGAGTATTTGTGGAAGCTGAATGATAATTAATCCCTCCAGTCTCATTTTAGTTTGTGACGATGAATCTACGGAGAGAGGGACAAAAGAAGGTACTTGAAGTTGTTTTCTTTGATATATTTTACAAGAACTGAAACTGCTTAAGTGACGCACTAATCATTAAATAAACATTGACATTCATGTTGTAGCAGAAGAAAACATGTAATATTAAAGCTGCAAGCAGCGATGTAAGGGCCCTCGCACTCGTTCCATCATCACTCTGTGGCTTTAGGAAGACAGAGCATGGTTGGGCAATGTGCATTTAAGGAGGTATATATAGTAAGAGTGTGTCGAAGTCAGTTACAAAATGTTTTGTATTATGGTGATAATAGCATGCTTCATGACTCAGCTAAGTGTTGCTAGCATGTTTAGTATGTTTCTAGCATGCTTAGTACACAATAATTATTTGGTTAGTACTGCATTACTGTGTTAACCATGTCAGTTTATGTTGCCAGTAGGTGGGGCTAAGTCTATACCTGAATATTGATACGTAGATGTGTTCAGTGCAGGACTTTTATCAAACATGTGAAGTTTGGGGCAGATTGGACATTGTATGCTTGAGTTACAACAACTTCCTTTAGCATTTCTAATTGCTTAAGTTAAATATATCATTAAGTTAAATATATCATATATATATATATATATATATATATATATATATATATATATAATGTATATATCATAAATATATCATATATTTTTAGTGACAAGTACACATTTCCATTGCCAACACTAAGGGCCCTATTTTAACGATCTGAAACGCAAGTGTCAAAGTGCAAAGCGCAAGTAACTTTGTGGACGGGTCTTGGCGCTGTTGCTATTTTCCCGGCGGGATAAATGACTCTTGCGCCCGGCGCAAATCTAAAATGTGTTGGTCTGAAGTAGCTTCATTATTCATAGGTGTGGTTTGGGCGTAACGTGAAATAAACCAATCAGATCTCACATTCCCTTTAAGAGCAGACGCGCTTGTTCTAAAGCGGATTCCTATCATAACGGCGGATTTGCCAGGCGCGCGCCAGGAGCGGTTCACAGCCAAGGAGAGCAACACTCTCGTCAGGGACGTTGGGGATGGAGAAACACACCCAAATTAACTGCGGTTAAAAAGGCGTATGATAATTTGGGTAAATGTGTAAGCTAGATGTATGCTTTTATAATAAATTGTCTATCTATCTATCTATCTATCTATCTATCTATCTATCTATCTATCTATCTATCTATCTATCTATCTATCTATCTGTCTATCTGTCTATCTATCTATCTATCTATCTATCTATCTATCTATATATCTATCTATCTATCTATCTATCTATCTGTCTATCGTAATAATGTATGATTTGCAAAAATGAAAACTGCTGCTTCTGTGTAGATGAGAGAATCAAAGTGCGCGTTGTGCACACTCTACATTGATTATGGCCAAGCACGCGCCCTTAAAATAGCATATGAATAACATGCGCAACGCGCCACTGACTTTAAACTATTTTTTCCTGGTTAGTGGCGCAATTGTTTTCTAAACCTGCAAAATAGCATGAAGGAACGTTTGCACCGGAACACGCCTCCTTTTTTGCGCTGAACCGCCCAGGGAGCGCAAGTTCATTCCCTAGTTTAGCGACGTGCTTCTGTGGAGGGAAAAGCGCGCTTAGCGCGGGTGCAAAATAGGAATGATACATGCGTCGCTGTACAAAGTCAATTGCGCTGGGTGCAAGATAGGGCCCTAAGTGTCAGATAACTTAAAGACATTGCTATTGCTACATTGCTATGCCATTGCTACACTTTCTATACTATGACTGCTCCACAGACTTCTTGTTGCAAATTTTGCTCTCACACACACACAAACATGGAGATGGACACACTCACACCAACCTGGACCTGGAGATGGACACACACACACACACACACACACACACACACACACACACACACACACACACACACACACACACACACACACACACACACTCACAAACTTACTGACACACTCAAACACAGGCTCACACACTCAAACACAGGCTCACACACACTTACACATTCAAAAAGACTCACACACACAGATTCAAACACAGACACACACTCACACACACTCAGACACACACTCTCACACACACACACACACACACACACACACACACACACACACACACACACTCTCACACACACACACACACACACACACACACACACACACACACACACACACACACTCACACACACTCAGACACACACTCTCACACACACACACACACACACACACACACACACACACACACACACTCAAACACAGACTCAGACACACACAGGCTCACACACACACCAAACTGGACCTGGAGGTGGACACACACAGACTCAGACACACACACACACACACACACACACACACACACACACACACAAACCTGGAGATTGAGGTGGACAAAAACCAACACACACCAACCTGAACCTGGAGATAATAATAATAATAATAATGTCTAGTCTGGTGGCTGTAATATATAAACCTACCCACGTCCGTTGCCATGATTTTTTGGAATGACTGATCGCGAGAAGAAAAAATGACGTTTTAGTCGCATAACATCGGTTAATGGAAACGCCGTCATTTCGCAATAGTTGTTTATCGATATTTAGAAAAAAAAATCGCAAAAGTTTTGCGCGAATCTGTAATGGAAACGCGACAGCGCTTAACATAGACTATCTTCTCAGAGTTATGTTGAGCAACAGTGTTCATTACTAACCATTCAACTCCGGATTGATTCTGGAATCTTCGCTGGGGGAATAAGCATTAATCACCGGCAACAATCCGTCCTCTAACTAACGCATGCTCATGTTTTGATTCAGATCGTGCTCGAAGAGGAGGGGCTAGTCGTGCCTCTGTTGTCAGTTTGTGAGAGAGAGAGGGAGCAAGCAGCGCGCAGTTCTACAATAAAATACAATTTTACAATCGGTGGTCAGGGCAGGACTCTTATCAAACGTGTGAAGTTTGCGCAGATTGGACATTGCCTTCTTGAGTAACAACAACGTCCTGTTTCATTGAATTAGCATGCTGTTGTTAGCTAAGTATTGCTAGCATGTTTTAACATGTTTCTAACATGTTTAGAACTCAATGGCATTTTTAAGATGTTTAAGATGTAAAACGTTTGCTAGCATGTTTTAGTATGTTTCTAGTATGTTGTTAGCATGTTTAGCACTTGCTGGCACTTTTTTATATGTTATTAGGAGTCCACAACAGTGTTAAACATGTCACTTCCTGTTGCCAGCAGGTGGCGCTATGACTGTAACTGAATATGAGCATGGTCATGTGTTAAGGACAGAACGCTTATCAAACGTGTGAAGTTTGGGGCAGATTGGACATTCCATGCCCAAGTTACAGCAACTTCGTGTTTCATGGCGAAACAT
Organism: Scardinius erythrophthalmus; assembly: GCF_964197995.2. Lineage (NCBI taxonomy): Eukaryota > Metazoa > Chordata > Actinopteri > Cypriniformes > Leuciscidae > Scardinius > Scardinius erythrophthalmus. The sequence continues at coordinate 70,394,610 of NC_138222.1, read as the reverse complement.
CGAAATTTGTCAGGCCGCCGAGGAACCGCCCTAGGTATTAGGCCACGTACGTGGAACATAGCGGGAGGCGCACTCCGTTGAACTTTTATAGGTGGCGCTATTGAGCCATTTTGCCCCGCCCAATTCTGAAACCTATATCAGATGTAAATTTTCACCAGTTCTGACGCGTGCAAAGTTTCAAGTTTCGAGCATGTTTAGGCCCTCAAAAATGCGATTAACTTCGGAGTAGGGTAACTAAAGGCACCCCCACCCCTTGGGCCCGTCATTGCTGCTCGCAGCTATATTTATATATATATATATACAGTGCTATGCATAAGTTTAGACACCCATGCTAAGGTTGACTAAAAAGAGGAATAAAAAATCATCTTTTGGAAATTGAACTTAATGCCTTAATTTAAAAAATTAGGAAAAATCCAACCTTTAAGGCAGGGCCGTGCACAGACCTTTTGAGGGGCATGTGCTGAAACTGAAAAAGGGCACCCCCTCCCATTTTCAATAACACAAAAAAATAGTCTCAAAAGCTTTAGATTTATTCACGATTAATAACAACCATAATAATAATAATATTGATAATATAGATAAACAGGGTTTTAAGGGCTTCTTTAAACCTAATTACAACAGCAACCTTCTGTGAGCCAGGGATGTTGGTCTCTTGAAGGTCTCTTATTCACTACACTTTCCCTAAAATAAGCCAGCAATGAAAAAAAAGAAAAAAAAATAGTGTGAAAAGTACAGTTGCAGTGAAAAGCATTTCTGAAGGATCACGTGACACTGAAGAGTACTGAACTGGAGTAATGATGCTGAAAATGCAGCTTTGATCACAGAAATCAATTACATTTTAAAATATATTAAAGGTCCCGTTCTACGTGATCCCATGTTTCAAACTTTAGTTAGTGTGTAATGTTGTTGTTAGGGTATAAATAATATCTGTAAAATTATAAAGCTCAAAGTTCAATGCCAAGCGAGATATTTTATTTAACAGAAGTTGACTACATAAAACGGCTCGATTGGACTACACCCCTCTACATCCTGCATTAGTGACATCACCAGAACCGTTTCTTGACTAACCTCCGCCCACTGGAATGCTCCCTCAACTCTACTGGCTACTTGCGCACTTCTTATAACTTAGCCTACTGTGTTTACTCAGCTCTTACGGTGATTTTCTGAAGTAAAACTGACGCTTCATCTTTTGTGTGATGTACAATAAACTTTATTAAACTCATCAGTACATGTTTGATCATCATTCGGACCTGGTCCGAAACAGCAGACTTGTAGGCTATTAATAAATAATGGATACATACAAGCAGATGACAAATACGTTATAATAACCGTAATTAAACTACTAAACCATACCCGTTTCATCTCTATACAGCACTCTGACTCTGTATGCATTATTGTCCGACTCGAAATGAACGCCGTTACTGAGAGTTTCTGATATTATCATCATTCCATGAGATGAATTTGTCCTGAGAGACTGAGCGCGAGCTCATGAAGCTCCGCCCCCTGTGTCGTCCAGCAGCACCTCATTTGCATTTAAAGGGCACACACTGAAACGGCTCGTTTTTCTGAGCCCCAAAAAATGTCAATTTAAACATGCTGTAAAAAATGATCTGTTGGGTATTTTGAGCTCAAACTTCACATACACACCCTGGGGACATCAGAGACTTATTTTACATCTTGTGAAAAGGGGCATATAATGGGACCTTTAATAGAAAACAATTATTTTAAATTGTAAAAATATTTCACAATATTACTGTTTTTGCTGTATTTTGGATCAAATAAATGAAGCCTTGTAATGAATTAAATCATGAATTACATTCTGCATGATAAAATATAAAGATTTCACAGTGATCTTCTGTAATGGTTTTTTTTTTTAGTTACTACTACCACATTACTGTAGTAAAACCATGTTTTACTACATTTTATACATGTGAGGACGAGCGGAGAGTATAGAATACTAAAGATTAAAAAATTCGTAGAAATATATGTTACCTAGGTGACGAGGTTCACTCGTCGCTTTGTGTAAGTTCCAGTACGAAACAGCGCGGGGGCGCACCTGTTATGATTTTCCGATGGTAAAAAAAAAAATATATGTTGTTGTATTACTTATCAATATATAGTTTTTGACCAGCGAATGTGTGCAAATGTGCATTTTTTGTCCGTCATTAAAACGGCGCCGGCGGCATCACATTACATTTTCATCAACAGGTTGCAAACTAACGTTAGTTTGTTGTAGCTAACGTATATAGGCGGGGCGCTCAGTTTTTCCTGTTGTAAAATACATTTGGCCAAAATCGCATTTTATAAAAGATGAAATGCTACTGTATGCACAGGCTATTTAAGTGTAGGCTATGTAGCTAGCCCTCTCTTTCAGTCAGGCGACGTCCCACATGTCTCAGTCAGTGAGTCAGACATCAAATAAATAAAATGAGCCTTTATAGTGTTTAAGTTAGTAGTACTTATTCAAACAACAAGATATTTATTTACCCTTCGCAAAACTTCGTTCAGCTGCGGTCTACTGTGCGGCCTGCTTGTGGAACTTCAGTTGATTCAGTGAATATAGAGGAGGCGGAGTTATCAGCTTAAGGCCCGTTCACACCAAGCACGATAACTATAAGGATAACGATAAAGATATCTATATATGTGTCCACACCAACGAACGATAACGGTCTTTTTATTCTAAGCACGCGCGCGCACGCCCCATTTTAAATGCGCGAGACCTTTAAATTAGAATGGATTCTGATTGACTGTCAGTGTTTTATCGTTTGACAGCTGAAAAAAAAAATCGTTCTGAAAGTGATCCCAACGATATCGTTCCTCATATCTTTATTGTTATAGTTGTGGTGTGAACTCTGTTATTCTTTAATATGGAGAACGATTTTTAGAATTATATCTTTATCGTTATCTTTATAGGTATCGTCCTTGGTGTGAACGGGCCTTTACTGACAGCTTGAGGATCGAATAAGATTTACACAAACTCGTTTTAAGAACTTTCATTGGCTAAATATTTGTAAAACAGACAGACAGACGTAAAGGGTGACCAATAGAGACCATTGATAAAAAAAAAAAAAAAAACATCACCAAAAAAAGGGCACTTCGGAGTGTAAGGGCAAAAAGGGCATGTGCTCTGCACAGGTTGAGCCCTACCTGTGCACGTGCCTGCTTTAAGGACACCAATTTTCTTTGTGAATGAATAATGTATCGTAAATAAATAAATGTTCTTCCTTAAAATACAGGGTGCATAAGTTTGGACACCCTTATGTTAAATTCCCAAAGAGGCAGGCAGATTTTTATTTTTAAAGGCCAGTTACTTCATGGATCCAGGATACTATGCATCCTGATAACGTTCCCTTGGCCTCTGGAATTAAAATAGCCCCACATCATCACATAGACTTCACCATACCTAGAGATTGGCATGGAGTACTTTCCATAAGATTATCTCTCAATGCAAATCAAACTAGCTATTAGGCTAACTGAAATAAAACCATGCCAATCTCTAGGTATGGTGAAGGCTATGTGATGATGGGGGGCTATTTTAATTCCAGAGGCCAAGGGAACTTTACCAGGATGCATAGTATCCTGGATCCATGAAATAACCGGCCTTTAAAAATAAAAATCTTGCCACGGTCAAACCGTTCGAGATATCAAAAATCTGTCCGCAATTTAGCATCCTCAATGTGGACCCCCTGCCACACCCGGGTACCAGCTTCAGCCCAGCCCTGATGGCCGCGGGTTCTGACCTGTGTGCAAAGTTTCAAGAGTTTTCGAGCATGTTAAGGGCCCCAAAAGTGCCAGAGAAGTCGTAAAAAAAAAAAAAAAAAAAAAATATATATATATATATATATATATATATATATATATATATACAGTATAGCTGTGAGTAGCGATGACGGGCCCAAGCCAGTGGCACCGCCACCCCGGTATCTTTAGTTACCCTAAAGGCAACAGGGTGGCTGTGCCACCGTCTTGGGCTCATCAGCGCTGATCTCAGCTATATTTATATATATATATATATATATATATATATATATATATACAGTATACTGTGTCCTGTACTCTCATCTTTTGTATAGTAGTACTAGTCATAATTTTTACACCAGGCATGCATAAAAGGGATGTTTTTTGTTTCCTGTTTTGAAAACCACTGCAAAACAACAGACTGTAATGTATAGAGGAATGAAAATATGGAATGATTTACCATTGATATTACACATTTTTACAAGGAAAAATAGTTTAAAAAATATATTTTAAAGGAACATTTAATGGCACAATATATAGTAAATTGTTGATTTTGATATTTGGAATGAATGTTGGGTTAGTATGTTTCATTGACTTGACTTTTTATTGTTGTTGATTAAATGTAGTTTTGTATTTTTTACTTGTTGGGACCCCAGGAAGAGTAGCCACTGCCTAGGTAGTGGCTAATGGGGATCCGAATAAACAAATAAACTTAGATCATTGATGGAAAATACCATTTACAGCAATACAGGCAATTTACTTAGGAATGTTTTTTTTTTTTTTTACAGTTATAGCACCACGTCTTGCCTGATCTCCACCACTTTTATTATACATACATATATATATATATATATTTGTATAGCGCTTTTCACAATACAGATTGTATCAAAGCAGCTTCACAGTATTAAATTAAAATAATACAACAAGGTTTGTTTTTAGTGGAATTTATTGATTGATAAAATTAAATTAAATATCCCCAAAATATCCCCAACTGAGCAAGCCAAAGGCACCAGTGGCAAGGAACCGAAAAACTCCATCAAGTGACCTAATGGTGTCCTAAAACTCCATCAGGTGACCTAATGGAGAAAAAAAACCTTGGGAGAACCCAGGCTCAGTCGGGGGCCAGTTCTCCTCTGGCGTTTATGAACTAGAGGCCGGATTGTAGTTTGAACTGTAAGATTAAAAATATTAAATGCCTGGCCGAAGAGATGCGTCTTTAATCTAGTTTTAAACTGGGAGAGCGAGTCTGAGCAACGAAAAGTATCAGGAAGGCTATTCCAGAGTTCTCTTACAAGAGGTTCTCTCGTATTGCGTAAGTTAGCTTACGCTACGGGTAAAGTCATCTTTTCTCAAGATATGAAGCCAAAAATTATCCTTAATTTTTTATATATTGTCCACGCAGTGTAGCAGCTAGCAGACCTAGAGCAGGCTGTCTAGCGTGCTCATTGGCTGCCATGCGGCAACTGCATAAGCCTACCAGTGAGCCCGGCGTGACGTCGCGCCCTCACGCGTCACAGCCCATCAAAATAGGGGGGTGGCTAGCGTATAAAAGGAAGGCTCGGAGGCTGATTCTCTGATTTTCGTCTCTTCAGCGAAGCTCTCCGCATTGCTGCTCTCTGAGAAGCCGCCGCCGTTGAAACAAGCGCCTGCAAGCAGAGGAAAGCGTCTGAGGAAGCCGGCCGTCTTCGCCGCCTTCAGCCACCCGTGCCTGCTTCGCTATCTGGCGACATCAGTATCCTTTTTTACTGCTTCTACTTTGTGCTCGCCACCGCGACATACTATACTAAAAGAGCCGAGGCGTTTGTTGCAAAATGCCTTGTGTTTCCTGCGGCTCGTGCCGAGCCCATCTCAGCGACGGGGACCGCCACGTGATCTGCGCTCTCTGCCTGAGACGTGACCTTGCAGCCACCGCCATGTCTTCGGGCGGCTGCGAGTTTTGCGAAGAACTGCCGATGTCGACCCTGCGGCCTCGACTCGCCTTATTTGACGATGACGCTGCCACTCCTGCCATCTCTGGTCCGCATAAGAAGAAACGCCGCTCACAGAGACCACCGGAGTCCGATGGGCCAGCCAGGTTTTCGCCGGAGCCTCTCCCGCGAGCCTCGCTCTCTCCCTCTCCGCCCCCGCTTCCCGACGCGCAGCTGCCGGCTACTGCCCGCACTGCCGTCGCCTCAGGGGATGAAGCGGATGAGGACGCCCTTCTTGACAGCTGCTCTCTCCTGGCGTCGGACAGCGAAGAGTGGTCCGGGTCTCACCGCTCCGCCTCCTCTTCGACCCAGGAATCTAGCCGGGCCCGCGCCAGTGTGGACGCCGAGCTTCTCCGCCTCCTCACTATGTCTGTCGAGCACTTAGGCCTCGAATGGTCACCACCGAAGGTGCCCGCGCCTAACGGGCGCTTCGACGGGACTCGACGGGTGCTTCCTGCCTAGCCGCCGCCAAGCGCCTGCCTCTAGGCCAGCACCCTTCCTGCCCGAGCTCCATGCTGAGCTCTCTAAATCCTGGAACGCTCCTTTCTCCGCGAGACTCCGCTTCCCAGCCTCCTCGACTCTCTCTGACGTGGACGGAGCCTCGGAGAAGGGGTATAACCAGATTCCCCCGGTGGAACAGGCGGTCACAGTGCACCTTTGCCCCCCATCCGCGAGATGGCGCTCAAAATCTGCCCTCCCGTCTAAAGCCTGCAGGACCACTTCAGCACTCGTCAGCCGCGCTTTCTCCGCCGCTGGACAGGCTGCTTCCGCCCTGCACACAATGGCGGTCCTCCAGATCCTCCAGGCCGATCTCCTCCGTGAATTGGACGAGAAAGGCCCGAATCAAACCTTGACGGACTTGCGCAGCGCGACGGACCTTTCTCTTCGCGCTACCAAGACCGTGGCCCAAGCCATCGGGAGATCCATGGCTTCGCTTACAGCTACCGAGCGCCATCTGTGGCTAACGCTCGCCGACATGGGTGAGTCTGAGCGGTCCATCTTCCTCAACGCCCCGCTCTCCCCCACCGGCCTCTTCGGCCCTGCTGTAAGCGGCATCGTGGATCGTTTTACGGAGGTACAGAAAGCATCGCAGGCCATGAACCTCTTCCTGCCTCGACGCTCGAGCTCCGCTGCAGGCTGCTCTCAAGCTCAGCCTCCTGCACGCAGCTCTACACAGCGCTCGCCTCGACCTCCGCCTTCGCAGCAGCGACGGGGCGGCTGCTCCAGGTCTCGCGCTCATCCAGCCAGCGCAGGCAGCCTCCCTCTCGGGGCCCCCGGCCTAAGGTCACGCTGAAACCCGAGTCTGCGAAGTCCTCCTACCACGTGCAGGGAGGAAAAGACGGCCCGCTGCGGCCGGACCACCATCAAAACACACAGCTTCATCTCTGTCAGTCCCCTTAGAAAAGGCTACTGCAGTAGAGTTTACAGCAGCCAACGAGTCATTTCCACAACTCGCTCGCCTGCACGCAAAGCTGTTCTCATGGCGACCCAGAGAAATCTCAGAAAGAGTATAATATCTGATTATCCGGCTCACGCCGACGGTGTTTTGAGTGTAGTAAATGTGCCCACACCCCAGTGATCTCCCCTGTGTACCTCACAGAGCACACTCTCATAAAGCACGCACACGCCGCTCTAGTGTGAAATGTAGGAAACGTGCCCACGGTCCAGTGCCCACGCCTACACTTTGCCCGCTCTGTCTCACAACTGCCTCGGGGGTTAGATTACATAAAGCTCCCCAACACTGGCCGTGTTACAAATGTAAGCCCTGTGCCCGCTCACGAGCGTCCACACTTACCAATGAACACATTAACGCCCACGCCGCTACCGCGTCACGGGTTTCTCACTGCAAAATGTTCTCCGTCCCTAGTGACTGAGCCAGCCAGTTATCGCTATCAGTGAGCCCCCGTTCCCGAGCATCAACAGCGCGCGCACCGCGCAAATTCCTCTGCTACGAGTCCCGTATCCCGCGCAGTGCAGCGGCCGGGACCCAGAGGCCATTCAACCCCTAGCCTTACACGCGAAAGCGTGGGAAGCTATCCCGGGCGTGTCAGAATGGGTGCTGAACATTGTGAAACAGGGCTATTCGCTGCAGTTCGCTCACCGTCCCCCGCGCTTTCAAGCACGGACCGAGACGATAGTGAATACAGAAGCAGCCCATCTGCTTCATACAGAAATAGTGAAACTTTTGTGCAAGGGGGCGATAGAACGAGTGCATCCTTCTCTGACCGAGTCGGGCTTTTACAGCCGTTATTTCCTTGTTCCAAAGAAGGACGGAGCTCTCAGACCCATATTAGATCTGAGACATTTGAACAAAGCTCTCATGAGACGGCCGTTCAAAATGCTCACGACCAGACAAATCCTCGCGCAGATTCGCCCGAGGGACTGGTTTATTTCACTCGATCTGAAAGACGCATACTTTCAGATTCAGATTATTCCCCGTCACAGGCCATTCTTGAGATTCGCCTTCGACGGTCAGGCATATCGATACACCGTCCTCCCGTTCGGCCTGTCTTTGGCAGCCCGTACATTCAAGAAGTGCATGGACTCGGCCCTCGCTCCCCTGAGAACACAGGGCATGCAAATTCTGAACTATTTGGACGAGTGGTTGATTCTAGCGCAGTCAGAGGAAGAACTCATTTCCCACAGACTAGCGCTTCTCAGCCATCTGAAAAGCTTGGGTCTTTCGGTCAACTGGACCAAAAGCTCATTAATACCCAGCCAGTCAATTTCCTTTTTGGGAATAGAGCTGGACTCGGTTACTATGACGGCCAGACTGTCAACACAGCGCGCGCGCCGTGTTCGACATCTCGCCGCGTCTTTTCAGAAAGGCAGATGTCTCCCCCTGAAAACATTTCAGATGATGTTGGGCCACATGGCTTCAGCTGCAGCAGTGCTCCAGCTGGTCTTACTGCGCATGCGCCCGCTTCAGCGCTGGCTGAATGCGAGAGCGCCCCACAGAGCGTGGATTACCGGCGGCTCGCGAGTCAGTGTGAATCAGGGCTGCGTCTCAGCCCTGCAGCCCTGGATGGCGGCCGAATGGTACCAACGGGAGTCACAATGGGAGTTATCTCGTGCCAGAAAATTATCTCGACGGACGCCTCCAACCTAGGTTGGGGGGCACTTTTCGAGGGCAGACTGGTCTACGGCCTCTGGTCAGACCGAGAGAAATGCCTTCACATAAACTGTCTGGAGATGTTGGCGGTCGAGAATGCACTAAAACATTTTCTCCCATACTTGCGGGGGCACCATGTACTAGTCCATACAGACAACATGTCAGTGGTGTCTTACGTGAACCGTCAGGGCGGAATCAAATCCAAATCCCTCTGCGCGCTGACGGAACACCTTCTCGTTTGGGCTCAGGGCTTGCTGCGCTCGCTGAAAGCCGCGCATATGCCCGGTCACCTGAATGTCGGCCCAGACAGACTGTCCAGAGACAACGTTCCCCCCGGGGAATGGTCTCTACACCCCCAAACAGTCCAGCTTGGGGCAGTGCGGAAGTCGACCTCTTTGCATCAAACGACAATGCCCACTGCCCGAATTTTTTTTCGAAGAGCGAGGATGCGCTGGCCCAAGCCTGGCCCAACGCCCCGCTGTACGCTTTTCCCCCGATCGCGCTGTTACCTCAGGTGATCGGGAGGATCAGAGAGATGTGCCACTCAGTGCTCCTCATTGCCCCGCACTGGGAGAACCAGACTTGGTTCCCGGAATTAATGCGGCTGGCAGACTCAGCCCCATGGCCGATCCCGGTGAGAAGAGACCTTCTCTCTCAAGCCCGCGGTTCGATCTGGCATCCTCACCTTAGAGCACTGGTCTCTGCATGTGTGGAGGATCAACGGATACTTGTTGATTTGCCAGAAGGGGTCGTGAACACGATTGCGCAGTCTAGAGCCCCCTCTACTAGACGGCTCTACGCGTCGAAATGGTCTGTGTTCTATAAGTGGTGCACGGGGAAAAATCTAAACCCACAAACGTGTGGGGTCTCGTGGATTTTGTGCTTCCTTCAAGAGCTGCTGGACGCGGGCAGGTCTCCCTCCACGCTCAAAGTTTATGTCGCGGCTATTGCAGCGTTCGTCCTAGAGGCCCTGAAAGCCTGTCCCTTCGAACCTTTTGATACTGTGGAGCTGAAATACCTCACGCTCAAAACCGTTTTTCTGATAGCTCTGTCTTCAGTTAAACGCGTGGGTGATCTGCACGCGTTATCAGTTAACGCGGCGTGTCTCGAGTTCGGTCTCAATGACTCTATAGTCATTCTCAAACCGAGACATGGTTACGTCCCCAAAGTGTTGGGCACCCCGTTCAGAGCGCAGGTTATCTCCCTCTCAGCTCTACCGGCATCCGGTAGTGGAGCTGACAGTTACCTCCTCTGCCCTGTCAGGGCTTTGAGGACCTATGTCACGTGCTCCGCCGCTTTCAGGCGCTCGGAGCAGCTGTTCGTTTCGTTTGGTGGGCGCACTAAAGGTCTCGCCGCCTCGAAACACAGTCTATCCAGATGGATAGTGGACACTATTGCGGGAGCTTACGCGTCCAAAAACCTGCAGTGCCCTTTGGGCATATGGGCTCATTCCACCAGAGGCATGGCCTCATCGTGGGCTTGGTCCAGCGGGATTTCCATTCATGACATTTGTACGGCGGCAGGCTGGGCCTCCCCCTCTACATTTGTTAGGTTTTATAACCTGGAAGTTTCCACCCTGCAGGCTAAACTTCTATCAGTCTAAGTCGTTTTGGGCTCCGCCAGACTTGTGCGCAGGCCACTTATTCGATTTAGCTCTCCTGGTTGAGCTGCACTAAAAAAAGGGGTTGTGTCAATATCTGATAGACCGGCTGAGCCGCTCTACACCCCCTAATGTGTGCTTATGTGTGCTTTGAACATGTGTTGGCCCACTCTGTCGGCCACCTGTCTTCCACTGTTCGGTGTCCCCCGGGTTTCTTACGCAATACGAGAGAACCTCTTGTAAGAGAACGTACTCGGTTACTAACGTAACCTCAGTTCTCTCTAGAAGAGGGAACGAGTATTGCGTAACCTGCCGTGCTCGCGCCACGAGCTCATGTCGCTTCAGTCGACGAAAACCAGAGAATCAGCCTCCGAGCCTTCCTTTTATATGCTAGCCACCCCCCTATTTTGGCGGGCTGTGACGCGTGAGGGCGCGCGCGCCGTCATTGGGCGTGACGTCACGCCGGGCTCACTGGTAGGCTTATGCAGTTGCCGCATGGCAGCCAATGAGCACGCTAGACAGCCTGCTACACTGCGTGGACAATATATAAAAAATTAAGGATAATTTTTGGCTTCATATCTCGAGAAAAGATGACTTTACCCGTAGCGTAAGCTAACTTAAGCAATACTCGTTCCCTCTTCTAGAGAGAACCGAGGTTACGTTAGTAACCGAGTACGTTTTGGAGCTAAATGTGAAAATGCTCTCCCTCCTTTGGTTGATCTGGATATCCTAGGTATGACCAAAAGCCTCGAATTTAGTGATCTTAAAGAGCGATTATAGGATTATAATGGATTATATCATACTGGATTATAGGGCGATAGAAGATCCGTTAAATAGACTGGAGCTAAGCCGTTTAGGGCTTTATAAGTCAGTAGCAATACCTTGTAATTATTACGGAACTTTATAGGTAACCAATGCAGTGATGATAAAATTGGTGTTATATGATCATATTTTCTTGATCTAGTAAGAACTCTAGCGGCTGCATTTTGGACTAACTGTAGCTTGTTTATTGAGGATGCAGGACAACCAGCTAATAAAGCATTACAGTAATCTAGTCTCGAGGTCATGAATGCATGAACTAGCTTTTCTGCATCAGAAACTGATAGCATATTACGTAGCTTAGCAATGTTTCTAAGGTGGAAAAAGGCTGTTCTTGTAACATATGAAATATGATTTTCAAAAGACAGGTTGCAGTCTAATATAACACCCAGGTCTTTTACTGTAGAGGATAAAGTAACAGGACATCCTACGATGTTAAAGTTGTATTGTAAGAGGTTTTGTGGGCGGTTTTTTGAACCGATAAGTATTACCTCTCTCTTGTCTGGATTTAATAAAAGAAAATTACACGTCATCCAATCTTTTATATCTTTAACACACTCAGCGTTTTCATCCGGCCGTGATGAAATATATATTTGAGTGTCATCAGCATAACAATGGAAACTAATTCCATGTTTCCTTATAATATTTCCAAGTGGCATCATATATAATGAGAATAATAGAGGGCCCAACACTATTAGGTGTCCTTAAAGTGTACCCATACATGTCTGTCAAATTTGTTGTAAATATCTCATTTTGTTTTGAAGTTTAGACACTTCTATTTATGAGAGCATAAAAATGATCCATGGGTGACACTGTTTGGAATTTTGTGGTGTTTTTTTCTTGAACGGACTAATGGTTTCGAAGATAATTGAAAGTTTTTTAAGCCCTAAATGACAACGTTACACAAACTATAAGGCGAAACCTAGCATGTTTGGTATCGTTGGACTTGGGAAGGATTCAGGATTTCAACGGACTAACGGTTGGGTGCATTTATAGCTATTTTCATGATTTTGTTCCTTGTTATAGCACCACCAAGTGGCCAATCATCGCGATTTTTTTCAAGTGACCTCAGATTAAGCTCATGAACATGTGTCCCGAGTTTAGCGAAAATATCTCCCTGGTGCCATCAAACATTTTGGTTCCCCTTTGCGACTGTGAATTTAAATTAAGAGGTTTTTTTTATGATTATTGACTGTCCAGAGAATATTTAATTTTTGCATATTGATTATTTGTTGTTGTTATTGTTTAATAATTGCATCTTGTCCGCCTTGAGCCAAGGATTCTAGCGATATAAGACACTTGAGCCTACGCCTAACGGTTGAGGAGTTATGAGCCATTTTGTACTTTTGACCATTGTAGCGCCCTTCAGGGCTTGGGCCCTAATTAAGAACATCATCATTTCAAACCAATCTGATCTGAATGTCTTGAAAGACTGACACAACTAAAGTAATTCCTGGATGAACGGTTGAACACTAAGAGCAGTGCAGTGTTTTCAGAGGCGCTGCAATAGGGCAGTGCCTGGGGCCCCGCATTTTGAGGGGGCCCCCGAGGGCCGATCATTCAAACAATCAGAAATGTTTGTATTAATATAACACGCAGTGGCGCCGCAACACCTCCGCATCCCCCTTAGTGGGACCCCTCTCTCGCAAGGCTGCTTATGCTTTCGCCGCCTCTGCCGCCTTTTTCAAACTGCCGCGCTTACTCGCGTTTCTGTAGGCGAAAATCATAGCCGAAAATGCATGAATTCATGTATTAAACATGAAGAGGACATATCCATCTGGCAGCCAGAAGCGGGAAAAAAGCTAGATGAAGTGGAAAAGAGAAAACAGGACTGTGGTAATAAGTGATGGAGAATGAGATGATGATGATTGATTGACTTAACACTTATGTTAATTAATGACAAACAAATCGTTTCATTGTTCATTTCACATCTATTTTTCACAGTAGTAACGTTACATATCGTTTTAAAGCATCTTTACAGAAAATACATGTAGCCTATCTCGAGTGATCTGTTATCAGAGGTGACTGTTAAGTAATGGATTTCAGAAATGCACAAAAAAAAATAAAAAATCACACAATCCACGTTGTTAATTTCAGTTTAGTTTCACTTAATTTTTGCAAGATTAATTATTAGTAACATTAATATGGTTACGTAAAAACTGTGTTTAGCTAGGGGGGTTGCACTTAGCAACAGCATGTAAAGTGTTGGACAGTATTAATGCAGACTGAAATAGAAGAATACCATTGGTACAGCAGGGAATAATGCGCACATCACCAGTGACATCGCTTGGATAGTGTCTGTACTGCATTGTAAAACACATGAAAAAAAAAAAAGTAAATTAGTTAAGCTAACATAATTAGCTGATAAACTAACATAATAATAATAATAATAATAATAATAAAGATTAAATTAAGATCCTAACAATAGGCTATATATTCTTTTGTAGGAGCATTACCTAAGTCCCTGTCACCACCACTCCAGACAGAAGATTCCCCAGTCCCTCCTGACAGTGAAAATGGTAAGTTCAGAGTGTCAGATATAGTGCTAATATAGAATAATAAAATAAATATTAAATAAGATGCTAACCATATATTCTTTTGTAGGAGCATTACCTAAGTCCCTGTCACCACCACTTCAGACAGAAGATTCCACAGTCCCTCCTGACAGTGAAAATGGTAAGTTCAGAGTGTCAGATATAGTGCTAAAATAGAAAAATAAAATAAATATTAAATAAGATTCTAACCATATATTCTTTTGTAGGAGCATTACCTAAGTCCCTGTCACCACCACTCCAGACAGAAGATTCCCCAGTCCCTCCTGACAGTGAAAATGGTAAGTTCAGAGTGTCAGATATAGTGCTAATATAGAAAAATAAAATAAATATTAAATAAGATGCTAACCATATATTATTTTGTAGGAGCATTACCTAAGTCCCAGTCACGATCACTTCAGACAGAAGATTCCCCAGTCCCTCCTGACAGTGAAAATGGTAAGTTCAGAGTGTCAGATATAGTGCTAATATAGAATAATAAAATAAATATTAAAAAAGATGCTAACCATATATTCTTTTGTAGGAGCATTACCTAAGTCCCTGTCACCATCACTTCAGACAGAAGATTCCACAGTCCCTCCTGACAGTGAAAATGGTAAGTTCAGAGTGTCAGATATAGTGCTAATATAGTGTGGCATGAAGAGGAATTACTAAAGATCTAATGTAATGACTACGCCACCTGGGAGTTCTTAACCCAGGAATACCAACCTAATAAATAGGCTGCACAGATTTGTTTCCCTCTTATAAGACAAGAGACGTGGATGAATAAATAATTGTTTAATTTTTCTAGTCACAATAATAATAATTAATTCAAAACAAAGACAATACAAGGAAAAGTGTTCAAAATAATACTTCAACACTGAGACTTCACAACATCAATACACAAATACACAAACCGAGGGACAATCTCAACTTTTTCAGATGATAGGACTGAGTGTGACCAGCAGGGGGGGACTCAGTGAGCACCAAAACACTCAGTAAATAGCACAATAAATGCAAAAGAAAACCAAACACAATTAATATCACCTTCACACACTGGTGCTCATACACAGCACAAAAGTAATCAGCAAGTCAAGCCCCACCCCTTTGCTTTTACTGTATTTGATCAATCTATGTAGTGGAGCGGCTAAGTGTTTATGTTTGGTAGAATCGTTCAGTTTAAGATACAAGCGTGAAAATTGGCATGAGCAGTCTCCATGGGTCACTTGACAAGAAAATTGTCCGAGCCACTTGAAATTTCAAGATGGCGGCCATTTTTCAAGATGGCCGACACCTTAGTGGAGCAGTTAAGTGATATAGTGGTTTATTTGGTGATACAAGCATGAAAATTGGCATGAGCAGTTTCTGTGGGTCCCTTGACAATAAGCCACCCACAGCTACTTGAAATTTCAAGATGGCCACCACCTTAGTGGAGCAATTAGGCTTAAGATATTGTGGGATTCCAAATTATTAAAATGTTTAATTTAGGTTTACATTGAATTTAGCATGTTAAGGTTAGGTATAAATTATTATTATCAGAGTTTTTTAGCAAAAGACTCTGGTCAGTCCTGATTTACTGAAACTCTTGGAGTTTGTGTTTTAGCAAGAGAGTCCTGTCAGTCCTGTTCTCAGGTCTCAGCATTTGAATGGATATGCTGAGTGAATTAGGGTGGGCAGCACTCTCAGTCCCATACAGGTTCCGAAACCTGTCTCATCACAAAGTTTGGGTTCCTGCCCCTAACTGTATATAAACTGTAAGAGAACATCTCACTGATTCAGACTTGGTGACTGCAGCTACCGACAGCTCGTGTTCTCAATAAAGAATCCTGCTGAAGAAACAACCAAGTCTCCTGGTCTTTCGATTGTAAGTTCACAACAACTTGGTGCCGTGACCCGGATGGACAAAAAGGAAACTCAAAGAACTTCAAGCTCAAAGACCTGAATCCAGATTGAAACAGCAAGCTCAACAAAAGATCTGCTTTCCAGACTGCATCTTTTAGAATCCAGAGCGAAACTTCCAGCTAAACAAAGATTACCAGACTGAATTTTTCCAGCTTCCTCCAGATTGAAACTTCAAGCTCAAAGATCTCAAAGCCTGACTGAGTTCCAGAATCTTCCTTTACAACCAAGGGTTGGTGAGTTTCACTCCATTCAAAGAACCGCTACAGACCAGTATATGTGTTTTTCCCTCTGCGCCGTTCAGAGAAGAGTTAACAGACAGCTGCAGGGTTTTGTTAACTAAGTTATCCTCTAAAAAAAAGTTTTTTTTAGAGATGAAAGATACCCTCTGCCCGTCAGGGAAGATTAACATTACAGGTTAATATTGTGTACCCTTTGCTTTAGGCAGAGAAGAATTAGCTTTACGTGCTAGTTATTTCGGTTGATCCTCTGTTTTTGTAGGCAGGGAAGATTTTAGCGTAAATTGCTAATATTTTGGTTTATCCTCTGTTTTTTTTTGTAGGCAGGGAGGTTAAGTGTGAAGTTTTGGTAATTTGGAAAGTTAACAATAGTTAAGCTGTGTTAACAAGTGTACCCTCTATTGTAGACAGTAGAGAGAAGTTTTAATGTTTTTGATTGTGTGGTAACAAAGAAATTCACAAAATGGTTAGAAGGAATGCTAGACTGATTCCAACAAATGAGAAAACTGGATTAGCTACACCTTTATGGTTAGATAAAGAATTCAAGTGTTTGTTATCAGAACACATGGACTCCATCGTGACTGAGAAAGTCAGATTGAATTTAACAAGGAAATTTGACATTGATGCAGACAAAGTATGGTCAATTGAAGATTGTCACAGAGAATTTAGCTTATCCATTGCATAAAAACAAGCTCAGTGTATTGCTAAGTTGAAAGATCAGAACAAACAATTGCAGACTCACGTGACCTGTCTCAAGAAAAAGGTGGGCTATAACAAAGCCTCAACCAAATGTGATTTAGAAGAACAACAGTCAGATGAAAGCTATCCTGATTTACAGTCTTTTGATAGAATAGAGCAGTGGTTTTCAAAGTGTGGGGCGCGCCCCCCAGGGGGGGCGCAAGGTTACTGCGGGGGGGGCGCGGGAGATCAGCAAAAAATAAATAAATAAAAATGCAGCCGTTACGTTACGCGTTCAAGTGCGTGAAAGCGGTAGTGATAGCGCTCTTCTTTTATAAAGCGGCAACGAACGGCACTGAATCGTTCTTCTTCAGACCGTTGGAACAAGCCCAACATTGAAGTTGCTCGCCAAAGAAAAAAACCTCTTCAGCGGACCGAATCACGAGCTGCTATTGTGAAGTGCCGCGCGCGCTCTGGTAAGAAGACCAACCAGAAGCTGAGCTCGTGAGGCACTCTCCAAAGATGCTATATATTAACTTTTAATTATAAATTAAAAGTTAAAGTTCTGGTTTATTATTCTCTCTTACTGTTGATTCAATGACATGACAAATTAAAACTATTCCTGTTTTTCATTGCACGTTATTATTTTATTTTGTAATTTTTTTATTTTTCATTTTTCAAGGAGAAATACAGAAAGCAGGCCTTCAATGATTTCCTAGATCAAAGACACTTGTAAGTTTATCATTGCACGTTTTTCATTGTAAAAAAAAAGTTCCACATATATATATATATATATATATATATATATATATAATTAAAAAAAATTGGGGGGGAGGGGGGGCGTCAGATTTTTTTAAAGGTTTAAAGGGGGGCGCGACCAAAAAAGTTTGAGAACCACTGGAATAGAGGACAATGTCAATGTAAACTCAGTAAAGGTATGTGGCGCTAGGAGAAGGTCTCAGGGAATTGAGGGAACTGAAAGTGTTCCTCTCAACTCTTCTGTTGTCCAAATATAAACTGTTGTCAAAGCGCTAGGACCTAAAGATGTAGAGAGACTATCCCAGAGCCTACCCTCAGCATGCACAAATTTTTCTGAATTTAGAAGAGCATTGATCAGTAAAATGCGTCTTTACGACATGTCGTTGCCGGAAGTCACACAGCTGATGTCACAAATTCTAACGGAATCTGAATTTAACAATTTTGAGTCTGCTGTTACATCCGAACTACAACATGCCAGTAAAGGTGATTTGAGAGAAGGTGTTTTGAAAATCCTAAAGAATATCTTAGGACCCAAAATCGATTGGTTGAAAATTACCAATTGTGTACAGAAGAAGGGTGAAACTGTTTGTGAGTACACAGAGAGGTTCTGTCAGGTAGCTGTAACGTACAGTGGAATAGTGGATGATTCCGAAAGTGTGTAAGCTGACAAAGGAGCTCTAATCCGAATTTGGGCAGATGGTCTTGTAGCTGAGTACAGAACAGCCTTGCCATTCCTAGATATTACGTGGGCTAAAAGAACTCTCAGAAGTAACCTAGAAAGTTTAGCTATTTGGGAAAGAGATTCTGATGTCAAAGAGAGGGTAAGAATTGCAGCAGTTTCTGTTAAGGTCAACTCAGAGAAGCCAAAAAAACGCAAAAGTCCTAGAGAAGCCAATTGTTCTTACTGTGGCAAGCACGGACATTTTGGAAAAGAATGTAGGAAAAACAAAAAGAACTTTAAAGAAGTTAACAAGGTTAATCAGCTTCTGCTTAGCCTGCTTGATATTCTGAAGTAGCCCCTCCCCTCCTTGTTAAACTTGTGGGGCAACTTGATACGTTGTTAACCCTTTAGGCTGTGATTGCTTAATCTCCCCAGTATCTTACAACAAAGATGACATATTTATTGACTGTCACAGCCTTTGTTTCGGGGACATTCAGTATACTCACAGCCTTAAATGTTATACTGCAGACCATTACAATCAGACACCATCCTCTGTTAATGATGTTTATTAGGACTGATGTTTCACTGGAGAATGGAAATGTGCCAATTTTCTCACACACTGTACAGTTGGTGCACAACACAGGGACAGAATAGGACACGGACAAGTGAGGTGCCCTGGGAAGAACTGAACGCAACAGTCGTTCGGGGGTGAACCCAGGGTGAAGACACTACCTCATATGCCTTTCCCGATTTAGTCCATTCTTACCTCACTGGTCCATAGGTGTCAAATAAATTAAGAAATAGGGAAAGAATGAAACAACAACAGCAGACTCTAAAAATCCATACAACCCTAATGTTTGTAGTCTTTACAATGAATACTGGTCTGTTGCAGTTGTTCTTTGTTTGTTTGTTTTTAACCATATGCACTGACCTACACACCCGCATACGAAGACCCAACCTCCAGAAAACAACTAGACCAACTGCAGAGACTACAACCAACACAGAAGAAAAAAATACACAACGCAGACTCACCTACGGGAACTTCAGTCATCCCTCATCATGATCAAGATTGTCGTACTACTACTAACCATCATGGACATCGCACAAAGTGTGGACCCCAGAAACATCATCTTCTTAGAGCTGATGAATATGTCAAGAAATGCCTTGTTCGCTGGAAAGAACGTTTGCATGCCACATGCACCTTCAGTAGGAGCCGGAATCCCATGGGTTGCACACCCTATCTCTGTCTACAGCATCCTATTCAGCCAATTCAACGGCAGGTGCACCCTGGTTTATGTTCTACCAGCTATCAGAAAAAATACACACTCCACCCCAAGCTCTCCACAGCTACAAAATTCAGCTCCGTCTATCAACAAAGATGGCTGCATTCAAGGACTCACTTGTGTTCAAACGTGGTGGTCAAGAACTCTTGGAGCATTAATCCCATCGTATGGTGTACCTGAGTGCTGCACCGGGTTAATGGATCCAACAGAGAACTTGAACAAAATCCAACAAGACATTCTTGATCTTTCAACAAAATTACACCAGATGACTGAAGACAATTCTTCATGGTTCGGAAACTTGATTGGTAAACCCTGGCTGTGGATTAAAGAAATAGCAATGCTGCTGTTATTTCTCCTACTTGCGTTCTACATATGCTTCCACAGTATCAAGTGTTTCATTCAACAAATGACTCACGCCTCTCACGAGAAAATGACTGGTCTAACCATAAAAGAATATTACCCGTAAGAACTTCACGGACCCTAATTGCATGTTTTGTTTCTGTGTCAGCATGCAATTACAGATGAACAACACAGATCATTGCTTTGTGCCTGTAACTTACACAAGTTACAAGATTGAACTTGCTATGTGCCTGTAATTTACACAAGTTACAAGAATTAACTTTTAAGTGTCTAAATTTGTATTTTGTGAGAGTTTATTTTTTTTAAGACTCTCAAAGGGGCAAATGTGGGATTCCAAATTTATAAAAATGTTTAATTTAGGTTTACATTGAATTTAGCATGTTAAGGTTAGGTATAAATTATTATTATCAGAGTTTTTTAGCAAAAGACTCTGGTCAGTCCTGATTTACTGAAACTCTTGGAGTTTGTGTTTTAGCAAGAGAGTCCTGTCAGTCCTGTTCTCAGGTCTCAGCATTTAAATGGATATGCTGAGTGAATTAGGGTGGGCAGCACTCTCAGTCCCAAACAGGTTCCGAAACCTGTCTCATCAAAAAGTTTTGGTTCCTGCCCCTAAATGTATATAAACTGTAAGAGAACATCTCACTGATTCAGACTTGGTGACTGCAGCTACCGACAGCTTGTGTTCTCAATAAAGAATCCTGCTGAAGAAACAACCAAGTCTCCTGGTCTTTCGATTCTAAGTTCACAACAATATCATTTAGTTGGTGATACAAGCATGAAAATTGCCATGAGCCTAATTGCTCCACTAAGGTGGTGGCCATCTTGAAAATGGCCGCCATCTTGAAATTTCAAGTAGCTGTGGGTGGCTTATTGTCTAGTGACCATCAGAGACTGCTCATGCAAATTTTCATGTTTGTATCACCAAATAAACCACTATATCACTTAACTGCTCCACTAAGGTGTCGGCCATCTTGAAAAATGGCCGCCATCTTGAAATTTCAAGTAGCTGTGGGTGGCTTATTGTCTAGTGACCATCAGAGACTGTTCATGCCAATTTTCATGCTTGTATCACCAAATAAACCACTATATCACTTAACTGCTCCACTAAGGTGTCGGCCATCTTGAAAAATGAAAAATCTTGAAATTTCAGGTGGCTCGGACAATTTTCTTGTCAAGTGACCCATGGAGACTGCTCATGCCAATTTTCACGCTTGTATCATAAACTGAACGATTATATCACTTAGCCGCTCCACTAATGTGATTCCTTTCTTTGATTTCATTTTGGGTTGAACACTCAACCCAAAATGAAATCAAAGAAAGGAATCACATAGATTGATCAAATACAGTTCACAATAAACGGAGACAAAATAACAAGTTAATTAAACAATAAACATTTGAAAGAAAACAATACAATTAGCAAACACTCACACAAACATTGTAAACATTCACACACTCGCACGTTGCCTACACACACACACACACACACACACACACACGCATGCACACACACAAGCAAACAAACACGCTAAAACTGCAGGGCGGCGATATTCCTCCTGTCAACCTGCATACGCCATTAAAGCACTAACAGTTTCTTGTTCGGCCGCAGCCAGAGTGGAATGAAATTGACGCGAATCCTTTCGTTTTAACATAGTTGAGACAGCAGCAAAACAGCAGCGCTTCGTAATCAATGAGCGAATCACAGGTTACCCCAGCAACGGAATCCTCCCCGCTACTCGGCAGAATATACTGCACCTCTGGAACGACAACTACAATTAAAAGAAATCTCCCAGAGCATGACACACATATACAAATAACCTGCATACTTGGGGTGCGAGGAATCCCAGTCACGGCAGTCCGAAGTGCCCATAAATCAATGTGCACGCTGTAAATTGAAACAAGACATTTAAATTTACCCACTGCCCTATAAGGGAAGGATCGATGCTACAAACAACCGCGTTCCTACCTGTGAAGAGGCTGCAGACCCCAGATCAACCATAGTACACATACTCGTTCTCCTACAAACCATGGGACCACAAAAGCAATTTTCCTGCATGCCTCTTCACACTGCATGCGGAACCGGAAATGCGAGGAAGAAGCTCTCTGACGTGACTCAATACAGGGCAGGTATATATATGCTCCGCCTTTAGCTGTGATAGGCTTAATAAATAGACCTGAAGCAACCGATAGTAGCCTGAAGCCAAACACTTATACTGCCACAATAGAATAATAAAATAAATATTAAATAAGATGCTAACCATATATTCTTTTGTAGGAGCATTACCTAAGTCCCTGTCACCACCACTTCAGACAGAAGATTCCACAGTCCCTCCTAACAGTGAAAATGGTAAGTTCAGAGTGTCAGATATAGTGCTAATATATTTCAGTATACTGATATGTGCATTATAAAAGTATTTTGTGACTAAATATCTTCTGTATGTTTTTAGTCCCATCCACCTTGTTGACATTGCAACAACAACCTGCTAATGATGAGGAAACACCACTCCCTTCTTCCACTTGCTGTAGTGTTGATCTTGACAAAGGTACTACAAGATTCCTAATGTCTCATGACCCTGCAAAATGGCTAAGGATTCTTAAAGATCATGAGCGCTGTGAAATTGTGGGAAATGGCCCAGTCCAAGTAACCGATGCTTTGTTTCCACAACATAACGAAAAAGTTCCTTGACGATTCACAAAAGACAATTATGAGATTGTAATGAAAAATGGAGAGAAAACCAAGAGATCGTGGCTTGAATACTCTATAAGCACAGATGCAGTATTCTGCTTTGCATGCACTGATTGGTAAATGTGAAAATGCTCTCAGCAAAGGTAGATTTCGCACATGGAAGAATATAGCCAGTCATTTAAAAGAACATGAGTATTCAAAGGCACATGCTGAGAATATGGAAAGCTGGCATAATCTTCAGAAGAGGTTGCTAACTAAAACAACCATTGATAAAGTCCATCAAGATTTAATGCAGATTGAAGGGCAACATTGGAAAGGTGTTGTAAGGAGAGTGATTGCCATCATCTGCCATCTTTCTGAGCGCAGTCATGCTTTGAGGGACCACACAAATGTTTTATTTGACCCACACAATGGCAATTTCTCGTCACAGGTAGAGTTAATGGCACAATTCGATCCCATTCTAAATGAACAGGTAGGAGGATTCAAAACAAAGAGGTAAAGGTTCATTACCTTAGCAGTACAATACAGAACGATATCATAACATTAATTGGAGACAAAATAATGCAGGAGATAGTTAGCAGGGTGACCAAAGCGAAGTACTATTCTGTCATAATGGACTGTACTTCTGACGTCAGCCATACTGAACAACTTTCTGTTGTGTTGAGAATTGTGAATCTTCTGTTGGAGCCTTCATCACTGAACATTTCTGTGGATTCACTGATGTACAGGACACATCTGAGGTAAATGATGAAACCATCTCAAAGCCCTGTTGACATTTTACCTACTACTTTGCTTTTAAAATCCATAAATCATCTTGGCCCATGTTTGGTTTCAATTTTAAACCTATCTCTTCAGCTGGGCCAGGTTCCTAGCTGCTTTAAGCATGCTGTTGTTCAGCCTATCTTGAAAAAGAACAATCTTGATGCAGCTTCATTTAAAAACTATAGGCCTATTTCTAAATTGCCCTTTCTTTCCAAAATTTTAGAAAAGGTTGTCGCGAACCAGCTAAATAATGTTTTGGATTCTCATAATATCTTTGATAAGTTTCAGTCTGGTTTTCGTAAAAATCATTCAACTGAGACTGCCCTCCTTAGGGTTTCAAATGATATTTTGATGGCTGCTGATGGGGGTAAATGCTCTGTGCTGGTTCTATTAGATCTTAGTGCAGCGTTTGATACCGTGGATCACTGCACTATGATTGATAGACTGAAAACAACTGTGGGCATTACTGGATCAGCTCTGGATTGGTTTTCCTCCTATCTTTCAGACAGGAGTTTCTCTGTGTCCGTAGGAACATATATGTCAGACTCTGCTCCTTTGTCATGTGGTGTGCCCCAAGGTTCTGTGCTTGGCCCGCTGCTGTTCAGCCTGTATATGCTTCCTCTTGGGAAGATTATTGGTAGCTTTGGAGAAATATCATACCATTGTTATGCTGATGATATTCAATTATATTTATCTTTTAGCCCTGATAGGTTGGACAAATTGTCCTTGTTGCACAATTGCTTAGCCTCCATTAAAAATTGGATGGCAGACAACTTTCTGCAACTAAACCCAGACAAAACTGAGGTGCTGATTTTTGCACCGGACAACATTATTCCTAGGATTAGGCAGGCAATTGGGGCTCTATCATCCTCGGACTGTAATGTTGTGCGAAATTTGGGTGTCATTTTTGATAAATCTATGTGTTTTAGCAGTCATGTTAAATCTGTGGTTCGTTCCTGTTTTTTCCATCTCAGGAACATCGCTAAGATTAGATCTGTGGTTTCCAAAAAAGAGATGGAGATGCTTATTCACGCTTTTATTTCTTCTCGTCTTGACTTTTGCAATGTACTGTACACTTGTTTAAACAAATCCTCCATGGACAAATTGCAAGTGGTACAGAATGCAGCTGCAAGACTTTTGAATAAGACCAACAGGAGATCACATATTACACCTATACTTAAGGCTCTACATTGGCTTCCAATTAGTTATAGAGTACAGTTTAAAATTTTAACCATTACTTACAGAGCCTTGCATGATCAAGCTCCCTCTTATATCCAGGATATACTGCATGTATACACTTCTGGTCGCTCTTTGAGGTCTTCAGGCCAAGACCTTTTAACTGTTCCTAGAACACGTTTTAAAACAAGAGGTGACCGAGCCTTTTGTGTGGTGGCTCCAAGGCTCTGGAACTCTCTTCCATTAGCCTTGAGAGCTTCGGACTCTGTGGAAGCTTTTAAAAAACGCCTTAAGACGCATCTTTTTAGACAAGCATTTAATTAGCAATATGGTTTTTTATGTTTTTGTGTATGTGTATATTTGTATGTTATGTGTATGTGTATATCTGTTACGTGTATATTTTAATTTTGTGAAGCACTTTGTGACCTTTTTGTCTGTGAAAAGTGCTATAAAAATAAAGCGTACTTACTTACTTACTTACTTACAT
>NC_138222.1:70214856-70362356 GCF_964197995.2 Scardinius erythrophthalmus | reverse complement strand
AACTGCTTGTTTCTCATTTGTAAGTCACTGATAAAAAATTTAACAGATGATCGTTGTACTTTGGGCTCGTACTTTTCTCTTATAAAACAATAACTAATATTGAAATGCACATTGATTGATGTTTGTGTTAAATAAAATAAAAAACACAATGATCTGAAATGTAAAGTTTGATAAAGATGGCAGAGGGCGAATGAAAACGAAAGACACAACTGCATCAATATATAAAATAATAATTTCTTGTAGTTGTAAACATTCTCAGAATCAAACTCATACAACTGTCACAGTCACTTATTCTCAGTTGGATGGAGGGTCAGTTTTTATGTTCCAGAGTGGCAGAGACCTGGAGCGATACGAGGAGGAGTTCCTCGACAGCTCCCATCTTGCCACCTGTGACGACGTCTGTCTAAGCGAAGGATAACAGCAGTCTCTTCCAGCCACACCTCACAGACCCAGAGCCCTGCCCACCGCCAACACACTGAACCGAGGAGACTTCATCTGAGCGCCCGCAGACAGAGAGCTTCAGCCTGCCGTGATGTGTGAGCCAGAGCCGTTAAAGAGAGGACAGCGCCGACCATCGTCCCGGAGCCAGAGCCCCAGACTGAGTCTGACCAGCACTGTAAAAAATTTGTAACATTCCCAAATCAAAAAATTCAATTGACCGATAACATCTAAATTTTTCAATTGGCCCAAGTGAAATTCTGTAAATTCTAAAATTAAATGTACAGATTTTCACTTGGGCCAATTGAAAAATTTAGATGTTATCGGTCTATTGACATGTTTGATTTGGAAGTGTTACAAATTTTTTACAGTGAGGGGTGTGAGCCAGTGACCTCTGTGGCTGAGGGAGTTCTGGTGGAACTGGACACTGAGGACTGGCTGATAAACTGGGACACTGAGGTACTGCCTCCCACCCTGAATCATTTGTCTGTTCTTCATCATCGCTGTTTCAAGACAGCACTGAGAACGTTTCACTGGCCTGTTGGGAATTGGAATTACCGTTATTGATCCCGTCCAGTTTCCCTCTCTCACCTTCACCTCAGAGCTCAGCCAGTCCTCCAGCCCCGCCTCTGCTGGATGCCTGCAGCCCTTCGTCTTCCCCAGGAATGACTTGCTGCGACGTGAAGCTTCAGTCGTGCATCCACCAGCCCTGCCCGAGCGAGAGGATCCTGTGGCTGTGCCTCCAGCATCTGATCCCTTCGCTCCACCTCGGCCCGTCGACCTGTCGGCTCCGCATTGGCTCCTCCCACCCTCGGCTCCACCAGAGACCCTCGACCCTGAGGCCCCACCGGCTCTCCCTTGGTCAATCATCAAGTCACTGTAACGAGCAGGGGCGTTTCTAGGTTTTATAAACATCAGGGGCTGAGCCCAAAACATCAGGGGCTGGGTAACAAGATAACATGATTCGATACAGAGAATAATGTATATTTTAGGCCTATATGCAGGGGGCAGACAGGTTAAAAAATCCAGCCCAAAAATTTTTAGCCACACCAGCACACATTACCACACAGGCACACACATTCAAATGTGAGGTAGTTAGGGGGGTTGGGGGGCATGCTCCCCCGAGAAAATTTTTATTTCTCAGACCTCCATATGTGCATTTTAAGGTGTTTGAAGGCCAACATTTTTGGATAACAATAGCTTTAAAAGCATGTCAGTGGGCAGTAGCATATATTATTTGTCAAGCAGAAAACAGATTCTTAAACATGAGAATGAGGATACATGTTGAAATTAATGATCCACATGGAAATGCAGAATGTTTCTGCTTATTGTGGACAATACACAATCACATATTCCAAACAGGAATGGCCTTAAATGAGAAATCTTTCAAGGATTATTTTGCATAGATGTAAACTTTTTAGCATTAAAGATTGGTTTCAGCAACTTGTTTCTTTCTTGAGTTAATCAATATTTTTGGCACTATTAAATCAGTTAAATTAAATTTCAATTGTTCACTCATAAAGACAGTCACAGTCACCATTACTGGCCTAATGATGCAAGTTGTGCAAACACAGACAAGCAGAGTGATAGAAACTGTGAAAAGGCTGATGCTGGTGAAATATTCGAACACATTCGAGGACCTTAGGCTACATATCAGAGTTAAATAGGATACATTGTAATAATGTTAATTAAGCAGACTAAATCACACAATTGCGCAGCAATATTTAAGCACATTATACAAAGGAAATAATACAGATCTAGACAAATTGGGTTGCTTATAGTTAAAAGAATGTCATGAACGATCATTTAGGCTAGATGTAGGCCTATTTTTCACATTTTTGGTCACAAAATATTTTAGTCAGTTTTGATGACTTTGCAATATTGATAAAATGTTAGAATATTAATAATGAAAATTGAGTAGGGCTACGCCAAAATGTGTAACATTTATGTAGCCTACAAAGGAATACAAAAGCCCCGACATAGAGTTTTGACGCAGATTTAATCTCCCTTTTGGTTATTTCAATACTTAATTGAAGACAGAACACGACGTTACATGCTATGTAGTTTATTTTGCGTGATACAGGGCGCGCCGCATTTGCGTGATTGAAGAGTGCGCACCGCGAGCAAACGGCTGGCACGACGACGTAAGTAAGTTAGTTTTTCTGAATTTTACTGACATATAGCCTGACAACATCTGTGGCCAGTTGCATAAACTGTTAAGACTAGTCTTACAAGTTAGTCATCCAATTTTATTCTTTAAAACTGTTAATAACTTTTTAAAGTCAGTAACATAAAAACGTAGATTGGTCTAATTTGACACCGAACAGTAAGACTGATTACCCGTAACTAACTTCTAGTTGATCAGACTAGTTCTTAAGACACAGTCTTAACATAATGGCTATGTTTATGCAACTGGCCCCCGGTGTGACTGAAGACTGTGCGGCGGTGCTGACTGCGTTATTTTTTTTAAACCGGTGCGGCGCGCGCGCGCCCCCGAAGTTCATCCGTGAGAAACTTGAAACCGGTGCTTGAACTTGAATTCAGGTGACTCATTAACACTCGCGCTACTGGCCACGCCCTGCTCTCACGGCTCGTGGACTCGTGCTGCTTGCCACTTTGCCTAATAATAATTAGCATTAAATTACATTTTTTTGAGATCCGGGGCTATAAAAAAAACATCAACGACGCGCCTGGTAACGAGGTATGATGTTATGGGAAGAAGGAGGCGGGAACCGGCGGACATTTAACAATATTTAATAATAAAATACACCAATACAAAAATAAAAGTAAAAGCCAGCAGCCCCTCACGGACGACTGCTGGCGACACAAACAGAAACAAAACATGAACTAAAAATCAGGCCTGTCCTCTCTCCCTCTTCACTGTCGTCGCTCCTCCTTTATGCCTCCGCTCCTCCGTGAGAGATGCGAGACCGGTGCGTCTCACAGGTGTGGCTCATTATCAATCGCGCCACCGGCCTCGCGCCGTCCTCCCACGGCCCTCGACCTCGTCCTGCTCGCCACAGTCACCTTTATTTATATAGCGCTTTTTACAATACAGATTGTTTCAAAGCAGCTTTACAGTGATAACAGGAAAATAATGCAACAAAGTTGTTTCCAGAAGAAAAATCCGTCCCAGTTCAGCTTAAGCAAGTTAAGTGATGTTTTATTTTTGTTGTAAAAAGCACTCGTCTGGCTGCCTGTTAGTAACAGCCCTTCTCCTACTCCTCACCCTCCTCCAAAACCCCCTCCCTCATCTCCTGTTCGTTTTTGTTAAGGCGCGCCCTTCTGGGGAGGGGGCTAATGTCACAGACACTTATTTATTTATATTAATGAATATTTAATTACTAAAGTAGTATTTTCTCGCAAGAAATGACTTCATAAATGGAAAATGTATATTTAAAATGTATGTACATTTACACACAAACTGACCACCAGCCACAACTTTCAGACCATCTTTATGTTTCTAGCTCAACTGTCACAGAATGGAAAGCACAGGATTGTGGGATATCGAAGGATAGATCTATGCTGCTGAAGACTCAAATTTCATCATTAGGGGTTCAAGCACGAAGTGCTGAAACCCTATTGTAATTGTACTGATTTTTATTATTAGGGGTTCAAGCATGAAATGCTGAAACCCTATTGTAATTGTAAGGATTCGTAAAACGCATCGCGCAGGACAAACCGTAAGGCCTAGAGACTTGAAACCTGGCCAGATGGTAGGCCTCAATTTGGGGACAACCTGTCAGAGTATGACCCCGATTGGCCCATAGGTGGCGCTACAGCAACCAAAAGTTCAAAATCGCTCATATCTCTTAGACCGTTTGTCCCAGGATCAAGTGTCTTATATCGTTGGAATCCTTGGCTCGAGGCGGACAAAATGGCTATCTCCGATTTGGATGTAGGCAGGGAAAATTTTCTGCTATGTTGACTTTTGTCCAGAACCTACTTTTGCGAACTAGACCCTGGTTTTTCGCCCGATCGGAACCAAACCAGTCTAGGACAATTCTCTGGACTCTCTAGATCAATAATTATCAAAAAAAAGTTGAACTTTGGCATTTGCGTGGCTGTAACAGGGTCATTTAGAAAAGGGGCGTGGCAAAATACGCTCAAAAGCCTATAAATCCCAAAGGAAAACTCAGAACTTCACCAAAATTGATGAGCATATGTGTCAGAACATGGTGAGGAAGCATGCAGAGTTTCATGGAGATCGGACCATAGGTGGCGCTATAACTGTCAAAAAGCCTTCATTCTTATTAGGGGTTCAAGCATGAAATGCTGAAACCCTATTGTAATTGTAAGGATTCGTAAAACGCATCGCGCAGGACAAACCGTAAGGCCTAGAGACTTGAAACCTGGCCAGATGGTAGGCCTCAATTTGGGGACAACCTGTCAGAGTATGACCCCGATTGGCCCATAGGTGGCGCTACAGCAACCAAAAGTTCAAAATCGCTCATATCTCTTAGACCGTTTGTCCCAGGATCAAGTGTCTTATATCGTTGGAATCCTTGGCTCGAGGCGGACAAAATGGCTATCTCCGATTTGGATGTAGGCAGGGAAAATTTTCTGCTATGTTGACTTTTGTCCAGAACCTACTTTTGCGAACTAGACCCTGGTTTTTCGCCCGATCGGAACCAAACCAGTCTAGGACAATTCTCTGGACTCTCTAGATCAATAATTATCAAAAAAAAGTTGAACTTTGGCATTTGCGTGGCTGTAACAGGGTCATTTAGAAAAGGGGCGTGGCAAAATACGCTCAAAAGCCTATAAATCCCAAAGGAAAACTCAGAACTTCACCAAAATTGATGAGCATATGTGTCAGAACATGGTGAGGAAGCATGCAGAGTTTCATGGAGATCGGACCATAGGTGGCGCTATAACTGGCAAAAAGCCTTCATTCTTATTAGGGGTTCAAGCATGAAATGCTGAAACCCTATTGTAATTGTAAGGATTCGTAAAACGCATCGCGCAGGACAAACCGTAAGGCCTAGAGACTTGAAACCTGGCCAGATGGTAGGCCTCAATTTGGGGACAACCTGTCAGAGTATGACCCCGATTGGCCCATAGGTGGCGCTACAGCAACCAAAAGTTCAAAATCGCTCATATCTCTTAGACCGTTTGTCCCAGGATCAAGTGTCTTATATCGTTGGAATCCTTGGCTCGAGGCGGACAAAATGGCTATCTCCGATTTGGATGTAGGCAGGGAAAATTTTCTGCTATGTTGACTTTTGTCCAGAACCTACTTTTGCGAACTAGACCCTGGTTTTTCGCCCGATCGGAACCAAACCAGTCTAGGACAATTCTCTGGACTCTCTAGATCAATAATTATCAAAAAAAAGTTGAACTTTGGCATTTGCGTGGCTGTAACAGGGTCATTTAGAAAAGGGGCGTGGCAAAATACGCTCAAAAGCCTATAAATCCCAAAGGAAAACTCAGAACTTCACCAAAATTGATGAGCATATGTGTCAGAACATGGTGAGGAAGCATGCAGAGTTTCATGGAGATCGGACCATAGGTGGCGCTATAACTGGCAAAAAGCCTTCATTCTTATTAGGGGTTCAAGCATGAAATGCTGAAACCCTATTGTAATTGTAAGGATTCGTAAAACGCATCGCGCAGGACAAACCGTAAGGCCTAGAGACTTGAAACCTGGCCAGATGGTAGGCCTCAATTTGGGGACAACCTGTCAGAGTATGACCCCGATTGGCCCATAGGTGGCGCTACAGCAACCCAAAGTTCAAAATCGCTCATAACTCTTAGACCGTTTGACCCAGGATCAAGTGTCTTATATCGTTGGAATCCTTGGCTCGAGGCGGACAAAATGGATATCTCCGATTTGGATGTAGGCAGGGAAAATTTTCTGCTATGTTGACTTTTGTCCAGAACCTACTTTTGCGAACTAGACCCTGGTTTTTCGCCCGATCGGAACCAAACCAGTCTAGGACAATTCTCTGGACTCTCTAGATCAATAATTATCAAAAAAAAGTTGAACTTTGGCATTTGCGTGGCTGTAACAGGGTCATTTAGAAAAGGGGCGTGGCAAAATACGCTCAAAAGCCTATAAATCCCAAAGGAAAACTCAGAACTTCACCAAAATTGATGAGCATATGTGTCAGAACATGGTGAGGAAGCATGCAGAGTTTCATGGAGATCGGACCATAGGTGGCGCTATAACTGGCAAAAAGCCTTCATTCTTATTAGGGGTTCAAGCATGAAATGCTGAAACCCTATTGTAATTGTAAGGATTCGTAAAACGCATCGCGCAGGACAAACCGTAAGGCCTAGAGACTTGAAACCTGGCCAGATGGTAGGCCTCAATTTGGGGACAACCTGTCAGAGTATGACCCCGATTGGCCCATAGGTGGCGCTACAGCAACCAAAAGTTCAAAATCGCTCATATCTCTTAGACCGTTTGACCCAGGATCAAGTGTCTTATATCGTTGGAATCCTTGGCTCAAGGCGGACAAAATGGCTATCTCCGATTTGGATGTAGGCAGGGAAAATTTTCTGCTATGTTGACTTTTGTCCATAACCTACTTTTGCGAACTAGTCCCTGGTTTTTCGCCCGATCGGAACCAAACCAGTCTAGGACAATTCTCTGGACTCTCTAGATCAATAATTATCAAAAAAAAGTTGAACTTTGGCATTTGCGTGGCTGTAACAGGGTCATTTAGAAAAGGGGCGTGGCAAAATACGCTCAAAAGCCTATAAATCCCAAAGGAAAACTCAGAACTTCACCAAAATTGATGAGCATATGTGTCAGAACATGGTGAGGAAGCATGCAGAGTTTCATGGAGATCGGACCATAGGTGGCGCTATAACTGTCAAAAAGCCTTCATTCTTATTAGGGGTTCAAGCATGAAATGCTGAAACCCTATTGTAATTGTAAGGATTCGTAAAACGCATCGCGCAGGACAAACCGTAAGGCCTAGAGACTTGAAACCTGGCCAGATGGTAGGCCTCAATTTGGGGACAACCTGTCAGAGTATGACCCCGATTGGCCCATAGGTGGCGCTACAGCAACCAAAAGTTCAAAATCGCTCATATCTCTTAGACCGTTTGTCCCAGGATCAAGTGTCTTATATCGTTGGAATCCTTGGCTCAAGGCGGACAAAATGGCTATCTCCGATTTGGATGTAGGCAGGGAAAATTTTCTGCTATGTTGACTTTTGTCCAGAACCTACTTTTGCGAACTAGACCCTGGTTTTTCGCCCGATCGGAACCAAACCAGTCTAGGACAATTCTCTGGACTCTCTAGATCAATAATTATCAAAAAAAAGTTTGAACTTTGGCATTTGCGTGGCTGTAACAGGGTCATTTAGAAAAGGGGCGTGGCAAAATACGCTCAAAAGCCTATAAATCCCGAAAGGAAAACTCAGAACTTCACCAAAATTGATGAGCATATGTGTCAGAACATGGTGAGGAAGCATGCAGAGTTTCATGGAGATCGGACCATAGGTGGCGCTATAACTGTCAAAAAGCCTTCATTCTTATTAGGGGTTCAAGCATGAAATGCTGAAACCCTATTGTAATTGTAAGGATTCGTAAAACGCATCGCGCAGGACAAACCGTAAGGCCTAGAGACTTGAAACCTGGCCAGATGGTAGGCCTCAATTTGGGGACAACCTGTCAGAGTATGACCCCGATTGGCCCATAGGTGGCGCTACAGCAACCAAAAGTTCAAAATCGCTCATATCTCTTAGACCGTTTGTCCCAGGATCAAGTGTCTTATATCGTTGGAATCCTTGGCTCAAGGCGGACAAAATGGCTATCTCCGATTTGGATGTAGGCAGGGAAAATTTTCTGCTATGTTGACTTTTGTCCAGAACCTACTTTTGCGAACTAGACCCTGGTTTTTCGCCCGATCGGAACCAAACCAGTCTAGGACAATTCTCTGGACTCTCTAGATCAATAATTATCAAAAAAAAGTTGAACTTTGGCATTTGCGTGGCTGTAACAGGGTCATTTAGAAAAGGGGCGTGGCAAAATACGCTCAAAAGCCTATAAATCTCAAAGGAAAACTCAGAACTTCACCAAAATTGATGAGCATATGTGTCAGAACATGGTGAGGAAGCATGCAGAGTTTCATGGAGATCGGACCATAGGTGGCGCTATAACTGTCAAAAAGCCTTCATTCTTATTAGGGGTTCAAGCATGAAATGCTGAAACCCTATTGTAATTGTAAGGATTCGTAAAACGCATCGCGCAGGACAAACCGTAAGGCCTAGAGACTTGAAACCTGGCCAGATGGTAGGCCTCAATTTGGGGACAACCTGTCAGAGTATGACCCCGATTGGCCCATAGGTGGCGCTACAGCAACCAAAAGTTCAAAATCGCTCATATCTCTTAGACCGTTTGTCCCAGGATCAAGTGTCTTATATCGTTGGAATCCTTGGCTCGAGGCGGACAAAATGGCTATCTCCGATTTGGATGTAGGCAGGGAAAATTTTCTGCTATGTTGACTTTTGTCCAGAACCTACTTTTGCGAACTAGACCCTGGTTTTTCGCCCGATCGGAACCAAACCAGTCTAGGACAATTCTCTGGACTCTCTAGATCAATAATTATCAAAAAAAAGTTGAACTTTGGCATTTGCGTGGCTGTAACAGGGTCATTTAGAAAAGGGGCGTGGCAAAATACGCTCAAAAGCCTATAAATCCCAAAGGAAAACTCAGAACTTCACCAAAATTGATGAGCATATGTGTCAGAACATGGTGAGGAAGCATGCAGAGTTTCATGGAGATCGGACCATAGGTGGCGCTATAACTGGCAAAAAGCCTTCATTCTTATTAGGGGTTCAAGCATGAAATGCTGAAACCCTATTGTAATTGTAAGGATTCGTAAAACGCATCGCGCAGGACAAACCGTAAGGCCTAGAGACTTGAAACCTGGCCAGATGGTAGGCCTCAATTTGGGGACAACCTGTCAGAGTATGACCCCGATTGGCCCATAGGTGGCGCTACAGCAACCAAAAGTTCAAAATCGCTCATATCTCTTAGACCGTTTGTCCCAGGATTAAGTGTCTTATATCGTTGGAATCCTTGGCTCAAGGCGGACAAAATGGCTATCTCCGATTTGGATGTAGGCAGGGAAAATTTTCTGCTATGTTGACTTTTGTCCAGAACCTACTTTTGCGAACTAGACCCTGGTTTTTCGCCCGATCGGAACCAAACCAGTCTAGGACAATTCTCTGGACTCTCTAGATCAATAATTATCAAAAAAAAGTTGAACTTTGGCATTTGCGTGGCTGTAACAGGGTCATTTAGAAAAGGGGCGTGGCAAAATACGCTCAAAAGCCTATAAATCCCAAAGGAAAACTCAGAACTTCACCAAAATTGATGAGCATATGTGTCAGAACATGGTGAGGAAGCATGCAGAGTTTCATGGAGATCGGACCATAGGTGGCGCTATAACTGGCAAAAAGCCTTCATTCTTATTAGGGGTTCAAGCATGAAATGCTGAAACCCTATTGTAATTGTAAGGATTCGTAAAACGCATCGCGCAGGACAAACCGTAAGGCCTAGAGACTTGAAACCTGGCCAGATGGTAGGCCTCAATTTGGGGACAACCTGTCAGAGTATGACCCCGATTGGCCCATAGGTGGCGCTACAGCAACCAAAAGTTCGAAATCGCTCATATCTCTTAGACCGTTTGTCCCAGGATCAAGTGTCTTATATCGTTGGAATCCTTGGCTCGAGGCGGACAAAATGGCTATCTCCGATTTGGATGTAGGCAGGGAAAATTTTCTGCTATGTTGACTTTTGTCCAGAACCTACTTTTGCGAACTAGACCCTGGTTTTTCGCCCGATCGGAACCAAACCAGTCTAGGACAATTCTCT
Organism: Scardinius erythrophthalmus; assembly: GCF_964197995.2. Classification (NCBI taxonomy): domain Eukaryota; kingdom Metazoa; phylum Chordata; class Actinopteri; order Cypriniformes; family Leuciscidae; genus Scardinius; species Scardinius erythrophthalmus. Next base: position 70,352,084 of record NC_138222.1, on the reverse strand, counting down.
GGACTCTCTAGATCAATAATTATCAAAAAAAAGTTGAACTTTGGCATTTGCGTGGCTGTAACAGGGTCATTTAGAAAAGGGGCGTGGCAAAATACGCTCAAAAGCCTATAAATCCCAAAGGAAAACTCAGAACTTCACCAAAATTGATGAGCATATGTGTCAGAACATGGTGAGGAAGCATGCAGAGTTTCACGGAGATCGGACCATAGGTGGCGCTATAACTGGCAAAAAGCCTTCATTCTTATTAGGGGTTCAAGCATGAAATGCTGAAACCCTATTGTAATTGTAAGGATTCGTAAAACGCATCGCGCAGGACAAACCGTAAGGCCTAGAGACTTGAAACCTGGCCAGATGGTAGGCCTCAATTTGGGGACAACCTATCAGAGTATGACCCCGATTGGCCCATAGGTGGCGCTACAGCAACCAAAAGTTCAAAATCGCTCATAACTCTTAGGCCGTTTGTCCCAGGATCAAGTGTCTTATATCGTTGGAATCCTTGTCTCAAGGTGGACAAAATGGCTATCTCCGATTTGCTCGCCCTTCAGGCGCCAATGTGAGTAAATTGCATTTTTTTGAAAAACCTATTTTTGCGAACTTCTCCTAGGTTTTTTGCCCGATCGGAACCAAACCACTGCAAGAATATTCTCTGGAGTCTGACAATCAGTAATCATCCAAAAAATTCAAAATTTCAATTAATGGTCGATAAGGGGACCAAAATATTTGATGGCACCAGGGCCACTTTTACTAAAACGGTTATAAATTGTGAACACAAAGAGATTTTTTTGCTAAACTTGGGATACATCTTCCTAAGCTCAATCTGAGATCACTTGAAAAAAATCGCAACAATTGTCCACTTGGTGGCACTATAAAATGGTTATAACTTGTGAACAGAAAGAGATATTTTCGCAAAACTTGGAACACATGTTCATGAGCTCATTCTGTGGTCACGTGAAAAAAATCATGACAATTGGCCACTTGGTGGCACTATAAAATGGTTATAACTTGTGAGCGGAAAGAGATATTTTCGCTAAACTTGGGACACATGTTCATAAGCTCAATCTGAGTTGACATGAAAAAAATCTTGACAATTGGCCACTTGGTGGCGCTATAACAGTGAAAAAAATCATAACAATTGCTATAAGCGCACCCAACTGTTAGTCTGCTGAAAATTGGCACGCAGTGTCTTTGTCCAGGGTGCCATGATAGTCTATGAGAACATTGGTGTATCTCAAAAAACTCAGTATACGTCATTGGCACAATGCCTTGAAGGAGCCTTAGAAGTTTCAAGCCAGTGTTTTTTCACAGGAGTGACCTCCTAAGACTCCTGAATCCTTGCCGAGTCCAACAATACCAAACATGACAGGTTTCGCCCATAGACTGTAAAAAATATGGACAAAGCGTCTGTGACGTCACCCATAGACTTTCTGCAGAACGGTTTTGAAGCCTTTTATGGGGGGTATGGGCGGCACCATCTTGGAAAATCTTGGGAAATCCTAACCCCGCCCACCTTCTGACGCAGCGCGCGTCACTCAGCTCGCTCTGCTACTCCGGTTATCTCTGTGTATATTTTAGGCAACGGAATATGTTATAAAACACCATACTAACTCTTTTTTTTTCATTTAAAGAAATCTTAATATTATAGCCACACAAATGTGGTTCAGGCAACGCGTATTGATTATATTCACTGCACATAGTTTGCATATTTATAAAAAAAAACAAAATATAAAACACAAACCTGCCTCTTTTCGTTTTAAATATAATATAAAAATATTAAACATTTGAATATGGTCCAGGCAATATGTGCATTTGTACTAAACAACAGATTTTGCAGTAAACAACATATAGATCATCTTCGTTGTGTTAAAATTTAAAATGACAAAACTCAACCCAGTCTCTTTTTGTTAAATTTCAGTTGTATCAATATTAGCCATTATAAAAGTATAAGTAAAAGGTATAAGAAGCTATACAAATAAAGCAAACAATTCAGTCAAACACACAAAGTCAGCGCTCGATCTAGTCTAACAATACAACAGTAAAGTTAAATAGTTTATAAAGTTATGAAACTTCCCCTCAGCAAAAACGATTGGCCAGGGAACAAATTATAGTTTCACAAAACCAAAAATCGCCCGTTGGATATAGACAAGACGAATTATATCTCATGTTTAACCACTACAGAGACCCCAGGGTCAGCGGCGAACGACTAGCCGAGGAAAAGCTGTTCCAGGCAGGGTACATGCGCCGAGCGCCCGGTCATCATCGCTGGATCTCACAACTGGATAAAATTTTCATAAATCTTTAAATAAACCACAGATTTGAGCTTTAAATAACTACATTCTCGCCTGAAAAACTCTTAAAACTACATTTCATGATACAGAAACCGTAGTATTATATTTCAACTGTGTTAAAAAATGGCGCTTCTTATGTTGTCATTCTCCTTGGCCCAGCCATTATTATTATTATTCTGCCGTAAAACGCATCGTGCAGCCCAAACCGTAAGTGCTGGAGACTTGAAACTTTGCCAGATGGTAGTACAAAATTGAGGAAAGGTTGACAAAGTATGACCCCGATTGGCCAATAGGTGGCGCTATAGCAAGCAAAAGTATGAAATCGCTAATAACTCCTAGACGGTTTGTCATAGAATCAAGTGTCTTATATCACTGTAATCCTTGGCTCAAGACGGTCAAAACGTATATCTCCGATTTCATTTCCGCCTAGGAAAATTTTCCGCCATTTTGAATTTTGTCAAAAACCTACTTTTGCAAACTAGTCCTAGGTTTTTCGTCCGATCGGAACCAAACCAGTGCAGAAATGTTCTCTGGAGTCTGAATATCAATAATTATCGAAAAAAAGTTTAAATTTGATTCACGGTTGCTAAGGGGCGCCAAAATGTTAGTTGTGGGAGGAGCCTATTTGACTAAAACGGCTATAACTCGAGAAGTAAACTAGGTATCTTCACCAAACTCGGTACACATGTGTAATAGTTCAATTTGAGGTCACAGTAAAAAAAACGCAACGATTGAACACTAGGTGGCGCTATAACTTGAAAAAAAAACATGAAAAGGGCTATAACCACCTGACCATTTGTCCGATTGACTTGAAAATTGGTATGCTGTGTCTTGGTCCAAGGTGCCATGTATGCCTATGAGGACATGGACGTATCTCAAAAAACATGGCCGCCATCGGCCAATGAAGTTTGAGCACCTATTAGACAAGGTTAACGGAGGCTGATCGGAACGAAACTGGATGGGCATGTTCGACTCATGGCCCAAGAGGTCTGTAAGAATTTTGAAAGAAATCGGCAACTAGTTGGTGCTAACGAGTTTTTCCGTCTCTGTGATCACGTGGTGTTGCATACATCCAAAAAATATGCATATCAGTTGATAGATCTCCTCATACTGAACAACTTTGCCTCAAGAACCATTGCTGTCAATCAAACCGTTCATTTAATATTCGCAAACATGTTAAAAACCTACTTTTGCGAACTAGTCCTAGGATTTTTGCCCGATCGGAACCAAACCAGTCTAGGACAATTCTCTGGACTCTCTAGATCAATAATTATCAAAAAAAAGTTTAACTTTTGCATTTGGATGGCTATAATAGGGTCATTTATAAAATGGGCGTGGCAAAATACACTAAAAAGCCTATAAATCCTAAATGAAAACTCAAAACTTCACAAAAATTGGTGAGCATATCGTCGCTGTCCGATGAAAACCGCGTATGTCCATTTTGCCGATTTTGAGATTTTTCGATGGATAGAATGTCCAGGTTCATTTCCGTATACAGTATGCTTCACATATCTAAATGACCAATGAAAAGTTCTGAAATCATGTCATCTGATTTTCACGTATATCCATTTGGTGTCAAAGCTGTCAATCACGCCGCGTATCTCCCGCCCTGTGGAGGCATCTCGCGGTCTAAGCGTCTCTGGAAGCTCAGCATTGGATAGCCGAATAACTCTGTGAGGTAAAGTATCAGCAAACGTTTGTTTTGACAACTGTTCAAGTTTATTATATATTCGCAATATATTTACAACTGTTATTTACCAGTAAATGGTCTAGACGAAGTAATTGTCACTGTTTATTGTGGAGATGTAAACACACGGGCCTGTTAACTTAAGCAATACTTTTAAGGTAGTCTAATATTTTTCTGACTAATAAATTACTGACACAGTAAAGGGTAGATTTAAATAAAGAATAACGAATTTTAAATAAAGAAAAACAAAATTTAAATAAAGAAGAAACTAAATTAAAAAAAAGAACAAATGAAATTTAAATAAAGAAAAATGACATTTAATTAAAGAAAGAAAAAACGAAAATTAAATAAAGAAAAAAACGAAATTTAAATAAAGAAAAACGAAATTTAAATAAAGAAAAACGAAATTAAGTTAAATTAAAAACGAGATTAATTTAGACTGATAACGGGTAAAAAGGCTAATAGCCTACATGTTGGGTCCGTGTACTTTTTCGTCCATTCATTATTCTATTTCGGAATGAAAGATGAAATGTAAAAAAAAGGGTGCAGCTTGTTTTTTTTTTTTTTTTTTGTTTAAAAGAAAAAAAAAAACAGAAATGGCTATTTTTTTTGTACATAGCATAGCCTACTTTGTTGTGATTTTTAGTATCATAATGATTAATAAATGCAAGCACAATTATCCGTGAACTTGATTTGAAGCCTTTCAACTTGTGTGTGTGCAAAATTCAGAATTAAATGAATGTGCAGCAATTTGTACAAATAGAGTCTGTAGGTCTACTATATTGTTGAAAGTATGAAAAGTGAACAGCACGAGTAATAGGATGCACAATTTGAGACGGATCAGACATGATTTTGACCACTTCATTAAGTTTGGTTTTGTAGAAAGCCTTTCTTTAAAGTGAATTTCGTTTTGTATAAAATGTATCTTAATTTTAATCAATTTTTCATCAGCCGATTGCCTGGAGTGGATTTAATAAATAAGAGGCAAATATATAGCAGACAATATAATCATGGAGGCGCCCGCGCGGTCACTTGCATTGCACGTTAACTGGAGCTCATCTCATCCTAACTTAACGAAACTCAGTGTATGCCTCACACAGACATGAGAAAGACATCAAATACACATAGCTTGAAAAGTCTTTTAACGAAATAATTCAAAACGAAAAGAAAAAGGCTACTCTCTGATTATGTATGATTATATGATCATAGCCTAGCCTATTTTGTGAATTGTTCATTCCCGGTTGGCACACATTTTGCCTTTACAAAAGTGCCGCACTAGGCAATTGCCTAGTTCGCCTATATGGACACGCCGGCCCTGGGGTCAGCAATGAGTGTATTGATTCATTGTCCCTTCATAGTTTGCAAGAGACATTTAATAAACTGAGCGTATTTAATAAACTGAGACGTAGGCTATTTAATAAACTGAGCGTAGCCTATTCATCTGTCAATATGAAACGCGACTTGGCCATTCTAATTAATGATCGGAAGAACGCGTATCGACCACCGTTACTGTAAAATATGCACGTATGTCCATTTAAACTCGATTTTGGTCAAATGTCGATTATATCATTACACTGGCAATAATATGGTTACATTTAAAGATGCCGTACCAAGTATGACAACGCTACGTTCAACTGATTTTGAAATTAGGTGTTTTTTTCACTTCCTGAAAAGATGCTTGCTAAATAAAACTTGATAACTTTTATGCTTAAAAACCCTTAAAGGCCTTAATAGCTTGAACCCCGATAAATGCTGCTTGCAGCTTTAATTAGGGGTTCAAGCACGAAGTGCTGAAACCCTATTGTAATTGTACTGATTTTTATTAGGGGTTCAAGCACGAAGTGCTGAAACCCTATTGTAATTGTGCTGATTTTTATTATTAGGGGTTCAAGCACGAAGTGCTGAAACCCTATTGTAATTGTACTGATTTTTATTAGGGGTTCAAGCACGAAGTGCTGAAACCCTATTGTAATTGTACTGATTTTTATTATTATTATTATTATTATTATTCTGCCGTAAAACGCATCGTGCAGCCCAAACCGTAAGGGCTAGAGCTTTGAAACTTTGCCAGATGGTAGTACAAAAATCGAGGAGAGGTTATCAAATTATGACCTCGATTGGCCCATAGGTGGCGCTATAACAACCAAAAGCGCGAAAGTGGTCATAACTCCTGGACCGTATGTCGTAGACACAAGTGTCTTATATCATTGGAAAGCTGGTCGTCTGACGAACAAAACGTATATCTCCGATTTAATTTCCGTCATGATAGATTTTCCGCCATTTTGAATTTTGTCGAAAACCTACTTTTGCGAACTAGTCCCTGGTTTTTTGCTCGATCGGAACCAAACCAGTGCAGAATTGTTCTCTGGAGACTGAAGATCAATAATTATCGAAAAAAAGTTGAAATTTCGATTCAGGGTTGCTAGGGGGCGCAAAATTAACGTTGTGGGCGGAGCCTATTTTACTAAAATGGCTATAACTCCAGAAGTAAATGAGGTATTTTCAACAAACTTGGTACACATATGTAAGAGGTCAATCTGAGGACACGGTAAAAAAATCGCGGCGATTGGCCACATGGTGGCGCTATAACATGAAAAAAACATAAAACAGGCTATAACCACCTGACCGTTAGTCCGATTGACTTGAAAATTGGTATGCAGTGTCTTGGTCCAAGGTGCCATGTATGTCTATGAGGACATTGGTGTATCTCAAAAAACATGGCCGCCATTGGCCAATGAAGTTGAGCACCTATTAGACAAGGTTAACGGAGGCCGATCGGAACGAAACTCGGTGGGCATGTTCGACTCATGGCCCTAGAGGTCTGTAAGAATTTTGAAAGAAATCGGCCACTAGTTGGCGCTAACGAGTTTTATGGCTCTGTAATCACGTGGTGTTAGATATATTGTCACAAAATGCATATCATTTGATAGATCTGCTCATGCTGAACAACTTTGCCTCTAGAACCATTGCTGTCAATCAAACCGTTCATTAAATATTCATGAATATGTTAAAAACCTACTTTTGCGAACTAGTCCCTGGTTTTTTGCCCGATCGGAACCAGACCAGTCTAGGACAATTCTATGGACTCTCTAGATCAATAATTATCAAAAAAAAGTTGAACTTTTGTATTTGTATGGCTGTAATAGGGTCATTTATAAAATGGGTGTGGCAAAATACACTCAAAAGCCTATAAATCCTAAATGAAAACTCAGAACTTCACAAAAATTGGTGAGCATATGTGTCATAACATCACAAACAAGCTTGCAAAATTTTATGGAGATTGGACAATAGTTGGCGCTATAACTGTTAAAAAGCTTTAAAACCATATATTTCCTATGGTAAACTGCCTGTATTGGCTGTAAATGGTCTTTTCCATGTCTGATCATATAATTTTCATATCATAATGTTCAAAACTAGTGCAATACAATTCTCTGGACTCACTAGATCAATAATTGTCAGAAAAAGTTGAACTACTTCATTTGGATAGCTATAATAGGTTCACTTCAAAATCTGGCCTTTACCAAGTGTCCCCGAAAGCCTATATCTCTTTAATCAATGCTCAGACCTTCTTAAAAACAAGTCAGAACGTGTGAAATATCACCCTGAACAAGCATGAAAATTTTCAGACAGATCGGACAAAATTTGCCTCTATAACAGTTAAAAAGGTGAAAATGATATGATTTAATGGCATGTTAAGCCAATAAGTGGTATTTTACTGCCCCCTGCTGTTTAAAATAGTCATTTTCTCATATTGGTATTGGTATCAGCCATGGTAAATCATGATAAATGATGGTGTGTGTGTGTGTGTGTGTGTGTGTGTGTGTGTGTGTGTGTGTGTGTGTGTGTGTGGTACAAATATAACAAAGGTTTTATTTTCCAACATGAAAACAAACATAACAGAGTGCTAGTGCACAAACAATAACCGACAATGATAATGGATGAGAGGGGAACTTAAATACACAGATCAAGACAAGGACAACAGGTGACGGTTATGATGATGAGGAGCAGGTGATGATGAGGAGGGTGATGAGGAGCAGGTGCAGGTGATGACGACAGATGGTGAATGTGATGAAGACAGAAGGTGAATGTGATGAAGGTGAATGTGACACCAATATCACTGAAACATTTGTGTGTGTGTGTGTGTGTGTGTGTGTGTGTGTGTGTGTGTGTGTGTGTGTGTAGCATTATTGTGTGTAGCATATGTAGCAATTATGCATTATTGAGTTAACATGGAAACACTGGTTTGCTTTAGTGCAGAAAACTGGTCAAAATCATGAGGTTTAAAGTGAAAGTGAGCCAATAAGTGGTCTTCTACTGCCCTCTGCTGGCCATTCTACTTATTAATTAAATTTTTCCACATGTGCTTGCATTTATACTTGAATACACACTAAAAATCACTTATATAGCAATAACTATTATAACACAATCATATTTTGTCAGTGTTAATCACTTTATTTGCACTGACACTTCAAATAATTGCTAGTAATGTGGTAAATCATGGTAAATCATGGTTAACTATGCTCTGTGTGTGTGTGTGTGTGTGTGTGTGTGTGTGTGTGTGTGTGTGTGTGTGTGTGTGTGTGTGTGTGTGTGTGTGTGTGTGTGTAAGCATGCATTGAGTTAACATAGATAAACTGGTTTGCTTTAGTGCAGAAAACTGGTTTAAAGTGAAAGTGAGCCAATAAGTGGTCTTCTACTGCCCTCTGCTGGCCATTCTACTTATTAATGAAATATTTCAACATGTGCTTGCATTCATACTTGAATACACACAAAAAAAATCACTTATATAGCAATAACTATTATAACACAATCATATTTTGTCAGTGTTAATCACTTTATTTGCACTGACACTTCAAATAATTGCTAGTAATGTGATAAATCAGGCTAGAAACATGGTAAATCAAAGTAAATAATACTAGATTGTCGTTTATCTCCTGGTAAATAATACTAGAACGTGGTATATCATGGTAAATCACGGTTAACTATGCTGTGTGTGTATGTGTGTGTGTGTGTGTGTGTGTTTGTGTGTGTGTGTGTGTGTGTGTGTGTGTGTGTTTGTGTGTGTGTGTGTGTGTGTGTGTGTGTGTGTGTGTGTGTGTGTGTGTGTGTGTGTGTGTGTGTGTGTGTGTGTAAGCATGCATTGAGTTAACATGGAAAAACTGGTTTGCTTTAGTGCAGAAAACTGGTTTAAAGTGAAAGTGAGCCAATAAGTGGTCTTCTACTGCCCTCTGCTGGCCATTCTACTTAATAATGAAATATTTTACATGTGCTTTTGCATTCATACTTGGACACACACTAAAAATCACGTATATAACTAACTATTATAACACAATAATATTTTGTCAGTGTTCATCACCTCATTTGCACTGACACTTCACATATTTGCTAGTAATGTGGTTAATCATGCTAGAAACATTGTAAATCATAGTAAATAATACTGAAATGAGGTGTATCAAGGTAAATCATGCTAGAATCCTAATAAATCATTCTGGAACATGGTATATGATAGTAAATCATGCTAAAATCATATTAAATAATTCTAGAATGTGGCAAATCGTTGTGGGAGGAGCCTATTTTACTCAAATGGCTATAACTCAAGAAGTAAATGAGATATCTTCACCAAACTCAGTACACATGTGTATGGGTTCAATTTGAGGTCACAGTAAACAATTCTATGGAGATCGGAGCATAGGTGGCGCTATAACTGTTAAAAAGCTTTAAAACCATATATATCCCATGGCAAATTGCCTGTATTGGCTGTAAATGGTCTTTTCCATCTATTATGTCAGTGGTTACATGCTTGCTAAATAAATCTTAATAACTTTTGATGCTTTTGTGCTTAAATGCCTTAAAGGCCTTAACTGCTTGAACCCCGATAAATGCTGCTTGCAGCTTTAATTATTATTATTATTATTATTATTCTGCCGTAAAACGCATCGTGCAGCCCAAACCGTAAGGGCTAGAGCATTGAAACTTTGCCAGATGGTAGTACAAAAATCGAGGAGAGGTTCAGAGATTATGACCCCGATTGGCCCATAGGTGGCGCTATAGCAACCAAAAGCGCGAAACTGCTCATAACTCCTAGACCGTATGTCGCAGACTCAAGTGTCTTATATCATTGGAAAGCTGGACGCCTGACGAACAAAACGTATATCTCCGATTTCATTTCCGTCATGATAGATTTTCCGCCATTTTGAATTTTGTCGAAAATCTACTTTTGCGAACTAGTCCCTGGTTTTTTGCCCGATCGGAGCCAAACCAGTGCAGAAATGTTCTCTGGAGTCTGAAGATCAATAATTATCGAAAAAATGTTGAAATTTCGATTCATGGACGCTAGGGGGCGCAAAATAATCGTTGTGGGAGGAGCCTATTTTACTAAAATGGCTATAACTTAAAAAGTAAATAAGATAGCTTCACCAAACTCGGTACACATGTGTATGGGTTCATTCTGGGGTCACAGTAAAAAAATCGCGACGATTGAACACTAGGTGGCGCTATAACATGAAAAAAACATGAAAAGGGCTATAACCACCTGACCGTTAGTCCGATTGACTGGAAAATTGGTATGCAGTGTCTTGGTCCAAGGTGCCATGTATGTCTATGAGGACATTGGCGTATCTCAAAAAACATGGCCGCCATTGGCCAATGAAGTTGAGCACCTATTAGACAAGGTTAACGGAGGCCGATCGGAACGAAACTCGATGGGCATGTTCGACTCATGGCCCTAGAGGTCTGTAAGAATTTTGAAAGAAATCGGCCACTAGTTGGCGCTAACGAGTTTTTTGGCTCTGTAATCACGTGGTGTTACACTTATCGTCACAAAAAGCATATCATTTGATATATCTGCTCATGCTGAACAACTTTGCCTCAAGAACCATTTCTGTCAATCAAACCGTTCATTAAATATTCATGAATATGTTTAAAACCTACTTTTGCGAACTAGTCCTAGGTTTTTTGCCCGATCGGAACCAGACCAGTCTAGGACAATTCTCTGGACTCTCTAGATCAATAATTATCAAAAAAAAGTTGAACTTTTGCATTTGGATGGCTGTAATAGGATCATTTATAAAATGGGCATGGAAAAATACATTAAAAAGCCTATAAATCCTAAATAAAAACCCAGAACTTCACAAAAATTGGTGAACTTATGTGACATAACATCATTAACAAGCATGCAAAATTTCATGGAGATCGGACGATAGGTGGCGCTATAACTGTTAAAAATCTTTAAAACCATATATTTCCTATGGTAAACTGCCTGTATTGACTGTAAATGGTCTTTTCCATCTCTGAATATATAATTTTCATATCATAATGTTAAAAACTAGTGCAATACAATTCTCTGGACTCACTAGAACAATAATTGTCAGAAAAAGTTGAACTACTTCATTTGGGTAGCTATAATAGGTTCACTTCAAAATGTGGCCTTTACCAAGTGTCCCCGAAAGCCTATATCTCTTTAATGAATGTTCAAACCTTCTTAAAAACAAGTCAGAACATGTGAAATATCACTCTGAACATGCATGAAAATTTTCAGACAGATCTGACAAAATTTGCCTCTATAACAGTTAAAAAGGTGAAAATGATATGAATATAATGACATATTAAGCCAAGAAGTGGTATTTTACTGCCCCCTGCTGTTTAAAATAGTCATGTTGTCATATTGTTCTATAATTTATATTTAGACTTTATAAAATCACTATTTTAACATTTACAATTACATTTAGTCAAAAATCCATCTGTTAAATTATTAGTATTGACAGTTTGATCACATCATATATTTCAAATGTCTGTATCTACAATATAATGTGTGTGTGTAGTCTTAGGTTTCTGAATAAATTCTGAATGATCTGATTAATAGCTTACAAAGACTTTGTGAAATGTTTATAGACCATTCAAATATATTTTCATAATGACATATCCCAATAGCATTGAAAAAACAACATTTGTCTTGTGTGTGTGTGTGTGTGTGTGTGTTAACATGCATTATGGATTTAAAATGGAAAAACTGCTTTGCTTTAGTGCAGAAAAATGGTGAAAATCAAGAAGTTTAAAGTGAAAGTGAGCCAATATGTGGTCTTCTACTGCCCTCTGCTGGCCATTCTACTTATTAATGTCTACCCACATATGCTTTTGCATTCATTAGACACTAAAAATCACTTATATAACAATAAAACACTAAAAAATCACTTATATAACAATTACTATTGTAGCACAATCATATTTTGTCAGAGTTTATCACTTCATTTTTACTGATACTTCACATAATTGCTAGCAATGTGGTAAATCATGGTTAAATCACACTAAAAACATGGTAAATCAATAAATGATACTAGAATGTGGTGTATCAAGGTAAATCATACTACAATCCTGGTACATCATTCTAGAACATAGTATATCATGGTACATCATGCTAGAACATGGTAAATCATGGTAAACTATGCTAGAACAGGGTAAATCATGGTAAGCCATGATAAATCATAATAAACTATGGTAAATCATGTTAGAATGTGGTATATCATGGTAAATCATGCTAGAACATGGTAAATCATGGTAAACTATGCTAGAACAGGGTAAATCATGGTAAACTATGATAAATCATGATAAACTATGGTAATCCATGCTAGAATCACAGTAAACAATGGTAAATCATACTAGAATGTAGTATATCATGGTAAATTATGCTAGAATATGGCAAATCATGCTAGAATCATAGTAAATAATACTAGAATGTGCTAAATTGTTGTGGGAGGAGCCTATTTTACTAAAATGGCTATAACTCAAGAAGTAAATGAGATATCTTCACCAAACTCAGTACACATGTGTATGGGTTCAATTTGAGGTCACAGTAAACAATTCTATGGAGATCGGACCATAGGTGGCGCTATAACTGTTAAAAAGCTTTAAAACCATATATATCCCATGGTAAACTGCCTGTATTGGCTGTAAATGGTCTTTTCCATCTATTATGTCCGTGGTTACATGCTTGCTAAATAAATCTTAACTTTTGATGCTTTTGTGCTTAAATGCTTAAAAGGCTTTAACTGCTTGAACCCCGATAAATGCTGCTTGCAGCTTTAATTATTATTATTATTATTCCGCCGTAAAACGCATCGTGCAGCCCAAACCGTAAGGGCTAGAGCTTTGAAACTTTGCCATATGGTAGTACAAAAATCGAGGAGAGGTTATCAAATTATGACCCCGATTGGCCTATAGGTGGCGCTATAGCAACCAAAAGCGCGAAACTGCTCATAACTCCTACACCGTAAGTCATAGACTCAAGTGTCTTATATCATTGGAAAGCTGGATGCCTGAAAAACAAAATGTATATCTCCGATTTCATTTCCGGTATGCAAATTTTTCCGCCATTTTGAATTTTGTCAAAAATCTACTTTTGCGAACTAGTCCCTGGTTTTTCGCCCGATCGGAACCAAACCAGTGCAGAAATGTTCTCTGGAGTCTAAATATCAATAATTATCGAAAAAAAGTTGAAATTTCGATTCACGGACGCTAAGGGGCGCCAAAAAGTACGTTGTGGGAGGGGCCTATTTTACTTAAATGGCTATAACTCCAGAAGTAAATGACGTATCTTCACCAAACTTGGTACACATATGTAAGCGGTCAATCTGAGGTCACAGTAAAAAAATCGCGGCGATTGGCCACATGGTGGCGCTATAACATGCAATAAACATAAAACAGGCTATAACCACCTGACCGTTAGTCCGATTGACTTGAAAATTGGTATGCAGTGTCTTGGTCCAAGGTGCCATGTATGCCTATGAGGACATTGGCGTATCTCAAAAAACATGGCCGCCATCGGCCAATGAAGTTTGAGCACCTATTAGACAAGGTTAACGGAGGCCGATCGGAACGAAACTCGATGGGCATGTTTGTCTCATGGCCCTAGAGGTCTGTAAGAATTTTGAAAGAAATCGGCCACTAGTTGGCGCTAACGAGTTTTATGGCTCTGTAATCACGTGGTGTTACACTTATCGTCACAAAATGTATATCATTTGATAGATCTGCTCATGTTGAACAACTTTGCCTCTAGAACCATTGCTGTCAATCAAACCGTTCATTAAATATTCATGAATATGTTAAAAACCTACTTTTGCGAACTAGTCCCTGGTTTTTTGCCCGATCGGAACCAGACCAGTCTAGGACAATTCTCTGGACTCTCTAGATCAATAATTATCGAAAAAAAGTGGAACTTTTGCATTTGTATGGCTGTAATAGGGTCATTTATAAAATGGGCGTGGCAAAATACACTAAAAAGCCTATAAATCCTAAATGAAAACTCAGAACTTCACAAAAATTGGTGAGCATATGTGACATAACATCACAAACAAGCATGCAAAATTTTATGGAGATCGGACAATAGTTGGCGCTATAACAGTTAAAAGGCTTTAAAACCATATATTTCCTATGGTAAACTGCCTGTATTGGCTGTAAATTGTCTTTTCCATCTCTGATCATATAATTTTCATATCATAATGTTAAAAACTAGTGCAATACCATTCTCTGGACTCACTAGAACAATAGTTGTCAGAAAAAGTTGAACTACTTCATTTGGATAGCTATAATAGGTTCACTTCAAAATGTGGCCTTTACCAAGTGTCCCCGAAAGCCTATATCTCTTTAATGAATGACTCAGACCTTCTTAAAAACAAGTCAGAACATGTGAAATATCACTCTGAACATGCATGAAAATTTTCAGACAGATCAGACAAAATTTGCCTCTATAACAGTTAATAAGGTGAAAATGATATGATTATAATGGCATGTTAAGCCAATAAGTGGTATTTTACTGCCCCCTGCTGTTTAAAATAGTCATTTTCTCATATTGGTATTGGTATCAGCCATGGTAAATCATGATAAATGATGGTGTGTGTGTGTGTGTGTGTGTGTGTGTGTGTGTGTGTGTGTGTGTGTGTGTGTGTGTGTCTGTGTGTGTGTGTGTGTGTGTGTGTGTGTGTGTGTGTGTGTGTGGTACAAATATAACAAAAGTTTTATTTTCCAACATGAAAACAAACATAACAGAGTGCTAGTGCACAAACAATAACCGACAATGATAATGGATGAGAGGGGAACTTAAATACACAGATCAAGACAAGGACAACAGGTGACGGTTATGATGATGAGGAGCAGGTGATGATGAGGAGCAGGTGCAGGTGATGACGACAGATGGTGAATGTGATGAAGACAGAAGGTGAATGTGATGAAGGTGAATGTGACACCAATATCACTGAAACATATGTGTGTGTGTGTGTGTGTGTGTGTGTGTGTGTGTGTGTAGCATATGTAGCAAGTGTGCATTATTGAGTTAACATGGAAACACTGGTTTGCTTTAGTGCAGAAAACTGGTCAAAATCATGAGGTTTAAAGTGAAAGTGAGCCAATAAGTGGTCTTCTACTGCCCTCTTCTGGCCATTCTACTTATTAATTAAATTTTTCCACATGTGCTTGCATTTATACTTGAACACACACTAAAAATCACTTATATAGCAATAACTATTATAACACAATCATATTTTGTCAGTGTTAATCACTTTATTTGCACTGACACTTCAAATAATTGCTAGTAATGTGATAAATCAGGCTAGAAACATGGTAAATCAAAGTAAATAATACTAGATTGTCGTTTATCTCCTGGTAAATAATACTAGAACGTGGTATATCATGGTAAATCATGGTTAACTATGCTGTGTGTGTGTGTGTGTGTGTGTGTGTGTGTGTGTGTGTGTGTGTGTGTGTGTGTGTGTGTGTGTGTAAGCATGCATTGAGTTAACATGGAAAAACTGGTTTGCTTTAGTGCAGAAAACTGGTTTGAAAGTGAGCCAATAAGTGGTCTTCTAGTGCCCTCTGCTGGCCATTCTACTTAATAATGAAATATTTTACAAGTGCTTTTGCATTCATACTTGGACAAACACTAAAAATCACGTATATAACTAACTATTATAACACAATAATATTTTGTCAGTGTTCATCACCTCATTTGCACTGACACTTCACATAATTGCTAGTAATGTGGTTAATCATGCTTAACTGCTTGAACCCCGATAAATGCTGCTTGCAGCTTTAATTATTATTATTATTATTATTATTATTATTTTCCCCTTAAACGCATCGTGCAGACCAAACCGTAAGAGCTGGAACCTTGAAACTTGGCCAAATGGTAGTCCTCAATTTGGGGAGAACCTATAAAAGTATGACCCCGATTGGCCCATAGGTGGCGCTATAGCAACCAAAAGCGCAAAACTGCTCATAACTACTAGACCGTATGTCGTAGACTCAAGTGTCTTATATCATTGGAAAGCTGGACGCCTGACGAACAAAACGTATATCTCCGATTTCATTTCCGCCATGATAGATTTTCCGCCATTTTGAATTTTGTCAAAAACCTACTTTTGCGAACTAGTCCTAGGTTTTTCGCCCGATCGGAACCAATCCAGTGCAGAAATGTTCTCTTGAGTCTGAATATCAAAAACTATCGAAAAAAAGTTGAAATTTCGATTCACGGACGCTAAGGGGCGCCAAAACGTACGTCGTGGGCAGGGCCTATTTTACTAAAATGGCTATAACTCCAGAAGTAAATGAGGTATCTTCACCAAACTTGGTACACATGTGTAAGAGGTCAATCTGAGGTCACAGTAAAAAAACCGCGGCGATTGGCCACATGGTGGCGCTATAACATGAAAAAAACATAAAACAGGCTATAACCACCTGACCGTTAGTCCGATTGACTTGAAAATTGGTATGCAGTGTCTTGGTCCAAGGTGCCATGTATGTGTATGAGGACATTGGCGTATCTCAAAAAACATGGCCGCCATCGGCCAATGAAATTTGAGCACCTATTAGACAAGGTTAACGGAGGCCGATCGGAACGAAACTCGATGGGCATGTTCGACTCAAGGCCCTAGAGGTCTGTAAGAATTTTGAAAGAAATCGGCCACTAGTTGGCGCTAATGAGTTTTATGGCTCTGTAATCACGTGGTGTTACAAATATCCACACAATATGCATATCATTTGATAGATCTCCTCATCCTGAACAACTTTGCCTCAAGAACCATTGCTGTCAATCAAACCGTTCATTAAATATTCGCAAACATGTTAAAAACCTACTTTTGCGAACTAGTCCTAGGTTTTTCGCCCGATCGGAACCAGACCAGTCTAGGACAATTCTCTGGACTCTCTAGATCAAAAACTATCAAAAAAAAGTTGAACTTTTGCATTTGGATGGCTCTAATAGGGTCATTTATAAAATGGGCGTGTCAAAATACATTAAAAAGCCTATAAATCCTAAATAAAAACTCAGAACTTCACAAAAAGTGGTCAGCATATGTGACATAACATCATTAACAAGCATGAAAAATTCTATGGAGATCGGACGATAGGTGGCGCTATAACTGTTAAAAAGCTTTAAAATCATATATTTCCTATGGTAAACTGCCTGTATTGGCTGTAAATGGTCTTTTCCATCTCTGATCATATAATTTTCATATCATAATGTTCAAAACTAGTGCAATACAATTCTCTGGACTCACTAGATCAATAATTGTCAGAAAAAGTTGAACTACTTCATTTGGATAGCTATAATAGGTTCACTTCAAAATCTGGCCTTTACCAAGTGTCCCCGAAAGCCTATATCTCTTTAATCAATGCTCAGACCTTCTTAAAAACAAGTCAGAACGTGTGAAATATCACCCTGAACAAGCATGAAAATTTTCAGACAGATCGGACAAAATTTGCCTCTATAACAGTTAAAAAGGTGAAAATGATATGAATTAATGGCATGTTAAGCCAATAAGTGGTATTTTACTGCCCCCCGCTGTTTAAAATAGTCATTTTCTCATATTGGTATTGGTATCAGCCATGGTAAATCATGATAAATGATGTGTGTGTGTGTGTGTGTGTGTGTGTGTGTGTGTGTGTGTGTGTGTGTGTGTGTGTGTGTGTGGTACAAATATAACAAAGGTTTTATTTTCCAACATGAAAACAAACATAACAGAGTGCTAGTGCACAAACAATAACCGACAATGATAATGGATGAGAGGGGAACTTAAATACACAGATCAAGACAAGGACAACAGGTGACGGTTATGATGATGAGGAGCAGGTGATGATGAGGAGGGTGATGAGGAGCAGGTGCAGGTGATGACGACAGATAGTGAATGTGATGAAGACAGAAGGTGAATGTGATGAAGGTGAATGTGACACCAATATCACTAAAACATTTGTGTGTGTGTGTGTGTGTGTGTGTGTGTGTGTGTGTGTGTGTGTGTGTGTGTAGCATTATTGTGTGTAGCATATGTAGCAAGTATGCATTATTGAGTTAACATGGAAACACTGGTTTGCTTTAGTGCAGAAAACTGGTCAAAATCATGAGGTTTAAAGTGAAAGTGAGCCAATAAGTGGTCTTCTACTGCCCTCTGCTGGCCATTCTACTTATTAATTAAATTTTTCCACATGTGCTTGCATTTATACTTGAATACACACTAAAAATCACTTATATAGCAATAACTATTATAACACAATCATATTTTGTCAGTGTTAATCACTTTATTTGCACTGACACTTCAAATAATTGCTAGTAATGTGGTAAATCATGGTAAATCATGGTTAACTATGCTGTGTGTGTGTGTGTCTGTGTGTGTGTGTGTGTGTGTGTGTGTGTGTGTGTGTGTGTGTGTGTGTGTGTGTGTGTGTGTGTGTGTGTGTGTGTAAGCATGCATTGAGTTAACATGGATAAACTGGTTTGCTTTAGTGCAGAAAACTGGTTTAAAGTGAAAGTGAGCCAATAAGTGGTCTTCTACTGCCCTCTGCTGGCCATTCTACTTATTAATGAAATATTTCAACATGTGCTTGCATTCATACTTGAATACACACTAAAAAAATCACTTATATAGCAATAACTTTTATAACACAATCATATTTTGTCAGTGTTAATCACTTTATTTGCACTGACACTTCAAATAATTGCTAGTAATGTGATAAATCAGGCTAGAAACATGGTAAATCAAAGTAAATAATACTAGATTGTCGTTTATCTCCTGGTAAATAATACTAGAACGTGGTATATCATGGTAAATCATGGTTAACTAAACTGTGTGTGTATGTGTGTGTGTGTGTGTGTGTGTGTGTGTGTGTGTGTGTGTGTGTGTGTGTGTGTGTGTGTGTGTGTGTAAGCATGCATTGAGTTAACATGGAAAAACTGGTTTGCTTTAGTGCAGAAAACTGGTTTAAAGTGAAAGTGAGCCAATAAGTGGTCTTCTAGTGCCCTCTGCTGGCCATTCTACTCAATAATGAAATATTTTAAGTCAAGTCAAGTCAAGTCAAGTATATTGTATAGCGCTTTTCACAATACAGATTGTATCAAAGCAGCTTCACAGTATTAAATTAAAATAATACAACAAGGTTTGTTTCTAGTGGAATTTATTGATAAAATCAAATTAGATATCCCCAGAATATCCCCAACTGAGCAAGCCAAAGGCAACAGTGGCAAGGAACCGAAAAACTCCATCAAGTGACCTAATAGTGTCCTAAAACTCCATCAGGTGACCCAATGGAGAAAAAAAAAACCTTGGGAGAACCCAGGCTCAGTCGGGGGCCAGTTCTCCTCTGGCGTTTATTAACTAGAGGCCGGATTGTAATTTGAACTGTAAGATTAAAAATATTATATGAATGCCTGGCTGAAGAGATGCGACTTTAATCTAGTTTTAAACTGGGAGAGCGAGTCTGAGCAACGAACAGTATCAGGAAGGCTATTCCAGAGTTTTGGAGCTTTTACATGTGCTTTTGCATTCATACTTGGACACACACTAAAAATCACGTATATAACTAACTATTATAACACAATAATATTTTGTCAGTGTTCATCACCTCATTTGCACTGACACTTCACATAATTGCTAGTAATGTGGTTAATCATGCTAGAAACATTGTAAATCATAGTAAATAATACTGAAATGAGGTGTATCAAGGTAAATCATGCTAGAATCCTAATAAATCATTCTGGAACATGGTATATGATAGTAAATCATGCTAGAATCATATTAAATAATTCTAGAATGTGGCAAATCGTTGTGGGAGGAGCCTATTTTACTCAAATGGCTATAACTCAAGAAGTAAATGAGATATCTTCACCAAACTCAGTACACATGTGTATGGGTTCAATTTGAGGTCACAGTAAACAATTTTATGGAGATCGGACCATAGGTGGCGCTATAACTGTTAAAAAGCTTTAAAACCATATATATCCCATGGCAAATTGCCTGTATTGGCTGTAAATGGTCTTTTCCATCTATTATGTCAGTGGTTACATGCTTGCTAAATAAATCTTAATAACTTTTGATGCTTTTGTGCTTAAATGCCTTAAAGGCCTTAACTGCTTGAACCCCGATAAATGCTGCTTGCAGCTTTAATTATTATTATTATTCTTCTGCCGTAAAACGCATCGTGCAGCCCAAACCGTAAGGGCTAGAGCATTGAAACTTTGCCAGATGGTAGTACAAAAATCGAGGAGAGGTTCAGAGATTATGACCCCGATTGGCCCATAGGTGGCGCTATAGCAACCAAAAGCGCGAAACTGCTCATAACTCCTAGACCGTATGTCGCAGACTCAAGTGTCTTATATCATTGGAAAGCTGGACGCCTGACGAACAAAACGTATATCTCCGATTTCATTTCCGTCATGATAGATTTTCCGCCATTTTGAATTTTGTCGAAAATCTACTTTTGCGAACTAGTCCCTGGTTTTTTGCCCGATCGGAGCCAAACCAGTGCAGAAATGTTCTCTGGAGTCTGAAGATCAATAATTATCGAAAAAATGTTGAAATTTCGATTCATGGACGCTAGGGGGCGCAAAATAATCGTTGTGGGATGAGCCTATTTTACTAAAATGGCTATAACTTAAAAAGTAAATAAGATAGCTTCACCAAACTCGGTACACATGTGTATGGGTTCATTCTGGGGTCACAGTAAAAAAATCGCGACGATTGAACACTAGGTGGCGCTATAACATGAAAAAAACATGAAAAGGGCTATAACCACCTGACCGTTAGTCCGATTGACTTGAAAATTGGTATGCAGTGTCTTGGTCCAAGGTGCCATGTATGTCTATGAGGACATTGGCGTATCTCAAAAAACATGGCCGCCATTGGCCAATGAAGTTGAGCACCTATTAGACAAGGTTAACGGAGGCCGATCGGAACGAAACTCGATGGGCATGTTCGACTCATGGCCCTAGAGGTCTGTAAGAATTTTGAAAGAAATCGGCCACTAGTTGGCGCTAACAAGTTTTTTGGCTCTGTAATCACGTGGTGTTACACTTATCGTCACAAAAAGCATATCATTTGATATATCTGCTCATGCTGAACAACTTTGCCTCAAGAACCATTTCTGTCAATCAAACCGTTCATTAAATATTCATGAATATGTCTAAAACCTACTTTTGCGAACTAGTCCTAGGTTTTTTGCCCGATCGGAACCAGACCAGTCTAGGACAATTCTCTGGACTCTCTAGATCAATAATTATCAAAAAAAGTTGAACTTTTGCATTTGGATGGCTGTAATAGGATCATTTATAAAATGGGCATGGAAAAATACATTAAAAAGCCTATAAATCCTAAATAAAAACCCAGAACTTCACAAAAATTGGTGAACTTATGTGACATAACATCATTAACAAGCATGCAAAATTTCATGGAGATCGGACGATAGGTGGCGCTATAACTGTTAAAAATCTTTAAAACCATATATTTCCTATGGTAAACTGCCTGTATTGACTGTAAATGGTCTTTTCCATCTCTGAATATATAATTTTCATATCATAATGTTAAAAACTAGTGCAATACAATTCTCTGGACTCACTAGAACAATAATTGTCAGAAAAAGTTGAACTACTTCATTTGGATAGCTATAATAGGTTCACTTCAAAATGTGGCCTTTACCAAGTGTCCCCGAAAGCCTATATCTCTTTAATGAATGTTCAAACCTTCTTAAAAACAAGTCAGAACATGTGAAATATCACTCTGAACATGCATGAAAATTTTCAGACAGATCTGACAAAATTTGCCTCTATAACAGTTAAAAAGGTGAAAATGATATGAATATAATGACATATTAAGCCAAGAAGTGGTATTTTACTGCCCCCTGCTGTTTAAAATAGTCATGTTGTCATATTGTTCTATAATTTATATTTAGACTTTATAAAATCACTATTTTAACATTTACAATTACATTTAGTCAAAAATCCATCTGTTAAATTATTAGTATTGACAGTTTGATCACATCATATATTTCAAATGTCTGTATCTACAATATAATGTGTGTGTGTAGTCTTAGGTTTCTGAATAAATTCTGAATGATCTGATTAATAGCTTACAAAGACTTTGTGAAATGTTTATAGACCATTCAAATATATTTTCATAATGACATATCCCAATAGCATTGAAAAAACAACATTTGTCTTGTGTGTGTGTGTGTGTGTGTGTGTGTGTGTGTGTGTGTGTTAACATGCATTATGGATTTAAAATGGAAAAACTGGTTTGCTTTAGTGCAGAAAAATGGTGAAAATCAAGAAGTTTAAAGTGAAAGTGAGCCAATATGTGGTCTTCTACTGCCCTCTGCTGGCCATTCTACTTATTAATGTCTACCCACATATGCTTTTGCATTCATTAGACACTAAAAATCACTTATATAACAATAAAACACTAAAAAATCACTTATAACAATTACTATTGTAGCACAATCATATTTTGTCAGAGTTTATCACTTCATTTTTACTGATACTTCACATAATTGCTAGCAATGTGGTAAATCATGGTTAAATCACACTAAAAACATGGTAAATCAATAAATGATACTAGAATGTGGTGTATCAAGGTAAATCATACTACAATCCTGGTACATCATTCTAGAACATAGTATATCATGGTACATCATGCTAGAACATGGTAAATCATGGTAAACTATGCTAGAACAGGGTAAATCATGGTAAGCCATGATAAATCATAATAAACTATGGTAAATCATGTTAGAATGTGGTATATCATGGTAAATCATGCTAGAACATGGTAAATCATGGTAAACTATGCTAGAACAGGGTAAATCATGGTAAACTATGATAAATCATGATAAACTATGGTAATCCATGCTAGAATCACAGTAAACAATGGTAAATCATACTAGAATGTAGTATATCATGGTAAATTATGCTAGAATATGCCAAATCATGCTAGAATCATAGTAAATAATACTAGAATGTGCTAAATTGTTGTGGGAGGAGCCTATTTTACTAAAATGGCTATAACTCAAGAAGTAAATGAGATATCTTCACCAAACTCAGTACACATGTGTATGGGTTCAATTTGAGGTCACAGTAAACAATTCTATGGAGATCGGACCATAGGTGGCGCTATAACTGTTAAAAAGCTTTAAAACCATATATATCCCATGGTAAACTGCCTGTATTGGCTGTAAATGGTCTTTTCCATCTATTATGTCCGTGGTTACATGCTTGCTAAATAAATCTTAACTTTTGATGCTTTTGTGCTTAAATGCTTAAAAGGCTTTAACTGCTTGAACCCCGATAAATGCTGCTTGCAGCTTTAATTAGGGGTTCAAGCACGAAGTGCTGAAACCCTATTGTAATTGTACTGATTTTTATTATTATTAGGGGTTCAAGCACGAAGTGCTGAAACCCTATTGTAATTGTACTGATTTTTATTATTATTATTATTATTATTATTATTATTTTCCCCTTAAACGCATCGTGCAGACCAAACCGTAAGAGCTGGAACCTTGAAACTTGGCCAAATGGTAGTCCTCAATTTGGGGAGAACCTATAAAAGTATGACCCCGATTGGCCCATAGGTGGCGCTATAGCAACCAAAAGCGCAAAACTGCTCATAACTACTAGACCGTATGTCGTAGACTCAAGTGTCTTATATCATTGGAAAGCTGGACGCCTGACGAACAAAACGTATATCTCCGATTTCATTTCCGCCATGATAGATTTTCCGCCATTTTGAATTTTGTCAAAAACCTACTTTTGCGAACTAGTCCTAGGTTTTTCGCCCGATCGGAACCAATCCAGTGCAGAAATGTTCTCTTGAGTCTGAATATCAAAAACTATCGAAAAAAAGTTGAAATTTCGATTCACGGACGCTAAGGGGCGCCAAAACGTACGTCGTGGGCAGGGCCTATTTTACTAAAATGGCTATAACTCCAGAAGTAAATGAGGTATCTTCACCAAACTTGGTACACATGTGTAAGAGGTCAATCTGAGGTCACAGTAAAAAAACCGCGGCGATTGGCCACATGGTGGCGCTATAACATGAAAAAAACATAAAACAGGCTATAACCACCTGACCGTTAGTCCGATTGACTTGAAAATTGGTATGCAGTGTCTTGGTCCAAGGTGCCATGTATGTGTATGAGGACATTGGCGTATCTCAAAAAACATGGCCGCCATCGGCCAATGAAATTTGAGCACCTATTAGACAAGGTTAACGGAGGCCGATCGGAACGAAACTCGATGGGCATGTTCGACTCAAGGCCCTAGAGGTCTGTAAGAATTTTGAAAGAAATCGGCCACTAGTTGGCGCTAATGAGTTTTATGGCTCTGTAATCACGTGGTGTTACAAATATCCACACAATATGCATATCATTTGATAGATCTCCTCATCCTGAACAACTTTGCCTCAAGAACCATTGCTGTCAATCAAACCGTTCATTAAATATTCGCAAACATGTTAAAAACCTACTTTTGCGAACTAGTCCTAGGTTTTTCGCCCGATCGGAACCAGACCAGTCTAGGACAATTCTCTGGACTCTCTAGATCAAAAACTATCAAAAAAAAGTTGAACTTTTGCATTTGGATGGCTCTAATAGGGTCATTTATAAAATGGGCGTGTCAAAATACATTAAAAAGCCTATAAATCCTAAATAAAAACTCAGAACTTCACAAAAAGTGGTCAGCATATGTGACATAACATCATTAACAAGCATGAAAAATTCTATGGAGATCGGACGATAGGTGGCGCTATAACTGTTAAAAAGCTTTAAAATCATATATTTCCTATGGTAAACTGCCTGTATTGGCTGTAAATGGTCTTTTCCATCTCTGATCATATAATTTTCATATCATAATGTTCAAAACTAGTGCAATACAATTCTCTGGACTCACTAGATCAATAATTGTCAGAAAAAGTTGAACTACTTCATTTGGATAGCTATAATAGGTTCACTTCAAAATCTGGCCTTTACCAAGTGTCCCCGAAAGCCTATATCTCTTTAATCAATGCTCAGACCTTCTTAAAAACAAGTCAGAACGTGTGAAATATCACCCTGAACAAGCATGAAAATTTTCAGACAGATCGGACAAAATTTGCCTCTATAACAGTTAAAAAGGTGAAAATGATATGAATTAATGGCATGTTAAGCCAATAAGTGGTATTTTACTGCCCCCCGCTGTTTAAAATAGTCATTTTCTCATATTGGTATTGGTATCAGCCATGGTAAATCATGATAAATGATGGTGTGTGTGTGTGTGTGTGTGTGTGTGTGTGTGTGTGTGTGTGTGTGTGTGTGTGTGTGTGTGTGTGTGTGTGTGTGTGTGTGTGGTACAAATATAACAAAGGTTTTATTTTCCAACATGAAAACAAACATAACAGAGTGCTAGTGCACAAACAATAACCGACAATGATAATGGATGAGAGGGGAACTTAAATACACAGATCAAGACAAGGACAACAGGTGACGGTTATGATGATGAGGAGCAGGTGATGATGAGGAGGGTGATGAGGAGCAGGTGCAGGTGATGACGACAGATAGTGAATGTGATGAAGACAGAAGGTGAATGTGATGAAGGTGAATGTGACACCAATATCACTAAAACATTGTGTGTGTGTGTGTGTGTGTGTGTGTGTGTGTGTGTGTGTGTGTGTGTGTAGCATTATTGTGTGTAGCATATGTAGCAAGTATGCATTATTGAGTTAACATGGAAACACTGGTTTGCTTTAGTGCAGAAAACTGGTCAAAATCATGAGGTTTAAAGTGAAAGTGAGCCAATAAGTGGTCTTCTACTGCCCTCTGCTGGCCATTCTACTTATTAATTAAATTTTTCCACATGTGCTTGCATTTATACTTGAATACACACTAAAAATCACTTATATAGCAATAACTATTATAACACAATCATATTTTGTCAGTGTTAATCACTTTATTTGCACTGACACTTCAAATAATTGCTAGTAATGTGGTAAATCATGGTAAATCATGGTTAACTATGCTGTGTGTGTGTGTGTGTGTCTGTGTGTGTGTGTGTGTGTGTGTGTGTGTGTGTGTGTGTGTGTGTGTGTGTGTGTGTGTGTGTGTGTGTGTGTGTGTGTGTGTAAGCATGCATTGAGTTAACATGGATAAACTGGTTTGCTTTAGTGCAGAAAACTGGTTTAAAGTGAAAGTGAGCCAATAAGTGGTCTTCTACTGCCCTCTGCTGGCCATTCTACTTATTAATGAAATATTTCAACATGTGCTTGCATTCATACTTGAATACACACTAAAAAAATCACTTATATAGCAATAACTTTTATAACACAATCATATTTTGTCAGTGTTAATCACTTTATTTGCACTGACACTTCAAATAATTGCTAGTAATGTGATAAATCAGGCTAGAAACATGGTAAATCAAAGTAAATAATACTAGATTGTCGTTTATCTCCTGGTAAATAATACTAGAACGTGGTATATCATGGTAAATCATGGTTAACTAAACTGTGTGTGTATGTGTGTGTGTGTGTGTGTGTGTGTGTGTGTGTGTGTGTGTGTGTGTGTGTGTGTGTAAGCATGCATTGAGTTAACATGGAAAAACTGGTTTGCTTTAGTGCAGAAAACTGGTTTAAAGTGAAAGTGAGCCAATAAGTGGTCTTCTAGTGCCCTCTGCTGGCCATTCTACTCAATAATGAAATATTTTAAGTCAAGTCAAGTCAAGTCAAGTATATTTGTATAGCGCTTTTCACAATACAGATTGTATCAAAGCAGCTTCACAGTATTAAATTAAAATAATACAACAAGGTTTGTTTCTAGTGGAATTTATTGATAAAATCAAATTAGATATCCCCAGAATATCCCCAACTGAGCAAGCCAAAGGCAACAGTGGCAAGGAACCGAAAAACTCCATCAAGTGACCTAATAGTGTCCTAAAACTCCATCAGGTGACCCAATGGAGAAAAAAAAAACCTTGGGAGAACCCATGCTCAGTCGGGGGCCAGTTCTCCTCTGGCGTTTATTAACTAGAGGCCGGATTGTAATTTGAACTGTAAGATTAAAAATATTATATGAATGCCTGGCTGAAGAGATGCGACTTTAATCTAGTTTTAAACTGGGAGAGCGAGTCTGAGCAACGAACAGTATCAGGAAGGCTATTCCAGAGTTTTGGAGCTTTTACATGTGCTTTTGCATTCATACTTGGACACACACTAAAAATCACGTATATAACTAACTATTATAACACAATAATATTTTGTCAGTGTTCATCACCTCATTTGCACTGACACTTCACATAATTGCTAGTAATGTGGTTAATCATGCTAGAAACATTGTAAATCATAGTAAATAATACTGAAATGAGGTGTATCAAGGTAAATCATGCTAGAATCCTAATAAATCATTCTGGAACATGGTATATGATAGTAAATCATGCTAGAATCATATTAAATAATTCTAGAATGTGGCAAATCGTTGTGGGAGGAGCCTATTTTACTCAAATGGCTATAACTCAAGAAGTAAATGAGATATCTTCACCAAACTCAGTACACATGTGTATGGGTTCAATTTGAGGTCACAGTAAACAATTTTATGGAGATCGGACCATAGGTGGCGCTATAACTGTTAAAAAGCTTTAAAACCATATATATCCCATGGCAAATTGCCTGTATTGGCTGTAAATGGTCTTTTCCATCTATTATGTCAGTGGTTACATGCTTGCTAAATAAATCTTAATAACTTTTGATGCTTTTGTGCTTAAATGCCTTAAAGGCCTTAACTGCTTGAACCCCGATAAATGCTGCTTGCAGCTTTAATTATTATTATTATTATTATTATTTTCCCCTAAAACGCATTGTGCAGACCAAACCGTAAGAGCTGGAACCTTGAAACTTGGCCAAATGGTAGTCCTCAATTTGGGGAGAACCTATAAAAGTATGACCCCGATTGGCCCATAGGTGGCGCTATAGCAACCAAAAGCGCAAAACTGCTCATAACTACTAGACCGTATGACGTAGACTCAAGTGTCTTATATCATTGGAAAGCTGGACGCCTGACGAACAAAACGTATATCTCCGATTTCATTTCCGCCATGATAGATTTTCCGCCATTTTGAATTTTGTCAAAAACATACTTTTGCGAACTAGTCCTAGGTTTTTCGCCCGATCGGAACCAAACCAGTGCAGAAATGTTCTCTAGAGTCTGAATATCAAAAACTATCGAAAAAAAGTTGAAATTTCGATTCACGGACGCTAAGGGCCGCCAAAACGTACGTTGTGGGCGGGGCCTATTTTACTAAAATGGCTATAACTCCAGAAGTAAATGAGGTATCTTCACCAAACTTGGTACACATGTGTAAGAGGTCAATCTGAGGTCACAGTAAAAAAATCGCGACGATTGGCCTCATGGTGGCGCTATAACATGAAAAAAACATAAAACAGGCTATAACCACCTGACCGTTAGTCCGATTGACTTGAAAATTGGTATGCAGTGTCTTGGTCCAAGGTGCCATGTATGTGTATGAGGACATTGGCGTATCTCAAAAAACATGGCCGCCATCGGCCAATGAAGTTTGAGCACCTATTAGACAAGGTTAACGGAGACCGATCGGAACGAAACTCGATGGGCATGTTCGACTCAAGGCCCTAGAGGTCTGTAAGAATTTTGAAAGAAATCGGCCACTAGTTGGCGCTAACGAGTTTTACGGCTCTGTAATCACGTGGTGTTACAAATATCCACACAATATGTATATCATTTGATAGATCTCCTCATCCTGAACAACTTTGCCTCAAGAACCATTGCTGTCAATCAAACCATTCATTAAATATTCGCAAACATGTTAAAAACCTACTTTTGCGAACTAGTCCTAGGTTTTTCACCCGATCGGAACCAGACCAGTCTAGGACAATTCTCTGGACTCTCTAGATCAAAAACTATCAAAAAAAAGTTGAAATTTTGCATTTGGATGGCTCTAATAGGGTCATTTATAAAATGGGCGTGGCAAAATACATTAAATATCCTATAAATCCTAAATAAAAACTCAGAACTTCACAAAAATCGGTGAGCATATGTGACATAACATCATTAACAAGCATGCCAAATTTTATGGAGATCGGACCATAGGTGGCGCTATAACTGTTAAAAAGCTTTAAAACCATATATTTCCTATGGTAAACTGCCTGTATTGGCTGTAAAAGGTCTTTTCCATCTCTGATCATATAATTTTCATATCATAATGTTCAAAACTAGTGCAATACAATTCTCTGGACTCACTAGATCAATAATTGTCAGAAAAAGTTGAACTACTTCATTTGGATAGTTATAATAGGTTCACTTCAAAATGTAGCCTTTACCAAGTGTCCCCGAAAGCCTATATCTCTTTAATGAATGACTCAGACCTTCTTAAAAAGCCAGTGAAATATCACTCTGAACATGCATGAAAATTTTCAGACCGATCGGACAAAATTTGCCTCTATAACAGTTAAAAAGGTGAAAATTATATGAATATAATGGCATATTAAGCCAATAAGTTGTATTTTACTGCCCCCTGCTGTTTAAAATTTATAAAATCACTATTTTAACATTTACAATTACAATTACATTTAGTCAAAATCCATCCGTTAAAGTATTAGTATTGACAGTTTGATCACATCATATAGTTCAAATGTCTGTATCTACAACATAATGTGTTTGTGTAGTCTTAGGTTTCTGAATAAATTCTGAATCTTCTGATTAATAGCTTACAAAGACTTTGTGAAATGTTTATAGACCATTCAAATATATTTTCATTATGACATATCCCAATAGCATTGAAAAAACAACAACAACATTTGTCTTTGTGTGTGTGTGTGTGTGTGTGTGTGTGTGTGTGTGTGTGTGTGTGTGTGTGTGTGTGTGTGTGTAAGCATGCATTATTGAGTTAACATGGAAAAACTGATTTGATTTAGTGCAGAAAACTGGTAAAAATAATGAAATTTAAAGTGAAACTGAGCCAATAAGTGGTCTTCTAGTGCCCTCTGCTGGCCATTCTACTTATGAAGTCTTTTCACATGTGCTTTGTGCAAATCACTTATATAACAATAACTATTATAACAAAATCATATTTTGACAGTGTTTATCACTTCATTTGCACTGACACTTCACATAATTGCTAGTAATGTGGTAAATCATGGTAAATCACGCTAGAAACATGGTAAATCATAGTAAATCATACTAGAATGTGGTGTATCAAGGTAAATCATGCTAGAATCCTGGTAAATCATTCTAGAATGTGATATATCATGGTAAATCATGCTAGAACAGGGTAAATCATGGTAAACCATGGTAAATCATGATAAACTATGGTAAATCATGCTAGAATGTGGTATATCATGGTAAATCATGCTAGAACATGGTAAATTAAGGTAAACTAAGATAAATTCATGGTAAACTATGCTAGAACAGGGTAAATCATGATAAACTATGGTAAATCTTGCTAGAATGTGGTATATCATGGTAAATCATGCTAGAACATGGTAAATCAAGGTAAACTGAGATAAATTCATGGTAAACTATGCTAGAACAAGGTAAATCATGGTAAACCATGGTAAATCATGATAAACTATGGTAAATCATGCTAGAATGTGGCATATCATGGTAAATCATGCTAGAACATGGTCTTTTCCATCTATGATGTCATGCTTGCTAAATAAAACTTTATAACTTTTGATGCTTTTGTGCTTAAAGTCCTTAACGGCCTTAACTGCTTGAACCCCGATAAATGCTGCTTGCAGCTTTAATTATTATTAGGGGTTCAAGCACGAAGTGCTGAAACCCTATTGTAATTGTGCTGATTTTTATTATTATTATTATTATTATTATTCTGCCGTAAAACGCATCGTGCAGCCCAAACCGTAAGGGCTAGAGCTTTGAAACTTTGCCATATGGTAGTACAAAAATCGAGGAGAGGTTATCAAATTATGACCCCGATTGGCCCATAGGTGGCGCTATAGCAACCAAAAGCGCGAAACTGCTCATAACTCCTAGACCGTAAGTCATAGACTCAAGTGTCTTATATCATTGGAAAGCTGGACGCCTGACGAACAAAACGTATATCTCCGATTTTATTTCCGCCATGATAGATTTTCCGCCATTTTGAATTTTGTCGAAAATCTACTTTTGCAAACTAGTCCCTGGTTTTTCGCCCGATCGGAACCAAACCAGTGCAGAATTGTTCTATGGAGTCTGAAGATCAATAATTATCGAAAAAAAGTTGAAATTTCGATTCATGGTCGCTAGGGGGTGCAAAATTAACGTTGTGGGAGGAGCCTATTTTACTAAAATGGCTATAACTCCAGAAGTAAAAGAGGTATTTTAACCAAACTTGGTACACATGTGTAAGAGGTCAATCTGAGGTCACGGTAAAAAAATCGCGGCGATTGGCCACATGGTGGCGCTATAACATGAAAAAAACATAAAACAGGCTATAACCACCTGACCGTTAGTCCGATTTACTTGAAAATTGGTATGCAGTGTCTTGGTCCAAGGTGCCATGTATGTATATGAGGACATTGGCGTATCTCAAAAAACATGGCCGCTATCGGCCAATGAAGTTTGAGCACCGATTAGACAAGGTTAACGGAGGCCGATCAGAACGAAACTCGATGGGCATGTTCGTCTTATGGCCCTAGAGGTCTGTAAGAATTTTGAAAGAAATCGGCCACTAGTTGGCGCTAACGAGTTTTATGGCTCTGTAATCACGTGGTGTTACACTCATCCACACAATATGCATATCATTTGATAGATCTGCTCATGCTGAACAACTTTGCCTCAAGAACCATTGCTGTCAATCAAACCGTTCATTAAATATTCACGAATATGTCTAAAACCTACTTTTGCGAACTAGTCCTAGGTTTTTCACCCGATCGGAACCAGACCAGTCTAGGACAATTCTCTGGACTCTCTAGATCAATAATTATCAAAAAAAAGTTGAACTTTTGCATTTGGATGGCTGTAATAGGGTCATTTATAAAATGGGCGTGGCAAAATACAGTCAAAAGTCTATAAATCATAAATGAAAATGCAGAACTTCACAAAAATTGGTCAGCATATGTGACATAACATCATTAACAAGCATGCAAAATTTTATGGAGATCGGACGATAGGTGGCGCTATAACTGTTAAAAAGCTTTAAAACCATATATTTCCTATGTAAACTGCCTGTATTGGCTGTAAATGGTCTTTTCCATCTATTATGTCCGTGATTACATGCTTGCTAAATAAATCTTAATAACTTTTGATGCTTTTGTGCTTAAATGCCTAAAAGGCTTTAACTGCTTGAACCCCGATAAATGCTGCTTGCAGCTTTAATTATTATTATTATTATTCTGCCGTAAAACGCATCGTGCAGCCCAAACCGTAAGGGCTAGAGCTTTGAAACTTTGCCATATGGTAGTACAAAAATCGAGGAGAGGTTATCAAATTATGACCCCGATTGGCCCATAGGTGGCGCTATAGCAACCAAAAGCGCGAAACTGCTCATAACTCCTAGACCGTAAGTCATAGACTCAAGTGTCTTATATCATTGGAAAGCTGGACGCCTGACGAACAAAACGTATATCTCCGATTTTATTTCCGCCATGATAGATTTTCCGCCATTTTGAATTTTGTCTAAAATCTACTTTTGCAAACTAGTCCCTGGTTTTTCGCCCGATCGGAACCAAACCAGTGCAGAATTGTTCTATGGAGTCTGAAGATCAATAATTATCGAAAAAAAGTTGAAATTTCGATTCATGGTCGCTAGGGGGTGCAAAATTAACGTTGTGGGAGGAGCCTATTTTACTAAAATGGCTATAACTCCAGAAGTAAAAGAGGTATTTTAACCAAACTTGGTACACATGTGTAAGAGGTCAATCTGAGGTCACGGTAAAAAAATCGCGGCGATTGGCCACATGGTGGCGCTATAACATGAAAAAAAACATAAAACAGGCTATAACCACCTGACCGTTAGTCCGATTGACTTGAAAATTGGTATGCAGTGTCTTGGTCCAAGGTGCCATGTATGTATATGAGGACATTGGCGTATCTCAAAAAACATGGCCGCTATCGGCCAATGAAGTTTGAGCACCGATTAGACAAGGTTAACGGAGGCCGATCAGAACGAAACTCGATGGGCATGTTCGTCTTATGGCCCTAGAGGTCTGTAAGAATTTTGAAAGAAATCGGCCACTAGTTGGCGCTAACGAGTTTTATGGCTCTGTAATCACGTGGTGTTACACTCATCCACACAATATGCATATCATTTGATAGATCTGCTCATGCTGAACAACTTTGCCTCAAGAACCATTGCTGTCAATCAAACCGTTCATTAAATATTCACGAATATGTCTAAAACCTACTTTTGCGAACTAGTCCTAGGTTTTTCACCCGATCGGAACCAGACCAGTCTAGGACAATTCTCTGGACTCTCTAGATCAATAATTATCAAAAAAAAGTTGAACTTTTGCATTTGGATGGCTGTAATAGGGTCATTTATAAAATGGGCGTGGCAAAATACAGTCAAAAGCCTATAAATCATAAATGAAAATGCAGAACTTCACAAAAATTGGTCAGCATATGTGACATAACATCATTAACAAGCATGCAAAATTTTATGGAGATCGGACGATAGGTGGCGCTATAACTGTTAAAAAGCTTTAAAACCATATATTTCCTATGTAAACTGCCTGTATTGGCTGTAAATGGTCTTTTCCATCTATTATGTCCGTGATTACATGCTTGCTAAATAAATCTTAATAACTTTTGATGCTTTTGTGCTTAAATGCCTAAAAGGCTTTAACTGCTTGAACCCCGATAAATGCTGCTTGCAGCTTTAATTATTATTATTATTCTGCCGTAAAACGCATCGTGCAGCCCAAACCGTAAGAGCTGGAACTTTGAAACTTTGACAGATGGTAGTACAAAAATCGAGGAAAGGTTCAGAGATTATGACCCCGATTGGCCCATAGGTGGCGCTATAACAACCAAAAGCGCGAAACTGCTCATAACTCCTAGACCGTATGGCGTAGACTCAAGTGTCTTATATCATTGGAAAGCTGGATGCCTGACGAACAAAACGTATATCTCCGATTTTATTTCCGCCATGATAGATTTTCCGCCATTTTGAATTTTGTCAAAAATCTACTTTTGCGAACTAGTCCCTGGTTTTTTGCCCGATTGGAACCAAACTAGTGCAGAAATGTTCTCTGGAGACTGAATATCAATAATTATCGAAAAAAAGTGGAAATTTCGATTCACGGTCGCTAAGGGGCGCCAAAACGTACGTTGTGGGAGGGGCCTATTTTACTAAAATGGCTATAACTCCCGATGTAAATGAGGTATCTTCACCAAACTTGGTACACATGTGTATGAGCTTACTCTGGGGTCACAGTAAAAAAATCGCGACGATTGGCCTCATGGTGGCGCTATAAAATGAAAAAAACATAAAACAGGCTATAACCACCTGACCGTTAGTCCGATTGACTTGAAAATTGGTATGCAGTGTCTTGGTCCAAGGTGCCATGTATGTGTATGAGGACATTGGCGTATCTCAAAAAACATGGCCGCCATCGGCCAACGAAGTTTGAGCACCTATTAGACAAGGTTAACGGAGGCCGATCGGAACGAAACTCAATGGGCATGTTCGGCTCATGGCCCTAAAGGTCTGTAAGAATTTTGAAAGAAATCGGCCACTAGTTGGCGCTAACGAGTTTTACGGCTCTGTAATCACGTGGTGTTACAAATATCCACACAATATGCATATCATTTGATAGATCTCCTCATCCTGAACAACTTTGCCTCAAGAACCATTGCTGTCAATCAAACTGTTCATTAATTATTCATTAATATGTTAAAAACCTACTTTTGCGAACTAGTCCTAGGTTTTTTGCCCGATCGGAACCAGACCAGTGTAGGACAATTCTCTGGACTCTCTAGATCAATAATTATCAAAAAAAAGTTGAACTTTTGCATTTGGATGGCTGTAATAGGGTCATTTATAAAACGGGCGTGTCAAAATACATTAAAAAGCCTATAAATCCTAAATAAAAACTCAGAACTTCACAAAAATTGGTCAGCATATGTGACATAACATCATTAACAAGCATGAAAAATTCTATGGAGATCGGACGATAGTTGGCGCTATAACTGTTAAAACGCTTTAAAACCATATATTTCCTATGGTAAATTGCCTGTATTTGCTGTAAATGATGTCTTCTATCTTTTATCATATAATGTTCATATCATAATGTTCAAAACCAGTGCAGCACAATTCTCTGAACTCTCTAGATCAATAATTATCAGAAAAAAAGTTTAACTTCTTCAAAAGGTGATTTTATATGAATATAATGACATATTAAGCCAATAAGTGGTATTTTACTGCCCCCTGCTGTCATTTCATCATACTACTCCCTAATATTGTTATAAAATTCATATTTAGACTTTTTAAAATCATTATTTTAACATTTACAATCACATTTTGTCAAAACTCATCTATTGAGTATTACTATTGACAATTGTGTTACACTGAGATATGGAAATGGACGAAAGTAAATGAATGAAATGAAACGAAAGTATAACGGCATTTAAGCCACGCCCCCGAATACAAATCCATTCATAACTCGAAAACGGAAAGTCGTTGCGCGCTCAAATTTTGATGGTGAGGACCTCTCCGGGCTCTTGATCGAAACGTGTCGTCGCGGGCCTCGGGAGCGCGCCCCCCGCGCATCGCGAATCCGCGGGACCCCCGATTTTGAACGGCCATTACTCCCGACCCAGACCACCCCGAACATTGTGTGAGAGCTCGTTGGAAAGGGCGCGTCCTTGGCTAGCTTCGATTCAAATGTGGTGTTATTTGCCCTGGGCATTCCAGAGATAATAGCCCGAACAGATATGCCTTATAACAGTCATAACTCCCAGCCCCAATCGCCCAAAAACACATTGATGGTCTCATTCAACAGGGCTCCTCAAGCACTATCTATGCTCTGAGTTTCAGAATTTTTCGCCTTTTGGTTCCTGAGATATAAGTAAAAAAACAAATTCCCATTCATTCAAACACTTCAACTGTAAAATGTAAGCTATAATACCACTGTTGTCCACTAGAGGGAGCAGCAGGATTACGCATGATCTTTTAATTCGCTTCAGTATTGGAAATAAACAAATGCTTTAAGAAGCAATCTTTTTTATTATGATGTTTTTTTTATTATTATGATATTTGTATATATTTTATTTTTTTTTATTATGATTATGAACGGTTTGATTGACATTAGTGATTCTTGAGGCAAAGTTGTTCAAGATGAGGAGATGAAGATATTTTCACAATATCACATCCTAAAAACATTGAAAACATATTTGTCTTTGTGTGTGTGTGTGTGTGTGTGTGTGTGTGTGTGTGTGTGTGTGTGTGTGTGTGTGTGTGGGTTTGTGTGTGTGTCTGTGTGTGTGTAAGCATGCTTAATGGAAAGAACATGAAGAAACTGCTTTGTTTTACTGGTGGATAAAAAAGTATTTCAAATGAAAGTGAGTCAATTAGTGGTCTTCTACTGCCCTCTGCAGGACATTCTACTTAATAAAATATTTTCATCTGTGCTTTTGCATTAGTTTTTGGACTATATCAAATTACTTGCATGAAAATCACCTATTATAACACAGTCATGTTTTGTCAAAGTTTATCACTTCATTTTTACTGAGTTCTCAGTTTGAACAATTCTGCCTCTCAGTGATTAATTTGAAATCTGAAAATGGTGTTATACAGAGGAGATTTGCAATTATCATTTTGTTACCTATCTTTTATTTTAAATATCTCCATCTACAACAAAATGTGTGTGCATGTGTGTGTTCAAGCATGGTTAGTGTATTAAGTATTATTGTTTAAGTATTATTGTTTTCATTTACATTTTAACCACCAGAAGAAGAACACTCATTGGTTCATTCTGCTCACTAAAATATTATTTTTAATTTTTTTTTCCATTTGAAATATTGTTTAAACTTAATAAAATCATTAAAATAACATTTCAAATCATATTTTGTCTGTTTATAAATCCCACAGACTCACATTGGCTGCAATACTAATGTTTTTGTAAAACACAGACCTGATAGTCTAATCTGTGTGTATTGTGCATATATTATTGATATTATTACTATTGCAAATCATGTTATTGTAACTCATATCTTAATAGAATATTATTTGTAATTTTAATTCTTTATTTCTTAAGTGTTTTTTTTTATGATTACTACAGATATTATCACCAAAGATATCAACTACACCTTCACTTTTAGTATTGACACGCTGCACACACAGCACAATCACACACTCACTAATGCATTCAAATAAATGTAATCTTACTGTGCTACTTTATTTGTACATGATTAGAATGAACAGAAATCTAAGACTATTTTTCTTCTTTTGTTAAAGCCATTTCAGACTCCAAGTAAGCATTATATTACTAATCATCTATTTTACAGGTGCCATACAATTGAAAACTGTATTTATCTTGGCATAGTTGAATGATAAGAGTTCTGGACATGGAACTGACATACCGTGAGCCTCAAACACCATTGTTTCCTCCTTCTTGTGTAAATCTCCTGTTTGCAAAAGACCGCTGAAAAATGAGTGAATCCCACCATAACACCGACTGTGACGTTGGAGTCAGGATCATTAATATTTATACCCCCCAAATTTGCATTTTCCAGTCCATGTTCTAGGCCAGGCAGTGTTAATGTGGACCTGCACAGCCGAATCATCAGAAGATCTGCAGGTATT
Source organism: Scardinius erythrophthalmus (assembly GCF_964197995.2). NCBI lineage: Eukaryota > Metazoa > Chordata > Actinopteri > Cypriniformes > Leuciscidae > Scardinius > Scardinius erythrophthalmus. The sequence goes on along the minus strand of NC_138222.1, from coordinate 70,314,070 downwards.
GTGAAGAAGCAAGCAAGGACAATAGTGAAAATGGCAGATCATGGATATAAATGTTATGTCTGAGGCTGTGCTGTGGATTTGAGAACTTTTCATTCCCTTCCCACAAAACTGTCAACAGGCATGGTTGATGTTTACAACAGGATACCTCACCATTTTAATTCAAAGCTGTTAGTTTGCTCTTAACGGAGGCCGATCAGAACGAAACTCGATGGGCATGTTCGACTCGTGGCCCTAGAGGTCTGTAAGAATTTTGAAAAATCAGCCACTAGTTGACGCTAACAGGTTTTACGGCTATGTAATCACGTGATGCATATCATTTGATAGATCTCCTCATACTGAACAACTTTGCCTCAAGAACTACTGCTGTCAATCAATTTGTTCATTAAATACTTGCTATTATGTTAAAAACCTACTTTTGCGAACTAGTCCTAGGTTTTTCGCCCGATCGGAAATATACCAGTGCAGTACAATTCTCTGGAAGCTCTAGATTATTAATTATATAAAAAACTTTAACTTTACCCATTGGGTAGCCATAACAGGATCATTTAGAAAATGGGTATGGCAAAAAACACTCAAAAGCCTGTAAATCCTAAACAAAAACTCAGACAACTCACTAGACTGCCTTATGTGCTTAAAGACCCTAAATGCTTGAACCCCGCTAAATGCTGCTTGCAGCTTTAATTATTATTATTATTCTGCCGTAAAACGCATCGTGCAGCCCAAACCGTAAGGGCTAGAGCTTTGAAACTTTGCCATATGGTAGTACAAAAATCGAGGAGAGGTTATCAAATTATGACCCCGATTGGCCCATAGGTGGCGCTATAGCAACCAAAAGCGCGAAACTGCTCATAACTCCTAGACCGTAAGTCATAGACTCAAGTGTCTTATATCATTGGAAAGCTGGACGCCTGACGAACAAAACGTATATCTCCGATTTTATTTCCGCCATGATAGATTTTCCGCCATTTTGAATTTTGTCGAAAATCTACTTTTGCGAACTAGTCCCTGGTTTTTTGCCCGATCGGAACCAAACCAGTGCAGAATTGTTCTCTGGAGTCTGAATATCAATAATTATTAAAAAAAAGTTGAAATTTCGATTCACGGTCGCTAGGGGGTGCAAAATTAACGTTGTGGGAGGAGCCTATTTTACTAAAATGGCTATAACTCCAGAAGTAAAAGAGGTATTTTAACCAAACCTGGTACACATGTGTAAGACGTCAATATGAGGTCACGGTAAAAAAATCGCGGCGATTGGTCACATGGTGGCGCTATAACATGAAAAAAACATAAAACAGGCTATAACCACCTGACCGTTAGTCCGATTGACTTGAAAATTGGTATGCAGTGTCTTGGTCCAAGGTGCCATGTATGTCTATGAGGACATTGGTGTATCTCAAAAAACATGGCCGCCATCGGCCAATGAAGTTTGAGCACCTATTAGACAAGGTTAACGGAGGCCTATCGGAACGAAACTCGGTGGGCATGTTCGACTCATGGCCCTAGAGGTCTGTAAGAATTTTAAAAGAAATCGGCCACTAGTTGGCGCTAACGAGTTTTATGGCTCTGTAATCACGTGGTGTTACACTTATTGTCACAAAATGCATACCATTTGATAGATCTCCTCTTGTTGAACAACTTTGCCTCAAGAACCATTGCTGTCAATCAAACCGTTCATTAAATATTCGTAATTATGTTAAAAACCTACTTTTGCGAACTAGTCCTAGGTTTTTCGCCCGATCAGAACCAAACGAGTCTAGGACAATTCTATGGACTCTCAAGATCAATAATTATCAAAAAAAAGTTGAACTTTTGCATTTTTCGCATGGGTATATTGGGTCATAAAGAAAATGGGCGTGGCAAAATGCACTCAGAAGCCTATAAATCCTAAACGAAAACTCAGAACTTCACGAAAATGGGTGAGCATATGTGCCATAACATTCTAAACAAGCATGCAAAATTTCATGTAGATCGGACCATAGGTGGCGCTATAACTGGCAAAAAGGTTTGAAAACTACATATTTCCTATGGTAAATTGCCTATATTGGCTGTAAATGGATTTTTCCATCTATCTATAATTTCAGTGGTTAAAAGCTTGTTAAATAAAACGTAATGTCTTAAATGCTTATGTGCTTAAAGGCCTTAAATGCTTGAACCCCGATAAATGCTGCTTGCAGCTTTAATTAGGGGTTCAAGCACGAAGTGCTGAAACCCTATTGTAATTGTGCTGATTTTTATTATTAGGGGTTCAAGCACGAAGTGCTGAAACCCTATTGTAATTGTACTGATTTTTATTAGGGGTTCAAGCACGAAGTGCTGAAACCCTATTGTAATTGTGCTGATTTTTATTATTATTATTAGGGGTTCAAGCACGAAGTGCTGAAACCCTATTGTAATTGTGCTGATTTTTATTATTAGGGGTTCAAGCACGAAGTGCTGAAACCCTATTGTAATTGTGCTGATTTTTATTATTAGGGGTTCAAGCACGAAGTGCTGAAACCCTATTGTAATTGTGCTGATTTTTATTATTATTATTATTATTATTATTCTGCCGTAAAACGCATCGTGCAGCCCAAACCGTAAGGGCTAGAGCTTTGAAACTTTGCCATATGGTAGTACAAAAATCGAGGAGAGGTTATCAAATTATGACCCCGATTGGCCCATAGGTGGCGCTATAGCAACCAAAAGCGCGAAACTGCTCATAACTCCTAGACCGTAAGTCATAGACTCAAGTGTCTTATATCATTGGAAAGCTGGACGCCTGACGAACAAAACGTATATCTCCGATTTTATTTCCGCCATGATAGATTTTCCGCCATTTTGAATTTTGTCGAAAATCTACTTTTGCGAACTAGTCCCTGGTTTTTTGCCCGATCGGAACCAAACCAGTGCAGAATTGTTCTCTGGAGTCTGAATATCAATAATTATCAAAAAAAAGTTGAAATTTCGATTCACGGTCGCTAGGGGGTGCAAAATTAACGTTGTGGGAGGAGCCTATTTTACTAAAATGGCTATAACTCCAGAAGTAAAAGAGGTATTTTAACCAAACCTGGTACACATGTGTAAGACGTCAATATGAGGTCACGGTAAAAAAATCGCGGCGATTGGTCACATGGTGGCGCTATAACATGAAAAAAACATAAAACAGGCTATAACCACCTGACCGTTAGTCCGATTGACTTGAAAATTGGTATGCAGTGTCTTGGTCCAAGGTGCCATGTATGTCTATGAGGACATTGGTGTATCTCAAAAAACATGGCCGCCATCGGCCAATGAAGTTTGAGCACCTATTAGACAAGGTTAACGGAGGCCTATCGGAACGAAACTCGGTGGGCATGTTCGACTCATGGCCCTAGAGGTCTGTAAGAATTTTAAAAGAAATCGGCCACTAGTTGGCGCTAACGAGTTTTATGGCTCTGTAATCACGTGGTGTTACACTTATTGTCACAAAATGCATACCATTTGATAGATCTCCTCTTGTTGAACAACTTTGCCTCAAGAACCATTGCTGTCAATCAAACCGTTCATTAAATATTCGTAATTATGTTAAAAACCTACTTTTGCGAACTAGTCCTAGGTTTTTCGCCCGATCAGAACCAAACGAGTCTAGGACAATTCTATGGACTCTCAAGATCAATAATTATCAAAAAAAAGTTGAACTTTTGCATTTTTCGCATGGGTATATTGGGTCATAAAGAAAATGGGCGTGGCAAAATGCACTCAAAAGCCTATAAATCCTAAACAAAAACTCAGAACTTCACGAAAATTGGTGAGCTTATGTGCCATAACATCATTAACAAGCATGCAAAATTTCATGGAGATCGGACTATAGATGGTGCTATAACTGTTAAAAAGCTTTAAAAAACACATATTTCCTATGGTAAATTGCCTGTATTGGCTGTAAATGGACTTTTCCATCTATTATTTCAGTGGTTAAAAGCTTTCTAAATAAATCTTAATGTCTTAAATGCTTATGTGCCTAAAGGCCTTAAATGCTTGAACCCCGATAAATGCTGCTTGCAGCTTTAATTATTATTATTATTATTATTCTGCCGTAAAACGCATCGTGCAGCCCAAACCGTAAGGGCTAGAGCTTTGAAACTTTGCCATATGGTAGTACAAAAATCGAGGAGAGGTTATCAAATTATGACCCCGATTGGCCCATAGGTGGCGCTATAGCAACCAAAAGCGCGAAACTGCTCATAACTCCTAGACCGTAAGTCATAGACTCAAGTGTCTTATATCATTGGAAAGCTGGACGCCTGACGAACAAAACGTATATCTCCGATTTTATTTCCGTCATGATAGATTTTCCGCCATTTTGAATTTTGTCGAAAACCTACTTTTGCGAACTAGTCCCTGGTTTTTTGCCCGATCGGAACCAAACCAGTGCAGAATTGTTCTGTGGAGTCTGAAGATCAATAATTATCGAAAAAAAGTTGAAATTTCGATTCACGGTCGCTAGGGGGTGCAAAATTAACGTTGTGGGAGGAGCCTATTTTACTAAAATGGCTATAACTCAAGAAGTAATTCAGTAAACTTCACCAAACTTGGTAAACATGTGTAGAAGGTCAATCTGAGGTCACAGTAAAAAAAATGCGTCGATTGGCCACATGGTGGCGCTATAAAACAAAAAAAACATGTAGACACCTGACCGTTAGTCCGATTGACTTGAAATTTGGTATGCAGTGTCTTGGCCCAAGGGGCCATGTATGTCTAAAAGGATATTGGCATATCTCGAAAAACATGGCCGCCATTGGCCAATGAGGTTTGAGCACCTATTAAACAAGGTTAACGGAGGCCGATCGGAACGAAACTCGATGGGCATGTTCGACTCATGGCCCTAGAGGTCTGTAAGAGTTTTGAAAGAAATCGGCCACTAGTTGGCGCTAACGAGTTTTATGGCTCTGTAATCACGTGGTGTTACACTTATCGTCACAAAATGCATATCATCTGATAGATCTGCTCATGCTGAACAACTTTGCCTCTAGAACTAATGCTGTCAATTAAACCGTTTATTAAATATTCGTAATTATGTTAAAAACCTACTTTTACGAACTAGTCCTAGGTTTATCGCCCGATCGAAACCAGACCAGTCTATGACAATTCTCTGGACACTCTAGATCAATAATTATCAAAAAAAAGTTGAACTTTTGCATTTTGCGCATGGGTATATTGGGTCATAAAGAAAATGGGCGTGGCAAAATGCACTCAAAAGCCTATAAATCCTAAACGAAAACTCAGAACTTCACGAAAATTGGTGAGCATATGTGCCACAACATCATTAACAAGCATGCAAAATATCATGGAGATCGGACTATAGGTGGCGCTATAACTGTTAAAAAGCTTGCCTGTATTGGCTGTAAATGGACTTTTCCATCTATTATTTCAGTGGTTAAAAGCTTTCTAAATAAATCTTAATGTCTTAAATGCTTATGTGCTTAAAGGCCTTAAATGCTTGAACCCCGATAAATGCTGCTTGCAGCTTTAATTAGGGGTTCAAGCACGAAGTGCTGAAACCCTATTGTAATTGTACTGATTTTTATTATTATTATTATTATTATTCTCCCCTAAAACGCATCGTGCAGCCCAAACCGTAAGAGCTGGAACCTTGAAACTTGGCCAAATGGTAGTCCTCAATTTGGGGAGAACCTATCAAAGTATGACCCAGATTGGCCCATAGGTGGCGCTATAGCGACCAAAAGCGCGAAACTGCTCATAACTCCTAGACCGTATGTCGTAGACTCAAGTGTCCTATATCATTGGAAAGCTGGACGCCTGAAGGTCAAAACGTATATCTCCGATTTTATTTCAGGTATGCAAATTTTTCCGCCATTTTGAATTTTGTCAAAAACCTACTTTTGCGAACTAGTCCCTGGTTTTTCGCCCGATCGGAACCAAACCAGTGCAGAAATGTTCTTTGGAGTCTGAAGATCAATAATTATCGAAAAAAAGTCGAAATTTCGATTCCTGGTCGCTAGCGGGTGATAAATTAATGTTGTGGGAGGAGCCTATTTTACTAAAATGGCTATAACTCGAAAAGGAAATGAGATATCTTCACCAAACTTGGTACACATGTGTATGAGTTCAATTTGGGGTCATAGTAAAAAAATTTCGACGATTGATCACATGGTGGCGCTATAACATGAAAAAAACATGAAAAGGGCTATGACCACGTGACCGTTTGTCCGATTGACTTGAAAATTGGTATGCAGTGTCTTGGTCCAAGGTGCCATGTATGTCTATGAGGACATTGGCGTACCTCGAAAAACATGACAGCCATCGACCAATGAAATTTGAGCACCTATTAGACAAGGTTAACGGAGGCCGATCGGAACGATACTCGATGGGCATGTTCAACTCATGGCCCTAGAGGTCTGTAAGAATTTTGAAAGAAATCGGCCACTAGTTGGCGCTAACGAGTTTTATGGCTCTGTAATCACGTGGTGTTACACTTATTGTCACAAAATGCATATCATTTGATAGATCTGCTCATGCTGAACAACTTTGCCTCAAGAACCATTGCTGTCAATCAAACCGTTCATTAAATATTCGCAATTATGTTAAAAACCTACTTTTGCGAACTAGTCCTAGGTTTTTTGCCCGATCGGAACAAAACCAGTCTAGGGTAATTCTCTGGACTCTCTAGATCAATAATTATCAAAAAAAAGTTCAACTTTAGCATTTTTCGCATGGGTATATTGGGTCATAATGAAAATGGGCGTGGCAAAATGTATTTAAAAGCCTATAAATCCTAAACGAAAACTCAGAACTTCACAAAAATTGGTGAGCATATGTACCATAACAGTCTAAACAAGCATGTAAAATTTCATGAAGATCGTACGATAGGTGGCGCTATAACTGTTAAAAAGCTTTGAAAACCATATATTTCCTATGGTAAATTGCCTGTTTTGGCTGTAAATGGTCTTTTCCATCTATTATTTCAGTGGTTAAAAGCTTTACAAATAAAACTTAATGTCTTAAATGCTTATGTGCTTAAAGGCCTTAAATGCTTGAACCCCGATAAATGCTGCTTGCAGCTTTAATTATTATTATTATTATTATTCCGCCGTAAAACGCATCGTGCAGCCCAAACCGTAAGAGCTGGAACTTTGAAACTTTGACAGATGGTAGTACAAAAATCGAGGAAAGGTTCAGAGATTATGACCCCGATTGGCCCATAGGTGGCGCTATAACAACCAAAAGCGCGAAACTGCTCATAACTCCTAGACCGTATGTCGTAGACTCAAGTGTCTTATATCATTGGAAAGCTGGACGCCTGACGAACAAAACGTATATCTCCGATTTCATTTCCGCCATGATAGATTTTCCGCCATTTTGAATTTTGTCAAAAATCTACTTTTGCGAACTAGTCCCTGTTTTTTTGCCCGATTGGAACCAAACTAGTGCAGAAATGTTCTCTGGAGACTGAATATCAATAATTATCGAAAAAAAGTGGAAATTTCGATTCACGGTCGCTAAGGGGCGCCAAAACGTACGTTGTGGGAGGGGCCTATTTTACTAAAATGGCTATAACTCCCGATGTAAATGAGGTATCTTCACCAAACTTGGTACACATGTGTATGAGCTTACTCTGGGGTCACAGTAAAAAAATCGCGACGATTGGCCTCATGGTGGCGCTATAAAATGAAAAAAACATAAAACAGGCTATAACCACCTGACCGTTAGTCCGATTGACTTGAAAATTGGTATGCAGTGTCTTGGTCCAAGGTGCCATGTATGTGTATGAGGACATTGGCGTATCTCAAAAAACATGGCCGCCATCGGCCAACGAAGTTTGAGCACCTATTAGACAAGGTTAACGGAGGCCGATCGGAACGAAACTCAATGGGCATGTTCGGCTCATGGCCCTAAAGGTCTGTAAGAATTTTGAAAGAAATCGGCCACTAGTTGGCGCTAACGAGTTTTACGGCTCTGTAATCACGTGGTGTTACAAATATCCACACAATATGCATATCATTTGATAGATCTCCTCATCCTGAACAACTTTGCCTCAAGAACCATTGCTGTCAATCAAACTGTTCATTAATTATTCATTAATATGTTAAAAACCTACTTTTGCGAACTAGTCCTAGGTTTTTTGCCCGATCGGAACCAGACCAGTCTAGGACAATTCTCTGGACTCTCTAGATCAATAATTATCAAAAAAAAGTTGAACTTTTGCATTTGGATGGCTGTAATAGGGTAATTTATAAAATGGGCGTGTCAAAATACATTAAAAAGCCTATAAATCCTAAATAAAAACTCAGAACTTCACAAAAATTGGTCAGCATATGTGACATAACATCATTAACAAGCATGAAAAATTCTATGGAGATCGGACGATAGGTGGCGCTATAACTGTTAAAAAGCTTTAAAATCATATATTTCCTATGGTAAACTGCCTGTATTGGCTGTAAATGGTCTTTTCCATCTCTGATCATATAATTTTCATATCATAATGTTCAAAACTAGTGCAATACAATTCTCTGGACTCACTAGATCAATAATTGTCAGAAAAAGTTGAACTACTTCATTTGGATAGCTATAATAGGTTCACTTCAAAATCTGGCCTTTACCAAGTGTCCCCGAAAGCCTATATCTCTTTAATCAATGCTCAGACCTTCTTAAAAACAAGTCAGAACGTGTGAAATATCACCCTGAACAAGCATGAAAATTTTCAGACAGATCGGACAAAATTTGCCTCTATAACAGTTAAAAAGGTGAAAATGATATGAATTAATGGCATGTTAAGCCAATAAGTGGTATTTTACTGCCCCCTGCTGTTTAAAATAGTCATTTTCTCATATTGGTATTGGTATCAGCCATGGTAAATCATGATAAATGATGGTGTGTGTGTGTGTGTGTGTGTGTGTGTGTGTGTGTGTGTGTGGTACAAATATAACAAAGGTTTTATTTTCCAACATGAAAACAAACATAACAGAGTGCTAGTGCACAAACAATAACCGACAATGATAATGGATGAGAGGGGAACTTAAATACACAGATCAAGACAAGGACAACAGGTGACGGTTATGATGATGAGGAGCAGGTGATGATGAGGAGGGTGATGAGGAGCAGGTGCAGGTGATGACGACAGATGGTGAATGTGATGAAGACAGAAGGTGAATGTGATGAAGGTGAATGTGACACCAATATCACTGAAACATTTGTGTGTGTGTGTGTGTGTGTGTGTGTGTGTGTGTGTGTGTGTGTGTGTGTGTGTGTGTGTGTGTGAGCATTATTGTGTGTAGCATATGTAGCAAGTATGCATTATTGAGTTAACATGGAAACACTGGTTTGCTTTAGTGCAGAAAACTGGTCAAAATCATGAGGTTTAAAGTGAAAGTGAGCCAATAAGTGGTCTTCTACTGCCCTCTGCTGGCCATTCTACTTATTAATTAAATTTTTCCACATGTGCTTGCATTTATACTTGAATACACACTAAAAAAATCACTTATATAGCAATAACTATTATAACACAATCATATTTTGTCAGTGTTAATCACTTTATTTGCACTGACACTTCAAATAATTGCTAGTAATGTGATAAATCAGGCTAGAAACATGGTAAATCAAAGTAAATAATACTAGATTGTCGTTTATCTCCTGGTAAATAATACTAGAACGTGGTATATCATGGTAAATCATGATTAACTATGCTGTGTGTGTGTGTGTGTGTGTGTGTGTGTGTGTGTGTGTGTGTGTGTGTGTGTGTGTAAGCATGCATTGAGTTAACATGGAAAAACTGGTTTGCTTTAGTGCAGAAAACTGGTTTAAAGTGAAAGTGAGCCAATAAGTGGTCTTCTAGTGCCCTCTGCTGGCCATTCTACTTAATAATGAAATATTTTACATGTGCTTTTGCATTCATACTTGGACACACACTAAAAATCACGTATATAACTAACTATTATAACACAATAATATTTTGTCAGTGTTCATCACCTCATTTGCACTGACACTTCACATAATTGCTAGTAATGTGGTTAATCATGCTAGAAACATTGTAAATCATAGTAAATAATACTGAAATGAGGTGTATCAAGGTAAATCATGCTAGAATCCTAATAAATCATTCTGGAACATGGTATATGATAGTAAATCATGCTAGAATCATATTAAATAATTCTAGAATGTGGCAAATCGTTGTGGGAGGAGCCTATTTTACTCAAATGGCTATAACTCAAGAAGTAAATGAGATATCTTCACCAAACTCAGTACACATGTGTATGGGTTCAATTTGAGGTCACAGTAAACAATTTTATGGAGATCGGACCATAGGTGGCGCTATAACTGTTAAAAAGCTTTAAAACCATATATATCCCATGGCAATTTGCCTGTATTGGCTGTAAATGGTCTTTTCCATCTATTATGTCTGTGGTTACATGCTTGCTAAATAAATCTTAATGACTTTTGATGCTTTTGTGCTTAAATGCCTTAAAGGCCTTAACTGCTTGAACCCCGATAAATGCTGCTTGCAGCTTTAATTATTATTATTATTCTGCCGTAAAACGCATCGTGCAGCCCAAACCGTAAGGGCTAGAGCTTTGAAACTTTGCCATATGGTAGTACAAAAATCGAGGAGAGGTTATCAAATTATGACCCCGATTGGCCCATAGGTGGCGCTATAGCAACCAAAAGCGCGAAACTGCTCATAACTCCTAGACCGTAAGTCATAGACTCAAGTGTCTTATATCATTGGAAAGCTGGACGCCTGACGAACAAAACGTATATCTCCGATTTTATTTCCGCCATGATAGATTTTCCGCCATTTTGAATTTTGTCGAAAATCTACTTTTGCGAACTAGTCCCTGGTTTTTTGCCCGATCGGAACCAAACCAGTGCAGAATTGTTCTCTGGAGTCTGAATATCAATAATTATCAAAAAAAAGTTGAAATTTCGATTCACGGTCGCTAGGGGGTGCAAAATTAACGTTGTGGGAGGAGCCTATTTTACTAAAATGGCTATAACTCCAGAAGTAAAAGAGGTATTTTAACCAAACCTGGTACACATGTGTAAGACGTCAATATGAGGTCACGGTAAAAAAATCGCGGCGATTGGTCACATGGTGGCGCTATAACATGAAAAAAACATAAAACAGGCTATAACCACCTGACCGTTAGTCCGATTGACTTGAAAATTGGTATGCAGTGTCTTGGTCCAAGGTGCCATGTATGTCTATGAGGACATTGGTGTATCTCAAAAAACATGGCCGCCATCGGCCAATGAAGTTTGAGCACCTATTAGACAAGGTTAACGGAGGCCTATCGGAACGAAACTCGGTGGGCATGTTCGACTCATGGCCCTAGAGGTCTGTAAGAATTTTAAAAGAAATCGGCCACTAGTTGGCGCTAACGAGTTTTATGGCTCTGTAATCACGTGGTGTTACACTTATTGTCACAAAATGCATACCATTTGATAGATCTCCTCTTGTTGAACAACTTTGCCTCAAGAACCATTGCTGTCAATCAAACCGTTCATTAAATATTCGTAATTATGTTAAAAACCTACTTTTGCGAACTAGTCCTAGGTTTTTCGCCCGATCAGAACCAAACGAGTCTAGGACAATTCTATGGACTCTCAAGATCAATAATTATCAAAAAAAAGTTGAACTTTTGCATTTTTCGCATGGGTATATTGGGTCATAAAGAAAATGGGCGTGGCAAAATGCACTCAAAAGCCTATAAATCCTAAACAAAAACTCAGAACTTCACGAAAATTGGTGAGCTTATGTGCCATAACATCATTAACAAGCATGCAAAATTTCATGGAGATCGGACTATAGATGGTGCTATAACTGTTAAAAAGCTTTAAAAAACACATATTTCCTATGGTAAATTGCCTGTATTGGCTGTAAATGGACTTTTCCATCTATTATTTCAGTGGTTAAAAGCTTTCTAAATAAATCTTAATGTCTTAAATGCTTATGTGCCTAAAGGCCTTAAATGCTTGAACCCCGATAAATGCTGCTTGCAGCTTTAATTATTAGGGGTTCAAGCACGAAGTGCTGAAACCCTATTGTAATTGTGCTGATTTTTATTATTATTATTATTATTATTATTCTGCCGTAAAACGCATCGTGCAGCCCAAACCGTAAGGGCTAGAGCTTTGAAACTTTGCCATATGGTAGTACAAAAATCGAGGAGAGGTTATCAAATTATGACCCCGATTGGCCCATAGGTGGCGCTATAGCAACCAAAAGCGCGAAACTGCTCATAACTCCTAGACCGTAAGTCATAGACTCAAGTGTCTTATATCATTGGAAAGCTGGACGCCTGACGAACAAAACGTATATCTCCGATTTTATTTCCGTCATGATAGATTTTCCGCCATTTTGAATTTTGTCGAAAACCTACTTTTGCGAACTAGTCCCTGGTTTTTTGCCCGATCGGAACCAAACCAGTGCAGAATTGTTCTGTGGAGTCTGAAGATCAATAATTATCGAAAAAAAGTTGAAATTTCGATTCACGGTCGCTAGGGGGTGCAAAATTAACGTTGTGGGAGGAGCCTATTTTACTAAAATGGCTATAACTCAAGAAGTAATTCAGTAAACTTCACCAAACTTGGTAAACATGTGTAGAAGGTCAATCTGAGGTCACAGTAAAAAAAATGCGTCGATTGGCCACATGGTGGCGCTATAAAACAAAAAAAACATGTAGACACCTGACCGTTAGTCCGATTGACTTGAAATTTGGTATGCAGTGTCTTGGCCCAAGGGGCCATGTATGTCTAAAAGGATATTGGCATATCTCGAAAAACATGGCCGCCATTGGCCAATGAGGTTTGAGCACCTATTAAACAAGGTTAACGGAGGCCGATCGGAACGAAACTCGATGGGCATGTTCGACTCATGGCCCTAGAGGTCTGTAAGAGTTTTGAAAGAAATCGGCCACTAGTTGGCGCTAACGAGTTTTATGGCTCTGTAATCACGTGGTGTTACACTTATCGTCACAAAATGCATATCATCTGATAGATCTGCTCATGCTGAACAACTTTGCCTCTAGAACTAATGCTGTCAATTAAACCGTTTATTAAATATTCGTAATTATGTTAAAAACCTACTTTTACGAACTAGTCCTAGGTTTATCGCCCGATCGAAACCAGACCAGTCTATGACAATTCTCTGGACACTCTAGATCAATAATTATCAAAAAAAAGTTGAACTTTTGCATTTTGCGCATGGGTATATTGGGTCATAAAGAAAATGGGCGTGGCAAAATGCACTCAAAAGCCTATAAATCCTAAACGAAAACTCAGAACTTCACGAAAATTGGTGAGCATATGTGCCACAACATCATTAACAAGCATGCAAAATATCATGGAGATCGGACTATAGGTGGCGCTATAACTGTTAAAAAGCTTGCCTGTATTGGCTGTAAATGGACTTTTCCATCTATTATTTCAGTGGTTAAAAGCTTTCTAAATAAATCTTAATGTCTTAAATGCTTATGTGCTTAAAGGCCTTAAATGCTTGAACCCCGATAAATGCTGCTTGCAGCTTTAATTATTATTATTATTATTATTCTCCCCTAAAACGCATCGTGCAGCCCAAACCGTAAGAGCTGGAACCTTGAAACTTGGCCAAATGGTAGTCCTCAATTTGGGGAGAACCTATCAAAGTATGACCCAGATTGGCCCATAGGTGGCGCTATAGCGACCAAAAGCGCGAAACTGCTCATAACTCCTAGACCGTATGTCGTAGACTCAAGTGTCCTATATCATTGGAAAGCTGGACGCCTGAAGGTCAAAACGTATATCTCCGATTTTATTTCAGGTATGCAAATTTTTCCGCCATTTTGAATTTAGTCAAAAACCTACTTTTGCGAACTAGTCCCTGGTTTTTCGCCCGATCGGAACCAAACCAGTGCAGAAATGTTCTTTGGAGTCTGAAGATCAATAATTATCGAAAAAAAGTCGAAATTTCGATTCCTGGTCGCTAGCGGGTGATAAATTAATGTTGTGGGAGGAGCCTATTTTACTAAAATGGCTATAACTCGAAAAGGAAATGAGATATCTTCACCAAACTTGGTACACATGTGTATGAGTTCAATTTGGGGTCATAGTAAAAAAATTTCGACGATTGATCACATGGTGGCGCTATAACATGAAAAAAACTTGAAAAGGGCTATGACCACGTGACCGTTTGTCCGATTGACTTGAAAATTGGTATGCAGTGTCTTGGTCCAAGGTGCCATGTATGTCTATGAGGACATTGGCGTACCTCGAAAAACATGACAGCCATCGACCAATGAAATTTGAGCACCTATTAGACAAGGTTAACGGAGGCCGATCGGAACGATACTCGATGGGCATGTTCAACTCATGGCCCTAGAGGTCTGTAAGAATTTTGAAAGAAATCGGCCACTAGTTGGCGCTAACGAGTTTTATGGCTCTGTAATCACGTGGTGTTACACTTATTGTCACAAAATGCATATCATTTGATAGATCTGCTCATGCTGAACAACTTTGCCTCAAGAACCATTGCTGTCAATCAAACCGTTCATTAAATATTCGCAATTATGTTAAAAACCTACTTTTGCGAACTAGTCCTAGGTTTTTTGCCCGATCGGAACAAAACCAGTCTAGGGTAATTCTCTGGACTCTCTAGATCAATAATTATCAAAAAAAAGTTCAACTTTAGCATTTTTCGCATGGGTATATTGGGTCATAATGAAAATGGGCGTGGCAAAATGCATTTAAAAGCCTATAAATCCTAAACGAAAACTCAGAACTTCACAAAAATTGGTGAGCATATGTACCATAACAGTCTAAACAAGCATGTAAAATTTCATGAAGATCGTACGATAGGTGGCGCTATAACTGTTAAAAAGCTTTGAAAACCATATATTTCCTATGGTAAATTGCCTGTTTTGGCTGTAAATGGTCTTTTCCATCTATTATTTCAGTGGTTAAAAGCTTTACAAATAAAACTTAATGTCTTAAATGCTTATGTGCTTAAAGGCCTTAAATGCTTGAACCCCGATAAATGCTGCTTGCAGCTTTAATTATTATTATTATTATTATTCTGCCGTAAAACGCATCGTGCAGCCCAAACCGTAAGGGCTAGAGCTTTGAAACTTTGCCAGATGGTAGTACAAAAATCGAGGAGAGGTTATCAAATTATGACCTCGATTGGCCCATAGGTGGCGCTATAACAACCAAAAGCGCGAAAGTGGTCATAACTCCTGGACCGTATGTCGTAGACACAAGTGTCTTATATCATTGGAAAGCTGGTCGTCTGACGAACAAAACGTATATCTCCGATTTCATTTCCGTCATGATAGATTTTACGCCATTTTGAATTTTGTCGAAAACCTACTTTTGCGAACTAGTCCCTGGTTTTTTGCTCGATCGGAACCAAACCAGTGCAGAATTGTTCTCTGGAGACTGAAGATCAATAATTATCGAAAAAAAGTTGAAATTTCGATTCAGGGTCGCTAGGGGGCGCAAAATTAACGTTGTGGGCGGAGCCTATTTTACTAAAATGGCTATAACTCCAGAAGTAAATGAGGTATTTTCACCAAACTTGGTACACATATGTAAGAGGTCAATCTGAGGACACGGTAAAAAAATCGCGGCGATTGGCCACATGGTGGCGCTATAACATGAAAAAAACATAAAACAGGCTATAACCACCTGACCGTTAGTCCGATTGACTTGAAAATTGGTATGCAGTGTCTTGGTCCAAGGTGCCATGTATGTCTATGAGGACATTGGTGTATCTCAAAAAACATGGCCGCCATTGGCCAATGAAGTTGAGCACCTATTAGACAAGGTTAACGGAGGCCGATCGGAACGAAACTCGGTGGGCATGTTCGACTCATGGCCCTAGAGGTCTGTAACAATTTTGAAAGAAATTGGCCACTAGTTGGCGCTAACGAGTTTTATGGCTCTGTAATCACGTGGTGTTAGATATATTGTCACAAAATGCATATCATTTGATAGATCTGCTCATGCTGAACAACTTTGCCTCTAGAACCATTGCTGTCAATCAAACCGTTCATTAAATATTCATGAATATGTTGAAAACCTACTTTTGCGAACTAGTCCCTGTTTTTTTGCCCGATCGGAACCAGACCAGTCTAGGACAATTCTATGGACTCTCTAGATCAATAATTATCAAAAAAAAGTTGAACTTTTGTATTTGTATGGCTGTAATAGGGTCATTTATAAAATGGGTGTGGCAAAATACACTCAAAAGCCTATAAATCCTAAATGAAAACTCAGAACTTCACAAAAATTGGTGAGCATATGTGTCATAACATCACAAACAAGCTTGCAAAATTTTATGGAGATTGGACAATAGTTGGCGCTATAACTGTTAAAAAGCTTTAAAATCATATATTTCCTATGGTAAACTGCCTGTATTGGCTGTAAATGGTCTTTTCCATGTCTGATCATATAATTTTCATATCATAATGTTCAAAACTAGTGCAATACAATTCTCTGGACTCACTAGATCAATAATTGTCAGAAAAAGTTGAACTACTTCATTTGGATAGCTATAATAGGTTCACTTCAAAATCTGGCCTTTACCAAGTGTCCCCGAAAGCCTATATCTCTTTAATCAATGCTCAGACCTTCTTAAAAACAAGTCAGAACGTGTGAAATATCACCCTGAACAAGCATGAAAATTTTCAGACAGATCGGACAAAATTTGCCTCTATAACAGTTAAAAAGGTGAAAATGATATGAATTAATGGCATGTTAAGCCAATAAGTGGTATTTTACTGCCCCCTGCTGTTTAAAATAGTCATTTTCTCATATTGGTATTGGTATCAGCCATGGTAAATCATGATAAATGATGGTGTGTGTGTGTGTGTGTGTGTGTGTGTGTGTGTGTGTGTGTGTGTGTGTGTGTGTGTGTGTGTGTGTGTGTGTGTGTGTGTGTGTGTGTGGTACAAATATAACAAAGGTTTTATTTTCCAACATGAAAACAAACATAACAGAGTGCTAGTGCACAAACAATAACCGACAATGATAATGGATGAGAGGGGAACTTAAATACACAGATCAAGACAAGGACAACAGGTGACGGTTATGATGATGAGGAGCAGGTGATGATGAGGAGGGTGATGAGGAGCAGGTGCAGGTGATGACGACAGATGGTGAATGTGATGAAGACAGAAGGTGAATGTGATGAAGGTGAATGTGACACCAATATCACTGAAACATTTGTGTGTGTGTGTGTGTGTGTGTGTGTGTGTGTGTGTGTAGCATTATTGTGTGTAGCATATGTAGCAAGTATGCATTATTGAGTTAACATGGAAACACTGGTTTGCTTTAGTGCAGAAAACTGGTCAAAATCATGAGGTTTAAAGTGAAAGTGAGCCAATAAGTGGTCTTCTACTGCCCTCTGCTGGCCATTCTACTTATTAATTAAATTTTTCCACATGTGCTTGCATTTATACTTGAATACACACTAAAAATCACTTATATAGCAATAACTATTATAACACAATCATATTTTGTCAGTGTTAATCACTTTATTTGCACTGACACTTCAAATAATTGCTAGTAATGTGGTAAATCATGGTAAATCATGGTTAACTATGCTGTGTGTGTGTGTGTGTGTGTGTGTGTGTGTGTGTGTGTGTGTGTGTGTGTGTGTGTGTGTAAGCATGCATTGAGTTAACATGGATAAACTGGTTTGCTTTAGTGCAGAAAACTGGTTTAAAGTGAAAGTGAGCCAATAAGTGGTCTTCTACTGCCCTCTGCTGGCCATTCTACTTATTAATGAAAAATTTTAACATGTGCTTGCATTCATACTTGAATACACACTAAAAAAATCACTTATATAGCAATAACTATTATAACACAATCATATTTTGTCAGTGTTAATCACTTTATTTGCACTGACACTTCAAATAATTGCTAGTAATGTGATAAATCAGGCTAGAAACATGGTAAATCAAAGTAAATAATACTAGATTGTCGTTTATCTCCTGGTAAATAATACTAGAACGTGGTATATCATGGTAAATCATGGTTAACTATGCTGTGTGTGTATGTGTGTGTGTGTGTGTATGTGTGTGTGTGTGTGTGTGTGTGTGTGTGTGTGTGTGTGTGTGTGTGTGTGTGTGTAAGCATGCATTGAGTTAACATGGAAAAACTGGTTTGCTTTAGTGCAGAAAACTGGTTTAAAGTGAAAGTGAGCCAATAAGTGGTCTTCTACTGCCCTCTGCTGGCCATTCTACTTAATAATGAAATATTTTACATGTGCTTTTGCATTCATACTTGGACACACACTAAAAATCACGTATATAACTAACTATTATAACACAATAATATTTTGTCAGTGTTCATCACCTCATTTGCACTGACACTTCACATATTTGCTAGTAATGTGGTTAATCATGCTAGAAACATTGTAAATCATAGTAAATAATACTGAAATGAGGTGTATCAAGGTAAATCATGCTAGAATCCTAATAAATCATTCTGGAACATGGTATATGATAGTAAATCATGCTAGAATCATATTAAATAATTCTAGAATGTGGCAAATCGTTGTGGGAGGAGCCTATTTTACTCAAATGGCTATAACTCAAGAAGTAAATGAGATATCTTCACCAAACTCAGTACACATGTGTATGGGTTCAATTTGAGGTCACAGTAAACAATTCTATGGAGATCGGAGCATAGGTGGCGCTATAACTGTTAAAAAGCTTTAAAACCATATATATCCCATGGCAAATTGCCTGTATTGGCTGTAAATGGTCTTTTCCATCTATTATGTCAGTGGTTACATGCTTGCTAAATAAATCTTAATAACTTTTGATGCTTTTGTGCTTAAATGCCTTAAAGGCCTTAACTGCTTGAACCCCGATAAATGCTGCTTGCAGCTTTAATTATTATTATTATTATTATTCTCCCCTAAAACGCATCGTGCAGCCCAAACCGTAAGAGCTGGAACCTTGAAACTTGGCCAAATGGTAGTCCTCAATTTGGGGAGAACCTATCAAAGTATGACCCAGATTGGCCCATAGGTGGCGCTATAGCAACCAAAAGCGCGGAACTGCTCATAACTCCTAGACCGTATGTCGTAGACTCAAGTGTCCTATATCATTGGAAAGCTGGACGCCTGAAGGTCAAAACGTATATCTCCGATTTTATTTCAGGTATGCAAATTTTTCCGCCATTTTGAATTTTGTCAAAAACCTACTTTTGCGAACTAGTCCCTGGTTTTTCACCCGATCGGAACCAAAGCAGTGCAGAAATGTTCTTTGGAGTCTGAAGATCAATAATTATCGAAAAAAAGTCGAAATTTCGATTCCTGGTCGCTAGGGGGTGATAAATTAATGTTGTGGGAGGAGCCTATTTTACTAAAATGGCTATAACTCGAAAAGGAAATGAGATATCTTCACCAAACCTGGTACACATGTGTAAGAGTTCAATCTGGGGTCATAGTAAAAAAATGTCGACGATTGATCACTAGGTGGCGCTATAACATGAAAAAAAACATGAAAAGGGCTATGACCACGTGACCGTTTGTCCGATTGACTTGAAAATTGGTATGCAGTGTCTTGGTCCAAGGTGCCATGTATGTCTATGAGGACTTTGGCGTATCTCGAAAAACATGGCCGCCATCGACCAATGAAATTTGAGCACCTATTAGACAAGGTTAACGGAGGCCGATCGGAACGAAACTCGATGGGCATGTTCAACTCATGGCCCTAGAGGTCTGTAAGAATTTTGAAAGAAATCGGCCACTAGTTGGCGCTAACGAGTTTTATGGCTCTGTAATCACGTGGTGTTACACTTATTGTCACAAAATGCATATCATTTGATAGATCTGCTCATGCTGAACAACTTTGCCTCAAGAACCATTGCTGTCAATCAAACCGTTCATTAAATATTCGCAATTATGTTAAAAACCTACTTTTGCGAACTAGTCCTAGGTTTTTTGCCCGATCGGAACAAGACCAGTCTAGGGTAATTCTCTGGACTCTCTAGATCAATAATTATCAAAAAAAGTTCAACTTTAGCATTTTTCGCATGGGTATATTGGGTCATAATGAAAATGGGCGTGGCAAAATGCATTTAAAAGCCTATAAATCCTAAACGAAAACTCAGAACTTCACAAAAATTGGTGAGCATATGTACCATAACAGTCTAAACAAGCATGTAAAATTTCATGAAGATCGTACGATAGGTGGCGCTATAACTGTTAAAAAGCTTTGAAAACCATATATTTCCTATGGTAAATTGCCTGTTTTGGCTGTAAATGGTCTTTTCCATCTATTATTTCAGTGGTTAAAAGCTTTAAAAATAAAACTTAATGTCTTAAATGCTTATGTGCTTAAAGGCCTTAAATGCTTGAACCCCGATAAATGCTGCTTGCAGCTTTAATTAGGGGTTCAAGCACGAAGTGCTGAAACCCTATTGTAATTGTACTGATTTTTATTATTATTAGGGGTTCAAGCACGAAGTGCTGAAACCCTATTGTAATTGTACTGATTTTTATTATTATTATTATTATTATTATTCTGCCGTAAAACGCATCGTGCAGCCCAAACCGTAGGGGCTAGAGCATTGAAACTTTGCCAGATGGTAGTACAAAAATCGAGGAGAGGTTCAGAGATTATGACCCCGATTGGCCCATAGGTGGCGCTATAGCGACCAAAAGCGCGAAACTGCTCATAACTCCTAGACCGTATGTCGTAGACTCAAGTGTCTTATATCATTGGAAAGCTGGACGCCTGACGAACAAAACGTATATCTCCGATTTCATTTCCGTCATGATAGATTTTCCGCCATTTTGAATTTTGTCAAAAACCTACTTTTGCGAACTAGTCCGTGTTTTTTTGCCCGATCGGAACCAAACCAGTGCAGAAATGTTCTCTAGAGTCTGAAGATTAATAATTATTGAAAAAAAGTTGAAATTTCGATTCACGGACGCTAAGGGTCGCCAAAATGGACGTTGTGGGAGGAGCCTATTTTACTAAAATGGTTATAACTCCAGAAGTAAATGAGGTATTTTCACCAAACTTGGTACACATATGTAAGAGGTCAATCTGAGGTCACGGTAAAAAAATCGCGGCGATTGGCCAAATGGTGGCGCTATAACATGAAAAAAACATAAAACAGGCTATAACCACCTGACCGTTAGTCCGATTGACTTGAAAATTGGTATGCAGTGTCTTGGTCCAAGGTGCCATGTATGTCTATGAGGACATTGGTGTATCTCAAAAAACATGGCCGCCATCGGCCAATGAAGTTTGAGCACCTATTAGACAAGGTTAACGGAGGCCTATCGGAACGAAACTCGGTGGGCATGTTCGACTCATGGCCCTAGAGGTCTGTAAGAATTTTAAAAGAAATCGGCCACTAGTTGGCGCTAACGAGTTTTATGGCTCTGTAATCACGTGGTGTTACACTTATTGTCACAAAATGCATACCATTTGATAGATCTCCTCTTGTTGAACAACTTTGCCTCAAGAACCATTGCTGTCAATCAAACCGTTCATTAAATATTCGTAATTATGTTAAAAACCTACTTTTGCGAACTAGTCCTAGGTTTTTCGCCCGATCAGAACCAAACGAGTCTAGGACAATTCTATGGACTCTCAAGATCAATAATTATCAAAAAAAAGTTGAACTTTTGCATTTTTCGCATGGGTATATTGGGTCATAAAGAAAATGGGCGTGGCAAAATGCACTCAAAAGCCTATAAATCCTAAACGAAAACTCAGAACTTCACGAAAATTGGTGAGCTTATGTGCCATAACATCATTAACAAGCATGCAAAATTTCATGGAGATCGGACTATAGATGGTGCTATAACTGTTAAAAAGCTTTAAAAAACACATATTTCCTATGGTAAATTGCCTGTATTGGCTGTAAATGGACTTTTCCATCTATTATTTCAGTGGTTAAAAGCTTTCTAAATAAATCTTAATGTCTTAAATGCTTATGTGCTTAAAGGCCTTAAATGCTTGAACCCCGATAAATGCTGCTTGCAGCTTTAATTATTATTATTATTATTATTATTATTTTCCCCTAAAACGCATTGTGCAGACCAAACCGTAAGAGCTGGAACCTTGAAACTTGGCCAAATGGTAGTCCTCAATTTGGGGAGAACCTATAAAAGTATGACCCCGATTGGCCCATAGGTGGCGCTATAGCAACCAAAAGCGCAAAACTGCTCATAACTACTAGACCGTATGACGTAGACTCAAGTGTCTTATATCATTGGAAAGCTGGACGCCTGACGAACAAAACGTATATCTCCGATTTCATTTCCGCCATGATAGATTTTCCGCCATTTTGAATTTTGTCAAAAACATACTTTTGCGAACTAGTCCTAGGTTTTTCGCCCGATCGGAACCAAACCAGTGCAGAAATGTTCTCTAGAGTCTGAATATCAAAAACTATCGAAAAAAAGTTGAAATTTCGATTCACGGACGCTAAGGGCCGCCAAAACGTACGTTGTGGGCGGGGCCTATTTTACTAAAATGGCTATAACTCCAGAAGTAAATGAGGTATCTTCACCAAACTTGGTACACATGTGTAAGAGGTCAATCTGAGGTCACAGTAAAAAAATCGCGACGATTGGCCTCATGGTGGCGCTATAACATGAAAAAAACATAAAACAGGCTATAACCACCTGACCGTTAGTCCGATTGACTTGAAAATTGGTATGCAGTGTCTTGGTCCAAGGTGCCATGTATGTGTATGAGGACATTGGCGTATCTCAAAAAACATGGCCGCCATCGGCCAATGAAGTTTGAGCACCTATTAGACAAGGTTAACGGAGACCGATCGGAACGAAACTCGATGGGCATGTTCGACTCAAGGCCCTAGAGGTCTGTAAGAATTTTGAAAGAAATCGGCCACTAGTTGGCGCTAACGAGTTTTACGGCTCTGTAATCACGTGGTGTTACAAATATCCACACAATATGTATATCATTTGATAGATCTCCTCATCCTGAACAACTTTGCCTCAAGAACCATTGCTGTCAATCAAACCATTCATTAAATATTCGCAAACATGTTAAAAACCTACTTTTGCGAACTAGTCCTAGGTTTTTCACCCGATCGGAACCAGACCAGTCTAGGACAATTCTCTGGACTCTCTAGATCAAAAACTATCAAAAAAAAGTTGAAATTTTGCATTTGGATGGCTCTAATAGGGTCATTTATAAAATGGGCGTGGCAAAATACATTAAATATCCTATAAATCCTAAATAAAAACTCAGAACTTCACAGAAATCGGTGAGCATTTGTGACATAACATCATTAACAAGCATGCCAAATTTTATGGAGATCGGACCATAGGTGGCGCTATAACTGTTAAAAAGCTTTAAAACCATATATTTCCTATGGTAAACTGCCTGTATTGGCTGTAAAAGGTCTTTTCCATCTCTGATCATATAATTTTCATATCATAATGTTCAAAACTAGTGCAATACAATTCTCTGGACTCACTAGATCAATAATTGTCAGAAAAAGTTGAACTACTTCATTTGGATAGTTATAATAGGTTCACTTCAAAATGTAGCCTTTACCAAGTGTCCCCGAAAGCCTATATCTCTTTAATGAATGACTCAGACCTTCTTAAAAAGCCAGTGAAATATCACTCTGAACATGCATGAAAATTTTCAGACCGATCGGACAAAATTTGCCTCTATAACAGTTAAAAAGGTGAAAATTATATGAATATAATGGCATATTAAGCCAATAAGTTGTATTTTACTGCCCCCTGCTGTTTAAAATTTATAAAATCACTATTTTAACATTTACAATTACAATTACATTTAGTCAAAATCCATCCGTTAAAGTATTAGTATTGACAGTTTGATCACATCATATAGTTCAAATGTCTGTATCTACAACATAATGTGTTTGTGTAGTCTTAGGTTTCTGAATAAATTCTGAATCTTCTGATTAATAGCTTACAAAGACTTTGTGAAATGTTTATAGACCATTCAAATATATTTTCATTATGACATATCCCAATAGCATTGAAAAAACAACAACAACATTTGTCTTTGTGTGTGTGTGTGTGTGTGTGTGTGTGTGTGTGTGTGTGTGTGTGTGTGTGTGTGTGTGTGTGTGTGTGTGTGTAAGCATGCATTATTGAGTTAACATGGAAAAACTGATTTGATTTAGTGCAGAAAACTGGTAAAAATAATGAAATTTAAAGTGAAACTGAGCCAATAAGTGGTCTTCTAGTGCCCTCTGCTGGCCATTCTACTTATGAAGTCTTTTCACATGTGCTTTGTGCAAATCACTTATATAACAATAACTATTATAACAAAATCATATTTTGACAGTGTTTATCACTTCATTTGCACTGACACTTCACATAATTGCTAGTAATGTGGTAAATCATGGTAAATCACGCTAGAAACATGGTAAATCATAGTAAATCATACTAGAATGTGGTGTATCAAGGTAAATCATGCTAGAATCCTGGTAAATCATTCTAGAATGTGATATATCATGGTAAATCATGCTAGAACAGGGTAAATCATGGTAAACCATGGTAAATCATGATAAACTATGGTAAATCATGCTAGAATGTGGTATATCATGGTAAATCATGCTAGAACATGGTAAATTAAGGTAAACTAAGATAAATTCATGGTAAACTATGCTAGAACAGGGTAAATCATGATAAACTATGGTAAATCTTGCTAGAATGTGGTATATCATGGTAAATCATGCTAGAACATGGTAAATCAAGGTAAACTGAGATAAATTCATGGTAAACTATGCTAGAACAAGGTAAATCATGGTAAACCATGGTAAATCATGATAAACTATGGTAAATCATGCTAGAATGTGGCATATCATGGTAAATCATGCTAGAACATGGTCTTTTCCATCTATGATGTCATGCTTGCTAAATAAAACTTTATAACTTTTGATGCTTTTGTGCTTAAAGTCCTTAACGGCCTTAACTGCTTGAACCCCGATAAATGCTGCTTGCAGCTTTAATTATTATTAGGGGTTCAAGCACGAAGTGCTGAAACCCTATTGTAATTGTGCTGATTTTTATTATTATTATTATTATTATTATTCTGCCGTAAAACGCATCGTGCAGCCCAAACCGTAAGGGCTAGAGCTTTGAAACTTTGCCATATGGTAGTACAAAAATCGAGGAGAGGTTATCAAATTATGACCCCGATTGGCCCATAGGTGGCGCTATAGCAACCAAAAGCGCGAAACTGCTCATAACTCCTAGACCGTAAGTCATAGACTCAAGTGTCTTATATCATTGGAAAGCTGGACGCCTGACGAACAAAACGTATATCTCCGATTTTATTTCCGCCATGATAGATTTTCCGCCATTTTGAATTTTGTCGAAAATCTACTTTTGCGAACTAGTCCCTGGTTTTTTGCCCGATCGGAACCAAACCAGTGCAGAATTGTTCTCTGGAGTCTGAATATCAATAATTATCAAAAAAAAGTTGAAATTTCGATTCACGGTCGCTAGGGGGTGCAAAATTAACGTTGTGGGAGGAGCCTATTTTACTAAAATGGCTATAACTCCAGAAGTAAAAGAGGTATTTTAACCAAACCTGGTACACATGTGTAAGACGTCAATATGAGGTCACGGTAAAAAAATCGCGGCGATTGGTCACATGGTGGCGCTATAACATGAAAAAAACATAAAACAGGCTATAACCACCTGACCGTTAGTCCGATTGACTTGAAAATTGGTATGCAGTGTCTTGGTCCAAGGTGCCATGTATGTCTATGAGGACATTGGTGTATCTCAAAAAACATGGCCGCCATCGGCCAATGAAGTTTGAGCACCTATTAGACAAGGTTAACGGAGGCCTATCGGAACGAAACTCGGTGGGCATGTTCGACTCATGGCCCTAGAGGTCTGTAAGAATTTTAAAAGAAATCGGCCACTAGTTGGCGCTAACGAGTTTTATGGCTCTGTAATCACGTGGTGTTACACTTATTGTCACAAAATGCATACCATTTGATAGATCTCCTCTTGTTGAACAACTTTGCCTCAAGAACCATTGCTGTCAATCAAACCGTTCATTAAATATTCGTAATTATGTTAAAAACCTACTTTTGCGAACTAGTCCTAGGTTTTTCGCCCGATCAGAACCAAACGAGTCTAGGACAATTCTATGGACTCTCAAGATCAATAATTATCAAAAAAAAGTTGAACTTTTGCATTTTTCGCATGGGTATATTGGGTCATAAAGAAAATGGGCGTGGCAAAATGCACTCAAAAGCCTATAAATCCTAAACAAAAACTCAGAACTTCACGAAAATTGGTGAGCTTATGTGCCATAACATCATTAACAAGCATGCAAAATTTCATGGAGATCGGACTATAGATGGTGCTATAACTGTTAAAAAGCTTTAAAAAACACATATTTCCTATGGTAAATTGCCTGTATTGGCTGTAAATGGACTTTTCCATCTATTATTTCAGTGGTTAAAAGCTTTCTAAATAAATCTTAATGTCTTAAATGCTTATGTGCCTAAAGGCCTTAAATGCTTGAACCCCGATAAATGCTGCTTGCAGCTTTAATTAGGGGTTCAAGCACGAAGTGCTGAAACCCTATTGTAATTGTACTGATTTTTATTATTATTATTATTATTATTATTATTATTATTATTATTTTTCTTCTGCCGTAAAACTCATCGTGCAGCCCAAACCGTAAGAGCTGGAGCTTTGAAACTTTGCCAGATGGTAGTACAAAAATCGAGGAGAGGTTCAGAGAATATGACCCCAATTGGCCCATAGGTGGCGCTATAGCAACCAAAAGCGCGAAACTGCTCATAACTCCTAGACCGTATGACGTAGACTCAAGTGTCTTATATCACTGGAAAGCTGGAAACCTGAAGGTCAAAACGTATATCTCCGATTTCATTTCCTGTATGCAAATTGTCCGCCATTTTGAATTTAGTTAAAAACCTACTTTTGCGAACTAGTCCTAGGTTTTTTGTCCAATTGGATCCAAAATAGTGCAGAAATGTTCTCTGGAGTCTGAATATCAATAATTATCGAAAAAAAGTCGAAATTTCGATTCCTGATCGCCAGGGGGTGATAAATTAATGTTGTGGGAGGAGCCTATTTTACTAAAATGGCTATAACTCGAGAATGAAATTAGATATCTTCACCAAACTTGGTGCACATGTGTATGAGTTCAATCTGGGGTCACAGTAAAAAAATCGCGACGATTGATCACTAGGTGGCGCTATAACATGAAAAACACATGAAAACGGCTATGACCACGTGACCGTTAGTCCGATTGACTTGAAAATTGGTATGCAGTGTCTTGGTCCAAGGTACCATGTATGTCTATGAGGACATTGGCGTATCTCGAAAAACATGGCCGCCATCGACCAATGAAATTTGAGCACCTATTAGACAAGGTTAACGGAGGCCGATCGGAACGAAACTCGATGGGCATGTTCGACTCATGGCCCTAGAGGTCTCTAAGAGTTTTGAAAGAAATCGGCCACTAGTTGGCGCTAACGAGTTTTATGGCTCTGTAATCACGTGGTGTTACACTTATCGTCACAAAATGCATATCATCTGATAGATCTGCTTATGCTGAACAACTTTGCCTCAAGAACTAATGCTGTCAATTAAACCGTTTATTAAATATTCGTAATTATGTTAAAAACCTACTTTTGCAAACTAGTCCTAGGTTTTTCGCCCGATCGAAACCAGACCAGTCTAGGACAATTCTCTGGACACTCTAGATCAATAATTATCAAAAAAAAGTTGAACTTTTGCATGTAGATGGCTGTAATAGGGTCATTTAGAAAAGGGGCGTGGCAAAAAAACACTAAAAAGCCTATAAATCCTAAATGAAAACTCAGAACTTCACAAAAATTGGTGAGCATATGTGACATAACATCATTAACAAGCATGCCAATTTTTATGGAGATCGGACCATAGGTGGCGCTATAACTGCTAAAAAGCTTTAAAACCATATATTTCCTATGGTATTTCCTGTAAATGGTCTTTTCCATCTATTATGTCAGTAGTTACATGCTTGCTAAATAAAACTTAATCACTTTTGATGCTTTTGTGCTTAAAGGCCTTAACTGCTTGAACCCCGATAAATGCTGCTTGCAGCTTTAATTATTATTATTATTCTGCCGTAAAACGCATCGTGCAGCCCAAACCGTAAGAGCTGGAACTTTGAAACTTTGACAGATGGTAGTACAAAAATCGAGGAAAGGTTCAGAGATTATGACCCCGATTGGCCCATAGGTGGCGCTATAACAACCAAAAGCGCGAAACTGCTCATAACTCCTAGACCGTATGGCGTAGACTCAAGTGTCTTATATCATTGGAAAGCTGGATGCCTGACGAACAAAACGTATATCTCCGATTTTATTTCCGCCATGATAGATTTTCCGCCATTTTGAATTTTGTCAAAAATCTACTTTTGCGAACTAGTCCCTGGTTTTTTGCCCGATTGGAACCAAACTAGTGCAGAAATGTTCTCTGGAGACTGAATATCAATAATTATCGAAAAAAAGTGGAAATTTCGATTCACGGTCGCTAAGGGGCGCCAAAACGTACGTTGTGGGAGGGGCCTATTTTACTAAAATGGCTATAACTCCCGATGTAAATGAGGTATCTTCACCAAACTTGGTACACATGTGTATGAGCTTACTCTGGGGTCACAGTAAAAAAATCGCGACGATTGGCCTCATGGTGGCGCTATAAAATGAAAAAAACATAAAACAGGCTATAACCACCTGACCGTTAGTCCGATTGACTTGAAAATTGGTATGCAGTGTCTTGGTCCAAGGTGCCATGTATGTGTATGAGGACATTGGCGTATCTCAAAAAACATGGCCGCCATCGGCCAACGAAGTTTGAGCACCTATTAGACAAGGTTAACGGAGGCCGATCGGAACGAAACTCAATGGGCATGTTCGGCTCATGGCCCTAAAGGTCTGTAAGAATTTTGAAAGAAATCGGCCACTAGTTGGCGCTAACGAGTTTTACGGCTCTGTAATCACGTGGTGTTACAAATATCCACACAATATGCATATCATTTGATAGATCTCCTCATCCTGAACAACTTTGCCTCAAGAACCATTGCTGTCAATCAAACTGTTCATTAATTATTCATTAATATGTTAAAAACCTACTTTTGCGAACTAGTCCTAGGTTTTTTGCCCGATCGGAACCAGACCAGTGTAGGACAATTCTCTGGACTCTCTAGATCAATAATTATCAAAAAAAAGTTGAACTTTTGCATTTGGATGGCTGTAATAGGGTCATTTATAAAACGGGCGTGTCAAAATACATTAAAAAGCCTATAAATCCTAAATAAAAACTCAGAACTTCACAAAAATTGGTCAGCATATGTGACATAACATCATTAACAAGCATGAAAAATTCTATGGAGATCGGACGATAGTTGGCGCTATAACTGTTAAAACGCTTTAAAACCATATATTTCCTATGGTAAATTGCCTGTATTTGCTGTAAATGATGTCTTCTATCTTTTATCATATAATGTTCATATCATAATGTTCAAAACCAGTGCAGCACAATTCTCTGAACTCTCTAGATCAATAATTATCAGAAAAAAAGTTTAACTTCTTCAAAAGGTGATTTTATATGAATATAATGACATATTAAGCCAATAAGTGGTATTTTACTGCCCCCTGCTGTCATTTCATCATACTACTCCCTAATATTGTTATAAAATTCATATTTAGACTTTTTAAAATCATTATTTTAACATTTACAATCACATTTTGTCAAAACTCATCTATTGAGTATTACTATTGACAATTGTGTTACACTGAGATATGGAAATGGACGAAAGTAAATGAATGAAATGAAACGAAAGTATAACGGCATTTAAGCCACGCCCCCGAATACAAATCCATTCATAACTCGAAAACGGAAAGTCGTTGCGCGCTCAAATTTTGATGGTGAGGACCTCTCCGGGCTCTTGATCGAAACGTGTCGTCGCGGGCCTCGGGAGCGCGCCCCCCGCGCATCGCGAATCCGCGGGACCCCCGATTTTGAACGGCCATTACTCCCGACCCAGACCACCCCGAACATTGTGTGAGAGCTCGTTGGAAAGGGCGCGTCCTTGGCTAGCTTCGATTCAAATGTGGTGTTATTTGCCCTGGGCATTCCAGAGATAATAGCCCGAACAGATATGCCTTATAACAGTCATAACTCCCAGCCCCAATCGCCCAAAAACACATTGATGGTCTCATTCAACAGGGCTCCTCAAGCACTATCTATGCTCTGAGTTTCAGAATTTTTCGCCTTTTGGTTCCTGAGATATAAGTAAAAAAACAAATTCCCATTCATTCAAACACTTCAACTGTAAAATGTAAGCTATAATACCACTGTTGTCCACTAGAGGGAGCAGCAGGATTACGCATGATCTTTTAATTCGCTTCAGTATTGGAAATAAACAAATGCTTTAAGAAGCAATCTTTTTTATTATGATGTTTTTTTTATTATTATGATATTTGTATATATTTTATTTTTTTTTATTATGATTATGAACGGTTTGATTGACATTAGTGATTCTTGAGGCAAAGTTGTTCAAGATGAGGAGATGAAGATATTTTCACAATATCACATCCTAAAAACATTGAAAACATATTTGTCTTTGTGTGTGTGTGTGTGTGTGTGTGTGTGTGTGTGTGTGTGTGTGTGTGTGTGTGTGTGTGTGTGTGTGTGTGTGTGTGTGTGTGTGTGTGTGTGTGGGTTTGTGTGTGTGTCTGTGTGTGTGTAAGCATGCTTAATGGAAAGAACATGAAGAAACTGCTTTGTTTTACTGGTGGATAAAAAAGTATTTCAAATGAAAGTGAGTCAATTAGTGGTCTTCTACTGCCCTCTGCAGGACATTCTACTTAATAAAATATTTTCATCTGTGCTTTTGCATTAGTTTTTGGACTATATCAAATTACTTGCATGAAAATCACCTATTATAACACAGTCATGTTTTGTCAAAGTTTATCACTTCATTTTTACTGAGTTCTCAGTTTGAACAATTCTGCCTCTCAGTGATTAATTTGAAATCTGAAAATGGTGTTATACAGAGGAGATTTGCAATTATCATTTTGTTACCTATCTTTTATTTTAAATATCTCCATCTACAACAAAATGTGTGTGCATGTGTGTGTTCAAGCATGGTTAGTGTATTAAGTATTATTGTTTAAGTATTATTGTTTTCATTTACATTTTAACCACCAGAAGAAGAACACTCATTGGTTCATTCTGCTCACTAAAATATTATTTTTAATTTTTTTTTCCATTTGAAATATTGTTTAAACTTAATAAAATCATTAAAATAACATTTCAAATCATATTTTGTCTGTTTATAAATCCCACAGACTCACATTGGCTGCAATACTAATGTTTTTGTAAAACACAGACCTGATAGTCTAATCTGTGTGTATTGTGCATATATTATTGATATTATTACTATTGCAAATCATGTTATTGTAACTCATATCTTAATAGAATATTATTTGTAATTTTAATTCTTTATTTCTTAAGTGTTTTTTTTTATGATTACTACAGATATTATCACCAAAGATATCAACTACACCTTCACTTTTAGTATTGACACGCTGCACACACAGCACAATCACACACTCACTAATGCATTCAAATAAATGTAATCTTAATGTGCTACTTTATTTGTACATGATTAGAATGAACAGAAATCTAAGACTATTTTTCTTCTTTTGTTAAAGCCATTTCAGACTCCAAGTAAGCATTATATTACTAATCATCTATTTTACAGGTGCCATACAATTGAAAACTGTATTTATCTTGGCATAGTTGAATGATAAGAGTTCTGGACATGGAACTGACATACCGTGAGCCTCAAACACCATTGTTTCCTCCTTCTTGTGTAAATCTCCTGTTTGCAAAAGACCGCTGAAAAATGAGTGAATCCCACCATAACACCGACTGTGACGTTGGAGTCAGGATCATTAATATTTATACCCCCCAAATTTGCATTTTCCAGTCCATGTTCTAGGCCAGGCAGTGTTAATGTGGACCTGCACAGCCGAATCATCAGAAGATCTGCAGGTATTGTGAAGAAGCAAGCAAGGACAATAGTGAAAATGGCAGATCATGGATATAAATGTTATGTCTGAGGCTGTGCTGTGGATTTGAGAACTTTTCATTCCCTTCCCACAAAACTGTCAACAGGCATGGTTGATGTTTACAACAGGATACCTCACCATTTTAATTCAAAGCTGTTAGTTTGCTCTTAACGGAGGCCGATCAGAACGAAACTCGATGGGCATGTTCGACTCGTGGCCCTAGAGGTCTGTAAGAATTTTGAAAAATCAGCCACTAGTTGACGCTAACAGGTTTTACGGCTATGTAATCACGTGATGCATATCATTTGATAGATCTCCTCATACTGAACAACTTTGCCTCAAGAACTACTGCTGTCAATCAATTTGTTCATTAAATACTTGCTATTATGTTAAAAACCTACTTTTGCGAACTAGTCCTAGGTTTTTCGCCCGATCGGAAATATACCAGTGCAGTACAATTCTCTGGAAGCTCTAGATTATTAATTATATAAAAAACTTTAACTTTACCCATTGGGTAGCCATAACAGGATCATTTAGAAAATGGGTATGGCAAAAAACACTCAAAAGCCTGTAAATCCTAAACAAAAACTCAGACAACTCACTAGACTGCCTTATGTGCTTAAAGACCCTAAATGCTTGAACCCCGCTAAATGCTGCTTGCAGCTTTAATTAGGGGTTCAAGCACGAAGTGCTGAAACCCTATTGTAATTGTACTGATTTTTATTATTATTATTATTATTATTATTCTGCCGTAAAACGCATCGTGCAGCCCAAACCGTAAGGGCTAGAGCTTTGAAACTTTGCCAGATGGTAGTACAAAAATCGAGGAGAGGTTATCAAATTATGACCTCGATTGGCCCATAGGTGGCGCTATAACAACCAAAAGCGCGAAAGTGGTCATAACTCCTGGACCGTATGTCGTAGACACAAGTGTCTTATATCATTGGAAAGCTGGTCGTCTGACGAACAAAACGTATATCTCCGATTTCATTTCCGTCATGATAGATTTTCCGCCATTTTGAATTTTGTCGAAAACCTACTTTTGCGAACTAGTCCCTGGTTTTTTGCTCGATCGGAACCAAACCAGTGCAGAATTGTTCTCTGGAGACTGAAGATCAATAATTATCGAAAAAAAGTTGAAATTTCGATTCAGGGTCGCTAGGGGGCGCAAAATTAACGTTGTGGGCGGAGCCTATTTTACTAAAATGGCTATAACTCCAGAAGTAAATGAGGTATTTTCAACAAACTTGGTACACATATGTAAGAGGTCAATCTGAGGACACGGTAAAAAAATCGCGGCGATTGGCCACATGGTGGCGCTATAACATGAAAAAAACATAAAACAGGCTATAACCACCTGACCGTTAGTCCGATTGACTTGAAAATTGGTATGCAGTGTCTTGGTCCAAGGTGCCATGTATGTCTATGAGGACATTGGTGTATCTCAAAAAACATGGCCGCCATTGGCCAATGAAGTTGAGCACCTATTAGACAAGGTTAACGGAGGCCGATCGGAACGAAACTCGGTGGGCATGTTCGACTCATGGCCCTAGAGGTCTGTAAGAATTTTGAAAGAAATCGGCCACTAGTTGGCGCTAACGAGTTTTATGGCTCTGTAATCACGTGGTGTTAGATATATTGTCACAAAATGCATATCATTTGATAGATCTGCTCATGCTGAACAACTTTGCCTCTAGAACCATTGCTGTCAATCAAACCGTTCATTAAATATTCATGAATATGTTAAAAACCTACTTTTGCGAACTAGTCCCTGGTTTTTTGCCCGATCGGAACCAGACCAGTCTAGGACAATTCTATGGACTCTCTAGATCAATAATTATCAAAAAAAAGTTGAACTTTTGTATTTGTATGGCTGTAATAGGGTCATTTATAAAATGGGTGTGGCAAAATACACTCAAAAGCCTATAAATCCTAAATGAAAACTCAGAACTTCACAAAAATTGGTGAGCATATGTGTCATAACATCACAAACAAGCTTGCAAAATTTTATGGAGATTGGACAATAGTTGGCGCTATAACTGTTAAAAAGCTTTAAAACCATATATTTCCTATGGTAAACTGCCTGTATTGGCTGTAAATGGTCTTTTCCATGTCTGATCATATAATTTTCATATCATAATGTTCAAAACTAGTGCAATACAATTCTCTGGACTCACTAGATCAATAATTGTCAGAAAAAGTTGAACTACTTCATTTGGATAGCTATAATAGGTTCACTTCAAAATCTGGCCTTTACCAAGTGTCCCCGAAAGCCTATATCTCTTTAATCAATGCTCAGACCTTCTTAAAAACAAGTCAGAACGTGTGAAATATCACCCTGAACAAGCATGAAAATTTTCAGACAGATCGGACAAAATTTGCCTCTATAACAGTTAAAAAGGTGAAAATGATATGATTTAATGGCATGTTAAGCCAATAAGTGGTATTTTACTGCCCCCTGCTGTTTAAAATAGTCATTTTCTCATATTGGTATTGGTATCAGCCATGGTAAATCATGATAAATGATGGTGTGTGTGTGTGTGTGTGTGTGTGTGTGTGTGTGTGTGTGTGTGTGTGTGTGTGTGTGTGTGTGTGTGTGTGTGTGGTACAAATATAACAAAGGTTTTATTTTCCAACATGAAAACAAACATAACAGAGTGCTAGTGCACAAACAATAACCGACAATGATAATGGATGAGAGGGGAACTTAAATACACAGATCAAGACAAGGACAACAGGTGACGGTTATGATGATGAGGAGCAGGTGATGATGAGGAGGGTGATGAGGAGCAGGTGCAGGTGATGACGACAGATGGTGAATGTGATGAAGACAGAAGGTGAATGTGATGAAGGTGAATGTGACACCAATATCACTGAAACATTTGTGTGTGTGTGTGTGTGTGTGTGTGTGTGTGTAGCATTATTGTGTGTAGCATATGTAGCAATTATGCATTATTGAGTTAACATGGAAACACTGGTTTGCTTTAGTGCAGAAAACTGGTCAAAATCATGAGGTTTAAAGTGAAAGTGAGCCAATAAGTGGTCTTCTACTGCCCTCTGCTGGCCATTCTACTTATTAATTAAATTTTTCCACATGTGCTTGCATTTATACTTGAATACACACTAAAAATCACTTATATAGCAATAACTATTATAACACAATCATATTTTGTCAGTGTTAATCACTTTATTTGCACTGACACTTCAAATAATTGCTAGTAATGTGGTAAATCATGGTAAATCATGGTTAACTATGCTCTGTGTGTGTGTGTGTGTGTGTGTGTGTGTGTGTGTGTGTGTGTGTGTGTGTGTGTGTGTGTGTGTGTGTGTGTGTGTGTGTGTGTGTGTGTGTGTAAGCATGCATTGAGTTAACATAGATAAACTGGTTTGCTTTAGTGCAGAAAACTGGTTTAAAGTGAAAGTGAGCCAATAAGTGGTCTTCTACTGCCCTCTGCTGGCCATTCTACTTATTAATGAAATATTTCAACATGTGCTTGCATTCATACTTGAATACACACAAAAAAAATCACTTATATAGCAATAACTATTATAACACAATCATATTTTGTCAGTGTTAATCACTTTATTTGCACTGACACTTCAAATAATTGCTAGTAATGTGATAAATCAGGCTAGAAACATGGTAAATCAAAGTAAATAATACTAGATTGTCGTTTATCTCCTGGTAAATAATACTAGAACGTGGTATATCATGGTAAATCACGGTTAACTATGCTGTGTGTGTATGTGTGTGTGTGTGTGTGTGTGTTTGTGTGTGTGTGTGTGTGTGTGTGTGTGTGTGTGTGTGTTTGTGTGTGTGTGTGTGTGTGTGTGTGTGTGTGTGTGTGTGTGTGTGTGTGTGTGTGTGTGTGTGTGTAAGCATGCATTGAGTTAACATGGAAAAACTGGTTTGCTTTAGTGCAGAAAACTGGTTTAAAGTGAAAGTGAGCCAATAAGTGGTCTTCTACTGCCCTCTGCTGGCCATTCTACTTAATAATGAAATATTTTACATGTGCTTTTGCATTCATACTTGGACACACACTAAAAATCACGTATATAACTAACTATTATAACACAATAATATTTTGTCAGTGTTCATCACCTCATTTGCACTGACACTTCACATATTTGCTAGTAATGTGGTTAATCATGCTAGAAACATTGTAAATCATAGTAAATAATACTGAAATGAGGTGTATCAAGGTAAATCATGCTAGAATCCTAATAAATCATTCTGGAACATGGTATATGATAGTAAATCATGCTAGAATCATATTAAATAATTCTAGAATGTGGCAAATCGTTGTGGGAGGAGCCTATTTTACTCAAATGGCTATAACTCAAGAAGTAAATGAGATATCTTCACCAAACTCAGTACACATGTGTATGGGTTCAATTTGAGGTCACAGTAAACAATTCTATGGAGATCGGAGCATAGGTGGCGCTATAACTGTTAAAAAGCTTTAAAACCATATATATCCCATGGCAAATTGCCTGTATTGGCTGTAAATGGTCTTTTCCATCTATTATGTCAGTGGTTACATGCTTGCTAAATAAATCTTAATAACTTTTGATGCTTTTGTGCTTAAATGCCTTAAAGGCCTTAACTGCTTGAACCCCGATAAATGCTGCTTGCAGCTTTAATTATTATTAGGGGTTCAAGCACGAAGTGCTGAAACCCTATTGTAATTGTGCTGATTTTTATTAGGGGTTCAAGCACGAAGTGCTGAAACCCTATTGTAATTGTACTGATTTTTATTATTATTATTATTATTATTCTCCCCTAAAACGCATCGTGCAGCCCAAACCGTAAGAGCTGGAACCTTGAAACTTGGCCAAATGGTAGTCCTCAATTTGGGGAGAACCTATCAAAGTATGACCCAGATTGGCCCATAGGTGGCGCTATAGCGACCAAAAGCGCGAAACTGCTCATAACTCCTAGACCGTATGTCGTAGACTCAAGTGTCCTATATCATTGGAAAGCTGGACGCCTGAAGGTCAAAACGTATATCTCCGATTTTATTTCAGGTATGCAAATTTTTCCGCCATTTTGAATTTTGTCAAAAACCTACTTTTGCGAACTAGTCCCTGGTTTTTCGCCCGATCGGAACCAAACCAGTGCAGAAATGTTCTTTGGAGTCTGAAGATCAATAATTATCGAAAAAAAGTCGAAATTTCGATTCCTGGTCGCTAGCGGGTGATAAATTAATGTTGTGGGAGGAGCCTATTTTACTAAAATGGCTATAACTCGAAAAGGAAATGAGATATCTTCACCAAACTTGGTACACATGTGTATGAGTTCAATTTGGGGTCATAGTAAAAAAATTTCGACGATTGATCACATGGTGGCGCTATAACATGAAAAAAACATGAAAAGGGCTATGACCACGTGACCGTTTGTCCGATTGACTTGAAAATTGGTATGCAGTGTCTTGGTCCAAGGTGCCATGTATGTCTATGAGGACATTGGCGTACCTCGAAAAACATGACAGCCATCGACCAATGAAATTTGAGCACCTATTAGACAAGGTTAACGGAGGCCGATCGGAACGATACTCGATGGGCATGTTCAACTCATGGCCCTAGAGGTCTGTAAGAATTTTGAAAGAAATCGGCCACTAGTTGGCGCTAACGAGTTTTATGGCTCTGTAATCACGTGGTGTTACACTTATTGTCACAAAATGCATATCATTTGATAGATCTGCTCATGCTGAACAACTTTGCCTCAAGAACCATTGCTGTCAATCAAACCGTTCATTAAATATTCGCAATTATGTTAAAAACCTACTTTTGCGAACTAGTCCTAGGTTTTTTGCCCGATCGGAACAAAACCAGTCTAGGGTAATTCTCTGGACTCTCTAGATCAATAATTATCAAAAAAAAGTTCAACTTTAGCATTTTTCGCATGGGTATATTGGGTCATAATGAAAATGGGCGTGGCAAAATGCATTTAAAAGCCTATAAATCCTAAACGAAAACTCAGAACTTCACAAAAATTGGTGAGCATATGTACCATAACAGTCTAAACAAGCATGTAAAATTTCATGAAGATCGTACGATAGGTGGCGCTATAACTGTTAAAAAGCTTTGAAAACCATATATTTCCTATGGTAAATTGCCTGTTTTGGCTGTAAATGGTCTTTTCCATCTATTATTTCAGTGGTTAAAAGCTTTACAAATAAAACTTAATGTCTTAAATGCTTATGTGCTTAAAGGCCTTAAATGCTTGAACCCCGATAAATGCTGCTTGCAGCTTTAATTATTATTATTATTATTATTATTCTGCCGTAAAACGCATCGTGCAGCCCAAACCGTAAGAGCTGGAACTTTGAAACTTTGACAGATGGTAGTACAAAAATCGAGGAAAGGTTCAGAGATTATGACCCCGATTGGCCCATAGGTGGCGCTATAGCAACCAAAAGCGCGAAACTGTTCATAACTCCTAGACCGTATGTCGTAGACTCAAGTGTCTTATATCATTGGAAAGCTGGATGCCTGACGAACAAAACGTATATCTCCGATTTCATTTCCGCCATGATAGATTTTCCGCCATTTTGAATTTGGTCAAAAACCTACTTTTGCGAACTAGTCCCTGGTTTTTTGCCCGATTGGAACCAAACCAGTGCAGAAATGTTCTCTGGAGTCTGAATATCAATAATTATCGAAAAAAAGTGGAAATTTCGATTCACGGTCGCTAAGGGGCGCCAAAACGTACGTTGTGGGAGGGGCCTATTTTACTAAAATGGCTATAACTCCCGATGTAAATGAGGTATCTTCACCAAACTTGGTACACATGTGTATGAGTTCAATCTGGGGTCACAGTAAAAAAATCGCGACGATTGGCCTCATGGTGGCGCTATAAAATGAAAAAAACATAAAACAGGCTATAACCACCTGACCGTTAGTCCGATTGACTTGAAAATTGGTATGCAGTGTCTTGGTCCAAGGTGCCATGTATGTGTATGAGGACATTGGCGTATCTCAAAAAACATGGCCGCCATCGGCCAATGAAGTTTGACCACCTATTAGACAAGGTTAACGGAGGCCGATCGGAACGAAACTCAATGGGCATGTTCGGCTCATGGCCCTAGAGGTCTGTAAGAATTTTGAAAGAAATCGGCCACTAGTTGGCGCTAATGAGTTTTATGGCTCTGTAATCACGTGGTGTTACACTTATCATCACAAAATGCATATCATTTGATAGATCTGCTTATGCTGAACAACTTTGCCTCTAGAACCATTGCTGTCAATCAAACCGTTCATTAAATATTCGCGAACATGTTAAAAACCTACTTTTGCGAACTAGTCCCTGGTTTTTCGCCCGATCGGAACCAAACCAGTCTAGGACAATTCTTTGGACTCTCTAGATCAATAATTATCGAAAAAAAGTTGAACTTTTGTATTTGAATGGCTGTAATAGGGTCATTTATAAAATGGGCGTGGCAAAATACACTAAAAAGTCTATAAATCCTAAATAAAAACTCAGAACTTCACAAAAATTGGTGAGCATATGTGACATAACATCCTTAACAAGCATGCAACATTTCATGGAGATCGGACAATAGTTGGCGCTATAACTGTTAAAACGCTTTAAAATCATATATTATATGGTAAATTGCCCGTACTGGCTGTAAATGGTATTTTCCATCTATAATCATATAATGTTCATATAATAATGTTCAAAACCAGTGCAGTGCAATTCTCTGGACTCTCTAGAACAATAATTATCAAAAAAAGTATAACTTCTTCATTTGGATGGCTATAATAGTGTCACTTCAATATGTAGCCTTGACCAAGTGTCTCCAAAAGCCTATATTTCTTTAATAAAAACAAGTCAGAACATGTGACTCTTAAGAAGTATGAAAAATTTCAGACAGATCGGACAAAATTTGCCTCTATAACAGTTAAAAATGTAAAAAAATATATAACATGGCATATTAAGCCAATAAGTGGTATTGTACTGCCCCCTGCTGTCATTTCATCATACTACTCCCTAATATTGCTATATAATTCATATTTAGACTTTATAAAATCATTATTTTAACATTTACAATCACATTTTGTCAAAACTCATCTATTGAAGTATTACTATTGACAATTGTGTCACATTAATGAATGGAATCCAGAAACGAAAGTAAAAACGGAGGCCGCCATTTAGGCCACGCCCCCCCAGTACAAATTCACTCATAACTCGAAAACGGAAAGTCGCTGCGCGTTCAAATTTTGATGGTAAGGACGTCTCCGGGCTCTTGATCGAAACGTATGGTCGCGGGCCTCGGGAGCGCCCCCCCCCCCGCGGATCGTTAGTCCGCGGGACCCCGACTTTGAACGCCCGTAACTCCCGACCCAGACCACCCCGAACCTTGTGTGAGAGCTCGTTGGAAAGGGCGCGTCCTTGGCTAGCATCGATTCAAATGTGGTGTAATTTGCCCTGGGCATTCCAGAGATAAAAGCCCCAAAATAATATGCCTCATAACTCCCGGGCCCAATCGCCCAAAAACACTGCGATGGTCTCATTCAACAGGACTCCTCAAGCACTATCTATGCTCTGAGTTTCAGAATTTTTCGCCTTCTGGTTCCCGAGATATAAGTGAAAAACCAAATTCCCATTCATTCATTCAAACACTTCAACTGTAAGATGGAGACTGTAATTCCACTGTTGTCCACTAGAGGGAGCAGCAGGATTACGCATGATCTTTTAATTCGCTTTCAGTATTGGGAAATAAACAAATGCTTTAAGAAGCAATCTTTTTTTATTATGATGTTTTTTTTATTTTATTATGATATTTGTATATATATATATATATTTTTTTATTATGATTATGAACGGTTTGATTGACATTAGTAATTCTTGAGTCAAAGTTGTTCAGGATGAGGAGATGAAGATATTTTCACAATATCACATCCTAAAAACATTGAAAACATTTGTCTTTGTGTGTATGTGTGTGTGTGTGGATGTGTTTGTGTCTGTGTGTGTGTCTGTGTGTGTAAGCATGCTTAATGGAAAGAACATGGAGAAACTGCTTTGTTTTACTGGTGGATAAAAAAGTCTTTCAAATGAAAGTGAGTCAATTAGTGGTCTTCTACTGCCCTCTGCAGGACATTCTACTTAATAAAATATTTTCATCTGTGCTTTTGCATTAAGTTTTGGACTATATAAAATTACTTGCATGAAAATCACCTATTATAACACAATCATGTTTTGTCAAAGTTTATCACTTCATTTGTACTGAGCTCTCAGTTTGAACAATTCTGCCTCTCAGTGATTAATTTGAAATCTGAAAATGGTGTTATACAGAGGAGATTTGCAATTATCATTTTGTTACCTATCTTTTATTTTAAATATCTACATCTACAACAAAATGTGTGTGCATGTGTGTGTTCAAGCATGGTTAGTGTATTAAGTATTATTGTTTAAGTATTATTGTTTTCATTTACATTTTAACCACCAGAAGAAGAACACTCATTGGTTCATTCTACCCACTAAAATATTATTTTTCATTTTTTTTCCCATTTGAAATATTGTTTAAACTTAATAAAATCATTAAAATAACATTTCAAATCATATTTTGTCTGTTTATAAATCCCACAGACTCACATTGGCTGCAATACTAATGTTTTTGTAAAACACAGACCTGATAGTCTAAACTGTGTGTATTGTGCATATATTATTGATATTATTACTATTACAAATCATGTAATTGTAACTCATATCTTAATAGAATATTATTTGTAATTTTAATTCTTTATTTCTTAATTGTTTTTGTTTTTTATGATTACAGATATTATCACCAAAGATATCAACTACACCTTCACTTTTAGTATTGATAAGCTGCACACACAGCACAATCACACACTCACTAATGCATTCAAATAAATGTAATCTTACTGTGCTACTTTATTTGTACATGATTAGAATGAACAGAAATCTAAGAATATTTTTCTTCTTTTGTTAAAGCCATTTCAGACTACAAGTAAGCATTATATTACTAATCATCTATTTTAAAGGTGCCATACAATTGAAAACTGTATTTATCTTGGCATAGTTGAATGATAAGAGTTCTGGACATGGAACTGACATACCGTGAGCCTCAAACACCATTGTTTTCTCCTTCATGTGTAAATCTCCTGTTTGCAAAAGACCGCTGAAAAATGAGTGAATCCCAGCATAACACTGACTGTGACGTTGGAGTCATATATGTCAGTGGTTAAATGCTTGCTAAATAAAACTTAATAACTTTTGATGCTTTTGTGCTTAAAGGTCTTAAAGGCCTTAACTGCTTGAACCCCGATAAATGCTGCTTGCAGCTTTTTATTAGGGGTTCAAGCACGAAGTGCTGAAACCCTATTGTAATTGTAAGGATTTTTATTATTATTATTTTTCTTCTGCCGTAAAACGCATCGTGCAGCCCAAACCGTAAGGGCTAGAGACTTGAAACTTTGCCATATGGTAGTACAAAAATCGAGGAGAGGTTATCAAAATATGAGCCAGATTGGCCAATAGGTGGCGCTACAGTGCAAAAACCAAAAAAATGGCATATTTTTGCTTAAATCTCACCAACCCTTTGTCACAGACTCAAGTGTCTTATATCATTGGAATCCTTGGCTCAAGCCGAACAAAAAAGGCCTCAAGGATTTCCTTTCCGGTATGCAAATTTTCCGCCATTTTGGATTTTGTCCAAAACCTACTTTTGCGAACTAGTCCTAGGTTTTTTGTCCGATCGGAACCAAACCAGTGCAGAAATGTTCTCTGGAGTCTGAATATCAATAATTATTAAAAAAAAGTTTAAATTTTGATTCACGGTCGCTAAGGGGCGCCAAAACGTTCGAAGGAGGCGGAGCTAGTTTTACTAAAATGGCTATAACTCCAGAAGTAAATGAGTTATCTTCACCAAACTTGGTACACATGTGTAAGAGGTCAATCTAAGGTCACAGTAAAGAAATCGCGGTGATTAGCCACATGGTGGCGCTATAACATTAAAAAAAACATAAAACAGGCTATAACCACCTGACCGTTTGTCCGATTGACTTGATAATTGGTATGCAGTGTCTTGGTCCAAGGTGCCATGTATGTCTATGAGGACATTGGTGTATCTCGAAAAACATGGCCGCCATCGGCCAATGAAGTTTGAGCACCTATTAGACAAGGTTAACGGAGGCCAATCAGAACGAAACTCAGTGGGCATGTTCGGCTCAAGCCCCTAGAGGTCTGTAAGAATTTTGAAAGAAATCAGCCACTAGTTGGCGCTAACGAGTTTAATGGCTCTGTAATCACGTGGTGTTACACTTATTGTCACAAAATGCATATCATTTGATAGATCTGCTCATGCTGAACAAGTTTGCCTCAAGAACTATTGCTGTCAATCAAACCGTTCATTAAATATTCGTAATTATGTTAGAAACCTACTTTTGCGAACTAGTCCCTGGTTTTTCGCCCGATCGGAACCAGACCAGTCTAGGACAATTCTCTGGACTCTCTAGATCAATAATTATCAAAAAAAAGTTGAACTTTTGCATTTGGATGGCTGTAATAGGGTCATTTATAAAATGGGCGGGGCAAAATAAATAAAAAAACCTATAAATCATAAATAAAAACTCAGAACTTCACAAAAATTGGTGAACATATGTGAAATAACATCATTAACAAGCATGCCAAATTTTATGGAGATCGGACCAAAGGTGGCGCTATAACTGTTAAAAAGCTTTAAAACCATATATTTCCTATGGTAAATGGTCTTTTTCATCTATTATGTCAGTAGTTACATGCTTGCTGAATAAATCTTAATAACTTTTGATGCTTTTATGCTTAAAGGCCTTAAAGGCCTTAATTGCTTGAACCCCGATAAATGCTGCTTGCAGCTTTAATTATTATTATTATTCCGCCGTAAAACGCATCGTGCAGCCCAAACCGTAAGAGCTGGAACTTTGAAACTTTGACAGATGGTAGTACAAAAATCGAGGAAAGGTTCAGAGATTATGACCCCGATTGGCCCATAGGTGGCGCTATAACAACCAAACGCGCGAAACTGCTCATAACTCCTAGACCGTATGTCGTAGACTCAAGTGTCTTATATCATTGGAAAGCTGGACGCCTGACGAACAAAACGTATATCTCCGATTTCATTTCC
This sequence comes from Scardinius erythrophthalmus, assembly GCF_964197995.2. Classification (NCBI taxonomy): domain Eukaryota; kingdom Metazoa; phylum Chordata; class Actinopteri; order Cypriniformes; family Leuciscidae; genus Scardinius; species Scardinius erythrophthalmus. Next base: position 70,269,899 of record NC_138222.1, on the reverse strand, counting down.
GCCATGATAAATTTTCCGCCATTTTGAATTTTGTCAAAAATCTACTTTTGCAAACTAGTCCCTGGTTTTTTGCCCGATTGGAACCAAACTAGTGCAGAAATGTTCTCTGGAGACTGAATATCAATAATTATCAAAAAAAAGTGGAAATTTCGATTCACGGTCGCTAAGGGGCGCCAAAACGTACGTTGTGGGAGGGGCCTATTTTACTAAAATGGCTATAACTCCCGATGTAAATGAGGTATCTTCACCAAACTTGGTACACATGTGTATGAGCTTACTCTGGGGTCACAGTAAAAAAATCGCGACGATTGGCCTCATGGTGGCGCTATAAAATGAAAAAAACATAAAACAGGCTATAACCACCTGACCGTTAGTCCGATTGACTTGAAAATTGGTATGCAGTGTCTTGGTCCAAGGTGCCATGTATGTGTATGAGGACATTGGCGTATCTAAAAAAACATGGCCGCCATTGGCCAACGAAGTTTGAGCACCTATTAGACAAGGTTAACGGAGGCCGATCGGAACGAAACTCAATGGGCATGTTCGGCTCATGGCCCTAAAGGTCTGTAAGAATTTTGAAAGAAATCGGCCACTAGTTGGCGCTAACGAGTTTTACGGCTCTGTAATCACGTGGTGTTACAAATATCCACACAATATGCATATCATTTGATAGATCTCCTCATCCTGAACAACTTTGCCTCAAGAACCATTGCTGTCAATCAAACTGTTCATTAATTATTCATTAATATGTTAAAAACCTACTTTTGCGAACTAGTCCTAGGTTTTTTGCCCGATCGGAACCAGACCAGTCTAGGACAATTCTCTGGACTCTCTAGATCAATAATTATCAAAAAAAAGTTGAACTTTTGCATTTGGATGGCTGTAATAGGGTAATTTATAAAATGGGCGTGTCAAAATACATTAAAAAGCCTATAAATCCTAAATAAAAACTCAGAACTTCACAAAAATTGGTCAGCATATGTGACATAACATCATTAACAAGCATGAAAAATTCTATGGAGATCGGACGATAGGTGGCGCTATAACTGTTAAAAAGCTTTAAAATCATATATTTCCTATGGTAAACTGCCTGTATTGGCTGTAAATGGTCTTTTCCATCTCTGATCATATAATTTTCATATCATAATGTTCAAAACTAGTGCAATACAATTCTCTGGACTCACTAGATCAATAATTGTCAGAAAAAGTTGAACTACTTCATTTGGATAGCTATAATAGGTTCACTTCAAAATCTGGCCTTTACCAAGTGTCCCCGAAAGCCTATATCTCTTTAATCAATGCTCAGACCTTCTTAAAAACAAGTCAGAACGTGTGAAATATCACCCTGAACAAGCATGAAAATTTTCAGACAGATCGGACAAAATTTGCCTCTATAACAGTTAAAAAGGTGAAAATGATATGAATTAATGGCATGTTAAGCCAATAAGTGGTATTTTACTGCCCCCTGCTGTTTAAAATAGTCATTTTCTCATATTGGTATTGGTATCAGCCATGGTAAATCATGATAAATGATGGTGTGTGGGTGTGTGTGTGTGTGGGTGTGTGTGTGTGTGTGTGTGTGTGTGTGTGTGTGTGTGTGTGTGTGTGTGTGTGTGTGTGGTACAAATATAACAAAGGTTTTATTTTCCAACATGAAAACAAACATAACAGAGTGCTAGTGCACAAACAATAACCGACAATGATAATGGATGAGAGGGGAACTTAAATACACAGATCAAGACAAGGACAACAGGTGACGGTTATGATGATGAGGAGCAGGTGATGATGAGGAGGGTGATGAGGAGCAGGTGCAGGTGATGACGACAGATGGTGAATGTGATGAAGACAGAAGGTGAATGTGATGAAGGTGAATGTGACACCAATATCACTGAAACATTTGTGTGTGTGTGTGTGTGTGTGTGTGTGTGTGTGTGTGTGTGTGTGTGTGTAGCATTATTGTGTGTAGCATATGTAGCAAGTATGCATTATTGAGTTAACATGGAAACACTGGTTTGCTTTAGTGCAGAAAACTGGTCAAAATCATGAGGTTTAAAGTGAAAGTGAGCCAATAAGTGGTCTTCTACTGCCCTCTGCTGGCCATTCTACTTAATTAAATTTTTCCACATGTGCTTGCATTTATACTTGAATACACACTAAAAATCACTTATAGCAATAACTATTATAACATAATCATATTTTGTCAGTGTTAATCACTTTATTTGCACTGACACTTCAAATAATTGCTAGTAATGTGGTAAATCATGGTAAATCATGGTTAACTATGCTGTGTGTGTGTGTGTGTGTGTGTGTGTGTGTGTGTGTGTGTGTGTGTGTGTGTGTGTGTGTGTGTGTGTGTGTGTAAGCATGCATTGAGTTAACATGGATAAACTGGTTTGCTTTAGTGCAGAAAACTGGTTTAAAGTGAAAGTGAGCCAATAAGTGGTCTTCTACTGCCCTCTGCTGGCCATTCTACTTATTAATGAAATATTTCAACATGTGCTTGCATTCATACTTGAATACACACTAAAAAAAACACTTATATAGCAATAACTATTATAACACAATCATATTTTGTCAGTGTTAACCACTTTATTTGCACTGACACTTCAAATAATTGCTAGTAATGTGATAAATCAGGCTAGAAACATGGTAAATCAAAGTAAATAATCCTAGATTGTCGCTTATCTCCTGGTAAATAATACTAGAACGTGGTATATCATGGTAAATCATGGTTAACTATGCTGTGTGTGTGTGTGTGTGTGTGTGTGTGTGTGTGTGTGTGTGTGTGTGTGTGTGTGTGTGTGTTGTGTGTGTGTGTGTGTGTGTGTGTGTGTGTGTGTGTGTGTGTGTGTGTGTAAGCATGCATTGAGTTAACATGGAAAAACTGGTTTGCTTTAGTGCAGAAAACTGGTTTAAAGTGAAAGTGAGCCAATAAGTGGTCTTCTACTGCCCTCTGCTGGCCATTCTACTTAATAATGAAATATTTTACATGTGCTTTTGCATTCATACTTGGACACACACTAAAAATCACGTATATAACTAACTATTATAACACAATAATATTTTGTCAGTGTTCATCACCTCATTTGCACTGACACTTCAAATATTTGCTAGTAATGTGGTTAATCATGCTAGAAACATTGTAAATCATAGTAAATAATACTGAAATGAGGTGTATCAAGGTAAATCATGCTAGAATCCTAATAAATCATTCTGGAACATGGTATATGATAGTAAATCATGCTAGAATCATATTAAATAATTCTAGAATGTGGCAAATCGTTGTGGGAGGAGCCTATTTTACTCAAATGGCTATAACTCAAGAAGTAAATGAGATATCTTCACCAAACTCAGTACACATGTGTATGGGTTCAATTTGAGGTCACAGTAAACAATTCTATGGAGATCGGAGCATAGGTGGCGCTATAACTGTTAAAAAGCTTTAAAACCATATATATCCCATGGCAAATTGCCTGTATTGGCTGTAAATGGTCTTTTCCATCTATTATGTCAGTGGTTACATGCTTGCTAAATAAATCTTAATAACTTTTGATGCTTTTGTGCTTAAATGCCTTAAAGGCCTTAACTGCTTGAACCCCGATAAATGCTGCTTGCAGCTTTAATTATTATTATTATTATTATTCTCCGCTAAAACGCATCGTGCAGCCCAAACCGTAAGGGCTAGAGCATTGAAACTTTGCCAGATGGTAGTACAAAAATCGAGGAGAGGTTCAGAGATTATGACCCCGATTGGCCCATAGGTGGCGCTATAGCAACCAAAAGCGCAAAACTGCTCATAACTCCTAGACCGTATGTCGTAGACTCAAGTGTCTTATATCATTGGAAAGCTGGACGCCTGATGAACAAAACGTATATCTCCGATTTCATTTCCGTCATGATAGATTTTCCGCCATTTTGAATTTTGTCGAAAATCTACTTTTGCGAACTAGTCCCTGGATTTTTGCCCGATCGGAACCAAACCAGTGCAGAAATGTTCTCTGGAGTCTGAAGATCAATGATTATCGAAAAAAAGTTGAAATTTCGATTCATGGTCGCTAGGGGGCGCAAAATAATCGTTGTGGGAGGAGCCTATTTTACTAAAATGGCTATAACTTAAAAAGCAAATAAGATAGCTTCACCAAACTCGGTACACATATGTATGGGTTCTGTCTGGGGTCACAGTAAAAAAATCGCGACGATTGAACGCTAGGTGGCGCTATAACATGAAAAAAACATAAAACAGGCTATAACCACCTGACTGTTTGTCTGATTGACTTGAAAATTGGTATGCAGTGTCTTGGTCCAAGGTGCCATGTATGTCTATGAGGACATTGGCGTATCTCAAAAAACATGGCCGCCATTGGCCAATGAAGTCGAGCACCTATTAGACAAGGTTAACGGAGGCCGATCGGAACGAAACTCGATGGGCATGTTCGACTCATGGCCCTAGAGGTCTGTAAGAATTTTGAAAGAAATCGGCCACTAGTTGGCGCTAACGAGTTTAATGGCTCTGTAATCACGTGGTGTTACACTCATCCACACAATATGCATATCATTTGATAGATCTGCTTATGCTGAACAACTTTGCCTCAAGAACCATTGCTGTCAATCAAACCGTTCATTAATTATTTGCGAATATGTTAAAAACCTACTTTTGCGAACTAGTCCTAGGTTTTTCGCCCGATCGGAACCAGACCAGTCTAGGACAATTCTCTGGACTCTCTATATCAATAATTATCGAAAAAAAGTTGAACTTTTGCATTTGGATGGCTGTAATAGGGTCATTTATAAAATGGGCGTGGCAAAATACACTAAAAACCCAATAAATCCTAAATGAAAACTCAGAACTTCACAGAAATTGGTGAGCATATGTGTAATAACATCTTTAACAAGCATGCAAAATTTTATGGAGATCGGACCAAAGGTGGCGCTATAACTGTTAAAAGGCTTTAAAACCATATATTTCCTATGGTAAACTGCCTGTATTGGCTGTAAATGGTCTTTTCCATCTCTGATCATATAATTTTCATATCATAATGTTCAAAACTAGTGCAATACAATTCTCTGGACTCACTTGGTCAATAATTGTCAGAAAAAGTTGAACTACTTCATTTGGATAGTTATAATAGGTTAGCAAGTATCCCTGAAAGCCTATATCTCTTTAATGAATGACTGTCACAGTGTCTGGTTTATGTTCCTTGGGTCACCACTAGATGTCCTCCTTCCTCACGGTGTCCAGCACACTCTTGCACTACATTCCCCATGATCCTTGTCTGTTCATTACACCCAGCTGTTCCCATTTATGTTGTTAGTGTCTGTGCATAAATACCCTGTTGTGTTAGTTCTTGTCACGGAGTCATTATTGTATGTCACTCGTCAATGCTAAGGTCTGTTTTCAAGTCTGTTCTTGTTGTTGTTCTTGCTTGTTTTGTGTTATTGTTTATTGGACTGATTAAATGGATTTCGACCCTGGCATGGATGACTACGATTCTAATTACTTTGATTTTGACCTTTGCATGGATGACGACGAGTTGGATTGCCCTGATTACCATGTTGCTGCGTTTGGATCCATCAATTTCTCCGCTAGCGATCGTGACAGAATGACTCCGTCCTCAAGTGGATCCAGCAGCATGAACCTTCTACAGGCTTTTGCGTTTGTGGCCCGTCAAAGGGAGGAGGCCATAACGCTCAGGTTTCCCAAGGACTTTTCGTCCAATGACGGAGAGTTGTTTAGAGGAGAGCGTCTGGCCCGGTTTTCGGGGACCCGTGGAGCTCGCAGAGGAGGAAGTAGTAGAGGTGAGTCCCGGACTCAGTCTCTACTTCGGTCTTCCTTTGACCATGGGTCAGTGATACACAGACCAGAACACCCTTCGCCGCTGGTCCTGTCCCGTCCTGAACCTGCACCTCGCCAGAAGGGACGAAGGAGGAGGAGGAAGACTCCCTCCGTGACTGTTCCGGTGGTCCCAGTTCCGGTGGTCCCACCTGTTCCGGTGGTCCCTGTTCCGGTGGTCCCTGTTCCAGTGATCCTGCTCGCACTGCCTGCACCACCCCAGCGATCCATCACGTCTGCCCAGCCAGAGACTGTTCACGTCACGTCTGCCCAGCCGGAGACTGTTCACGTCACGTCTGCCCAGCCAGAGACTGATCACGTCACGTATGCCGAGCCTGTGTCTTCGGACAAGATGGCCGCCGCCGAGCCTGGTCACGTCACGCCTGCCGAGCCTGTGTCTTCAGACAAGATGACAGCCGCTGAGAGTGTTCACATCACGTCTGCCGAGCCTGTGTCTTCAGACAAGATGGCCGCCGCCGAGAGTGTTCAGGTCACGTCTGCCAAGCCTGTATCTTTAGACAAGATGGCCGCCGCCGAGAGTGTTCACGCCACGTCTGCCGAGCCTGTGTTCCCTGACAAGATGGCCGCCGTCGAGCCTGTGTCTGTTCCTGAACCTGAGCCGGTGGTGTCTGTGCCTGAGTCTGTTCCTAAGCCTGTGCCTGTGGCTGTCCCTGAGCCTGTGTCCGTTCTTGAGCCGGTATTGTCTGTTCCTGAGCCGGAGCCAATGTCTGTTCCTGAGCCGGAGCCAGTATCTGTTCCTGAGCCGGAGCCAGTGTCTGTTCCTGAGCCGGAGCCAGTGTCTGTTCCTGAGCCGGAGCCAGTGTCTGTTCCTGAGCCGGAGCCAGTGTCTGTTCCTGAGCCGGAGCCAGTGTCTGTTCCTGAGCCGGAGCCAGTGTCTGTTCCTGAGCCGGAGCCAGTGTCTGTTCCTGAGCCGGAGCCAGTGTCTGTTCCTGAGCCGGAGCCAGTGTCTGTTCCTGAGCCGGAGCCAGTGTCTGTTCCTGAGCCGGAGCCAGTTCCTGAGCCAGTGTCTGTTCCTGAGCCAGTGTCTGTTCCTGAGCCAGTGTCTGTTCCTGAGCCTGTGTCTGTTCCTGAGCCTGTGTCTGTTCCTGAGCCTGTGTCTGTTCCTGAGCCTGTGTCTGTTCCTGAGCCTGTGTCTGTTCCTGAGCCTGTTCCTGTGTCTGTGTTTGTGTCTGTGTTTGTGTCTGTGTTTGTGTCTGTGTTTGTGTCTGTGTCTGTTCCTGAGCCTGAGCCTGAGCCTGTGTTTGTGTTTGGGTCTGTGTCTGTGTTTGTGTCTGTGTCTGTGTCTGTTCCTGATCCTGAGCCTGTGGTGCCAGTTCGAGTGCCTGAGCCAGTGGTGCCAGTTCCAGTGCCTGAGCCGGTGGTACCAGTTCCAGTGCCAGTTCCAGTGCCTGAGCCGTTGGTGCCAGTTCCAGTCCCTGAGCCATTGGTGTCTGTTCCAGTTCCTGTGCCGTGGCCGCCCGAGGGGTCTTCACCGCCGTGGCCGCCCGAGGGTTTTTCACCGCCGTGGCCGCCCGAGGGGTCTTCACCGCCGTGGCCGCCCGAGGGAAAGTCTCCACCCTGGCCGCCCGATGGACGATCTACTCCGCCCTGGCCGCCCGATGAATGGTCTGCTCTGCCTTGGCCGCCTGAAGGAAAGTCTCCGTCCTGGCCGCCCGATGGACCCTCTGCTCCGCCCTGGCCGCCCGATGGACTCTCTGCTCCGCCCTGGCCGCCCGATGGACTGTCGTCCCCGTCCTGGCCGCCAGATGAACTGTCACCCCCTGCTTCTGTTCCCCTCCATGGACCTGGCCCCCCATCCCTCCCCCTGATCCTCCACCGTTCCACCTCCCGCCTGGACTCTTGTTTTGTTTGTTTCTATGTCTTGGAGCGTCTGGTAGCCGCTCCGTAGAGGGGGGGTCATGTCACAGTGTCTGGTTTATGTTCCTTGGGTCACCACTAGATGTCCTCCTTCCTCACGGTGTCCAGCACACTCTTGCACTACATTCCCCATGATCCTTGTCTGTTCATTACACCCAGCTGTTCCCATTTATGTTGTTAGTGTCTGTGCATAAATACCCTGTTGTGTTAGTTCTTGTCACGGAGTCATTATTGTATGTCACTCGTCAATGCTAAGGTCTGTTTTCAAGTCTGTTCTTGTTGTTGTTCTTGCTTGTTTTGTGTTATTGTTTATTGGACTGATTAAATGGATTTCGACCCTGGCATGGATGACTACGATTCTAATTACTTTGATTTTGACCTTTGCATGGATGACGACGAGTTGGATTGCCCTGATTACCATGTTGCTGCGTTTGGATCCACCAATTTCTCCGCTAGCGATCGTGACAATGACTCAGACCTTCTTAAAAAGCCAGTGAAATATCACTCTGAACATGCATGAACATTTTCAGACTGATCGGACAAAATTTGCCTCTATAACAGTTAAAAAGGTGGAAATTATATCAATATAATGGCATATTAAGCCAATAAGTTGTATTTTACTGCCCCCTGCTGTTTAAAATAGTCATTTTGTCATATTGTTCTATAATTTATATTTAGACTGTATAAAATCACTATTTTAACATTTACAATTACATTTAGTCAAAATCCATCTGTTAAAGTATTAGTATTGACAGTTTGATTACATCATATAGTTCAAATGTCTGTATCTACAACATATGTGTGTGTAGTCTTAGGTTTCTGAATAAATTCTGAATCTTCTGATTAATAGCTTACAAAGACTTTGTGAAATGTTTATAGATCATTCAAATATATTTTCATTATGACATATCCCAATAGCATTGAAAAAACAACAACAACATTTGTCTTTGTGTGTGTGTGTGTGTGTGTGTGTGTGTGTGTGTGTGTGTGTGTGTGTGTGTGTGTGTGTGTGTGTGTAAGCATGCATTATTGAGTTAACATGGAAAAACTGGTTTGCTTTAGTGCAGAAAACTGGTAAAAATAATTAAATTTAAATTGAAACTGAGCCAATAAGTGGTCTTCTAGTGCCCTCTGCTGGCCATTCTACTTATGAAGTCTTTTCACATGTGCTTTGTGCAAATCACTTATATAACAATAACTATTATAACACAATCATATTTTGTCAGTGTTTATCACTTCATTTGCACTGACACTTCACATAATTGATAAATTCATGGTAAACTATGCTAGAACAGGGTAAATAATGGTAAACCGTGGTAAATCAAGATAAACTATGGTAAATCATGCTAGAATGTGGTATATCATGGTAGATCATGCTAGAACATGGTAAATCAAGGTAAACTAAGATAAATTCATGGTAAACTATGCTAGAACAGGGTAAATCATGGAAAACCATGGTAAATCATGCTAGAATGTGGTATATCATGGTAAATCATGCTAGAACATGGTAAATCAAGGTAAACTAAGATAAATTCATGGTAAACTATGCTAGAACAGGGCAAATCATGGAAAACCATGGTAAATCATGCTAGAATGTGGTATATCATGGTTAATCATGCTAGAACATGGTAAATCAAGGTAATCTAAGATAAATTCATGGTAAGCTATGCTAGAAAAGGGTAAATCATGGTAAACCATGGTAAATCAAGATAAACTATGGTAAATCATGCTAGAAAAAGGTATATCATGGTAAATCATGCTAGAACATGGTAAATCAAGGTAAACTAAGACAAATGAGTGGTAAACTATGCTAGAACAGGGTAAAAAATGGTAAACTATGGTAAATCAAGTTAAACTATGATAAATCATGCTAGAATGTGGTATTTCATGGTAAATCATGCTAGAACATGGTAAATCAAGGTAAACTAAGATAAAGTCATGGTAAACTATGCTAGAACAGGGTAAATCATGGTAAACCATGGTAAATCATGATAAACTATGGTAAATCATGCTAGAATGTGGTATATCATGGTAAATCATGCTAGAACATGGTAAATCAAGGTAAACTAAGATAAATTCATGGTTAACTATGCTAGAACAGGGTAAATCATGGTAAATCATGGTAAACCATGGTAAATCATGCTAGAATGTGTTATAACATGATAAATCATGCTAAAACATGGTATTTTCCATCTATGATGTCAGTGGTTACATGCTTGCTACATAAAACTTAATAACTTTTGATGCTTTTGTGCTTAAAACCTTAAAAGCCTTAATAGCTTGAACCCCGATAAATGCTGCTTGCAGCTTTAATTTACTGTTGTTTTTAGTATTATTATTACTTTTTATTAATAATCATAATCAGTAGTATTATGTGTCTCTTTTATATACTTTTTATATACATTCATAATCATTTGTACTCAATGTATGTTGTGAAGATGTGGGGAGAGAGACTTTGGGGGACTTTGAGTGTGTGCTGACTTTGTGTGCTGGAAAGACTGTAATGTACATGCAGGGGATATACATTCCAACATTAATGGAAACCATATGTTCTTTTGCTGAAAGCATGTGTTCCTATGGAGATTTAGTTTTTTTATGGTCACCGTATAAAAACCAAGCTGTTGTCCGAAAGATCAGAGAAGATGGCTGAGAAGCTGAATCAAGACCTTAGATCAGTCCATTGTCTCTCCTATGTCTTATATGTCTTATAAATAAATAAGAGATCTCTTGGCAAAATCACTGGTGTCTGTTTCCATGAAATTAAACAACAGGGGAAAGCCAGATTTTTAAATCAACAGCTTGGCGTCACGAAAAGCAGGATAGCATCCAGGCATTGGTCTAAATCATTAAGGTAAGACTTTTTCCTTTATATAAAAAGTTCTAAGTCTGCCTGATGATTAGACAATGATTGTAACTGCTAAAAAGAACTGTGCTGTTTAAGGGACCTGTGGTTTTGCCAGAGAATATAAAACATAGTAAAATAATAAATAAAAATAATTCAATTTAATTTGGCTTATTTAAGTTCTCTGAAAAGTAAACCTCTAAAAGTATTTGATATGCTGGGATAGAGATAGATCTTTTTTAGAAAGAAGACTATCTAGTCAAAAATTTGGGAAATTAGCTGTAAGACGGTTAAGCTAGGAAATTTGATAGGATACTTGTTAGACATGAGCGGTTAAGTGTGGCGAGTTCCCAGAGAAAGGGGTAAAGATAGTCTCTAAAACATTAACACGCTGGAGTAATACAAGTATGAAAAGGCAGCGATACTGATGACAGGAGTGGTTAATAGTGGCGAGTTCCAGAGGGGTAAAAATAGTCTCTAAAGCATTAACACACTAGAGTCATACAAGTATGAAGGTGCCGATGTAACTAGATAAGATCGCAGGCATTTCTGATTTTGACCGTAAAGCTCTTCAAATATTTGAGAATACTATTCTGAGTAAGCTTAATGGGAAAAGAAAATTCAAAGAAATGAATCTGAGATAAAACTAAAAAAAGAAAAGAAAAAAGAAACTGATCTGAGTTAAACTGAAAAAAAAGGAAAAAGAAAACAAAGAAATTAATCTGAGATAAAATCCACAAATATTAAAAAAAAGAAAGAAAAAAATTGTTTAGAGTTAACTGGAAACTAAACAAAAAATATTGAAAACATTGACGTTAACTTTTTTCTAAAATTTTCTTTTGTTCTGTGAAGTGAAAAAGAGGGAAAGAGAGTGAGGCAGCCCCTCCCTTTAGAATTTGCTCCATACCTTCACACACACATATACTGTAGTTTGGAGAAGGGAGAGAGAGAGAGAGAGAAGAAGGGCAGCCTCTGACACACACATACATACACATGCACATATGCATACATATACATACATAGGCTTGCAGTTCTGAGCGCACACACATAATATACAGAGAGAGCGAGAGAGAAGCAGAGTACCATAGCCCCACCCTTACAGAAACACACTCACAGACACACACATCCCTGCTGTTCTGAGCAGCACAAAGTAACTTTGCAAGATGGCAGAAAGTGACTGTAACAGCAGAACAATTTCGGCTTGGTACCTTGAAAGAAAGAGCAAGAAACAAGCTAAGCTTTTGAAAAAAGGACTTGACATAAATGCAAATATCGATGCACAGTTACACTGGTTCGAGTCTCAAAAAGACAAGATAAAATCACAAGCATTTCCAATATTAGCAGCGCATTGGATTGTGAAGCAAGGAGGAATTTGTTGTGATATAAATGGCGGTCCAGTTCCACTTGTTGAAGTAATGAAGCCTCAAATTGAAGCATTTAACAAGTTGAACAAAATCATGTCCATTAAATGTTCAGATGGAGAAAATAAAACCAATGATGATTTGTTTGATCCAGATTGGACAAACATAATAACTGAAGCTGAAAGGAAATATTCACAACCACCAGCGAAATCCGCTGCCACAGTAACGCCTCCTCCTTACAAACCCATCTATCCAACTTTGCCTGAACAATATACAAGTTCATCTAAACCTTTGACACAGACTCAAGCTTTGAGATAAAATGGAGGTCCAGTTGACAAGATGTACATTGCATCTGCACAAGCATCTCCAGTAATAACAAGATCTAAATCAGCCCAGCCGAACAGAGACATGTTACGATGTACACCAGCTCGTAATTATGGATCTGACTGGGGTGATGAGACAAGAGATGACGACATGATCACAGTTGACAAGATCGGTCCTCAATTTTCTTCACCTGTTGTTAAAAGGGAAGACTTACAATCTGAAATGATGACAGAAGAGAGACCATTCACACCAGGAGAACGTCAAGCCATTCTCACAGCCTTGCCTCCTCTGAAGCGACAAGATCCAAACACAGAGTTTTGGCGAGAATTAGACTCTGGTTGAAGCACATCAAATGACATTAAAAGACATACACACCATTGTGAAAGCTAAAATCCCAAGAGACAGATGGGAACGCTTGCCAGCTTCGATAACAACAGCCCAATGGATAAATTTGTGGGTTGATGACCAGGGGCGACCCCTGGGTCTTTGGCAAGCATTAGATGTGTTTCGAAAAGAAATACAAGAAATCTTGGGAAGCGGAAAAATTCCATTCACATTAGTGACATTGATTAAGCAAAAGGATGATGAATCTCCAGATGAATTTTTTTTTTTTTTTTTTTTTTTTTTTTTTTTCCAGGCGAGACATTTGATCAAATTATGCAATGGGCTGGCCGCTTAGAGATGGCTATGAGATCAAACAAGGAAGAAGGAAACAAGCCAAATAGAAGAGGAGTGGCAACAGCTCAGTACAACATGGACACAAAGAAGAGGATGATTTTCTGCACCAACTGTGGAAAGCGTGGCCACTCAATAAAAGATTGCTGGGCTAAAGGAGGTGGAGCAGAAGGTCAAGGTCCATCATTTAAACAAGTCAGTGCGAAAAAAAAATGATGAAACCCCTCAAGGGAAATTGTTTACTGAAGCTCAAGTCCGTCAGCTCATTGAGGAAATTATGCGTCCGCAATAGGAATCAGCGGCCCCCTGTATTAGTAAGAAAAGAGACAATCGCCTTTTCGTTAATGCATTAATAGGGGGCCACCCATGTGACGTGTTGCTCGACACAGGAGCAGCGATTTCAATAACAGATCTGAACCTACCTACAACAGATGAAACTATGGAAGTTGAAGGAGTTGGAGGAGGTATCACTAAATTTCGCAAAAGTATACAAGTTCCTTTGCAAATACATGAAGATGAAGTCTTATGGACATCCTTCTGGGTGGGTCCAAATTCACAAGGAAGCCTTATTGGCATGGACATTCTTCCATTGTTGAACATGATCATATTCACTGACAGTCGTCAAATCGCTACAACAGCTGGGATAATACCACACGAAGATCGCACATGTAATCTAACGTCTGTTGGTACAGCAAAACCAATTATCAGAGATTGGGGAAAAGACGGTGTGTGGGGACTTCTGTGCAGTTTATATCCAGATGTTTGGGCTAAACACAAATTGGATTGTGGTAAAGCCAACATTGACCCTGTTGTTATTGAGGGACCGATACATGCCCCTCACAAACAATACCCTATCCGACCTGAAGCAAGACAAGCTGTTGAAGAGATAGTGGCAGACTTGGAAGCTGAAGGAATCATCAGACAAACTTCATCAACCACTAATAGTCCTGTATGGCCTCTCATGGAGATTAACCATCGATTATACAAGACTTAACAGTGTAACACCAAAACCACATCCTATTGTGGCCAATCCAGCCACCATTCTGAATGACATTCCAGGAAACGCAAGAATTTTTACGGTACTAGATGTACTGTCGGCTTTCTGGTCTATACCTATTGACGAAAGATCTCAAGAGAAATTGGCCTTCACAGTGGGGGCAAAACAGTTTGCCTGGAACCGACTCCCACAAGGGCTGAATTTATCTCCTGTGGTGTTGAGAAGTTGTGTGTCCCTAAGCGTCAAGGTGCCAAGCATGTGCCACACCCCACTTTGCTTGTTAATTTTCCTATTAAGTTTTAGCTCCACCCACCTAATCTCAAGCCAATTAGGACACTATCAGGCCTTATAAATTGCACCTGTGCCCACAGCACCTTCATTCTGGTGCACATGGATGCACTGTGCAGAGGACTGAGTTCTTCCTTTGTTTTTCCCTGCGTGTGTGTATTTGACCATGTAAGTGCTTATTTTGACACTTAATCATTATTCTGTATTAAGTTTATCCTAAATGTGTTTATTTTGCTGTATTTCTTGCTTAGGCATGTTCTTTAGTTATTTACATATGTATCTGAGATTATATTATGAGTAGATGACTTCATGTATTGTTTAAATTCCTTTATTTCCAGTGGATTTCATGTTGATTTCATGTTATGTTTATTGTGAACTAAAACATTGTATTTCTGTTCTTGTAGAAACCACACGCTCACACACATACATTCCTAATAAAGAAAGATGCCGTGTAATTGAAGTGACTAGACTGGATTGTTCTTACCGACACCTCCACTGGTTTTCAAGCCAGCCACCTACACATCTCTATCAATCCTCCTTTTCATGTGGTATTCCATAGAACTTTGGATCAGTTCTTAATGGAGCGAAAAGCTGAAATTGAGAGTTCAGGAAGTGTTTGCCTCCAATACGTGGATGACTTGTTGATTGCAAGTCCAGACGAAAAGAGTCATATATTTGCTCTAAATGTTGTCCTACAAGCCCTCAATAAAGGAGGATTCAAAGTCAACCCTGACAAAGCACAGTTGGCCAAGACCAAGGTTATCTACTTGGCCCAAGAAATATCTGTCGAGGGAAGGAGAATGACAACAGAGCGTGTAGAGGCATTACGGCAACTCCCAAAACCTCTAACAGTTACAGGAATACGGAAGGTGATGGGACTTTTCAATTACTGTCGCCAGTATATACCAGATTTTGCCAGCATCACTAGTCCTCTCATCGACTTGTACAAGGGAGGAAAGCCTGGAGTGGAGCAGATAACCTGGACACCAGAAGCTGAGGAAGCATTTACATCTATGAAAGAGAAACTGACATCAGCCCCAGCCTTGGGACTTCCCGATGGACGATTGCCATTCCATTTGTGGACCAGGGTGGGAAATGAGACCTACTCAGCAGTACTGTGTCAAAAACCAGGTGATCGATACAGACCAGTTGGATACTTTTCCACAAAGATTCCTGTCACAATGATTGGTCAACCACGATGTATACAAGCTCTCGATGGTGCCACATGGGCAGTGGGTGCTGTGGAAAATTTGATAGGAGCACAAACCATCATACTTCACACTCCACACAGTATAGTGACGTTGTTGAACAACACAAACATCAAGACCATAACTGACGCAAGAAGAGCAAAATGGGAAGCAACTTTGTTGAACAAGGATTTGAGAGTGGAAATAATCAGAGACACATCCCTTAACCCTGCAACAATGATGCTAGAACCACATGAGGGAACACCACATGAGTGTGAAAAACAAGTAGAAGAGGAAAGCCATGGTCCTGTTAATCCAATCCCTCTTGAGAATCCAGATAAGGAGTTATGGGTTGATGGATCCAGTTATTACGTTGATGGAAAACGACATACTGGATGGGCTGTAGTGGAAGCTGATGGAACTGTTGTGAAGAAAGGAGCTCTTCCAGGGCAATTTTCAGCACAAGTAGCTGAGCTCACGGCACTTACGGAAGCTTTTGAACTATCAGAAGGAGATCGAGTCAACATCTACACAGATAGTCGTTATGCTTTTGGCGTGGTCCATGACTATCTTGCCCTGTGGAAAAGGCGTGGACTTACCACTAGCAGTGGGAGCGAAATACAACACGCTTCCATAATTCGTCGCTTGATTGCAGCATGCCACTTACCAAGAGAAGCAGCCGTGATCAAAGTAAAATCACATCAATCTGACAAGTCCAAAGAAAGTCAAGGAAACGCGGCAGCAGATGCAGCAGCTAGAGAAGCAGCTTTACTACCTCTTACTCCGGTTACCATGGTACAGGAAAACAGCAAAGATAATCCTGAGCACCATCTTCTGTCATATCAAACAGAGACAGATGAAGAGAAAGAACAATGGATAAAAGCGGGAGCGAAAGAGGATGATCAAGGTATCTGGAGAATTCCAACCGGACAAGTGGTGATGCCTATCGGAACAAGAAGAGAACTAATGCAGCTGTATCATGGAAAAGTGCATGCTGGAGCAAAAGCAATGAAAGCTCAAATCAGCGAGACGTGGTGGTGGCCACGAATGATGAGAGACATTGATGACTACTGTAGGAGATGCTTAATTTGCATGAAAGCAAATGTGGGAAAATCTGTAAAGGTGCGAATGTCACATGCACCCAGACCAACAGGTCCATGGACACACCTCCAAATCGATTTCACAGGACCTTTATCACCCAGTGGAGGGTACCAATACATCCTAGTAATCATGGACAGATTTACTAGGTGGGTGGAAGCATTCCCTACGAGAACTTGCACTGCTGAAGCGGCAGCACGAGTAATGGTGGAAGAAGTTTTTCCTCGCTGGGGTCTTCCATATGAAATTGATGCTGACAATGGAACTCACTTCACTGGAAAATTGATGAAGGAAGCAATGAAATTGATGGGGATCAAACAGAAGTTTCACATTCCGTACAGGCCGGAAAGCTCAGGCATGGTAGAACGAATGAACAGATCGTTGAAAACCTCTCTTACCAAAGCCATTCTGCAAACTGGCCAAGGTTGGCATAAGTTATTACCTGCTATTCTGTGGAACTTGAGAGCAACTCCAAACAGAGTAACAGGACTAACTCCTTTTGAACTGATGACTGGAAGAGCAATGGTCCTACCTCCTGATGCTCCGCCACCTGCGGGAACAGGAGGAGATTCTACTTTGTTCCAAGAGAAGTTACGACGCTATCTAACAATGCTGGACAAAGCTACCAAAGACAATAATAAGAAAGTGCGAGAAGCTCAACAGCAATGGGATGAAAAACATACCACTACTGATATTCCACACATTCCTGAGATAGGCAGTTTCGTTATGGTCAAACGCATTGCTAGGAAAGGTTTAGAGCCTAGATGGGAGGGACCATATGAGATACTTTTAACAACTGATACAAGTGTTTGCCTTAAAGGAAAGGGTGTAGGAACAGACAGATGGTATCATTGGTCACAAGTTAAACCTTGCTTAGTGAATGAACAAAATGATAATGATGGCTTGTGGCCTGATATTGAACACTGTTCATCCATTAGCTTTAAAGATTGGGAATAAAGAAGTGATGTTTAATTATTTCTCTGCTTCCATTTCAGGGATCAAGTCCATTGACATTGATTAGAGATGGTTGTAAGTTATTCTCAATACGAGACATATTGATAGAACCAAGAATGGGAATTCTGTGTAAAAAAAGAGATTTTACACACTCTACACTACATACAAAACACAACCTCACAAACAATGAACACTCGCTTACTGATTTTCTACCCCAAGGGATAGGATCCTTTAACATCAACGTTTATTTTAGTTGTTGTTTTGGCCAGGAACTTGAGGAGTTAAGTAATTAACGAGTCAAGGCACTGGCAGAAGACTTATTAGTTTTTCTTTTCTTAGATGATTGGGGTTCATTTTTAAATGCTTACACATAGATGTTAAATTAACACATAGTACGGGGACATGACATGGGGGTTCTTTGTTGTATTCAATTCAATTCAATTCAGTTTATTTGCCAGACTCATGTCCAAAAGCCACGCAAGACAGAACAGATAAAAACAAACAAAACAAACAAGCAAACAACAATAATAAAAAGCAAATACAATAATTAAAATACATACAGACATTTCAGCCAATGCACTCTCAGTCTGGATTTGTACCTGGAGCAACTCACTAAGGGATTTGAGAGTGCCACCATGATACTGTTGTTAGACTCATCCAGACGATTCATAAACTTAAACATCAAGTTTCTTAAAAGTGCTTTCAGTGTGATTACTCCTACAGATACAAACATCTGACTAGCACTCCCTCCTCTGGGAACCTTAAGCAAAATTCTCATTCCATCATTGTAGGCAACTTGTAGCTTCTGCATGCTGGATTTTTTATAAGAAGACCACAGATGGGCAGTATAGAGTGGTGTACAGTAGGCTTTAAACAGAGCCACTTTAACTTGAGTAGAACAGTAGCTAAACTTACGTGCTATGGTGTTTGCCTGTGCATATAACTTATAACACTGTCTGTATATGTCATCATCATCGTTCATATCATCTGCAATACAATGACCAAGGTATTTAATCTTTTTGCAGACCTCAAGACACTTATTGGCTAGCGTGAACACAGGAAAATTAAGCCATTTATCCTGTTTCGTTCTGCATATTAAAACAGCGCTTTTGCAGGAATTGAATTTTATATCAAATTCCACCCCATAGTCAGAGCATATGTTAAGTAGCTCCTGCTGCCCAGCACTACTCGGACTAAAAGTAACAAGATCATCTGCATACATAAGATGATTCACCAGCATGCCACCAATCATACAGCCAGTGTTGCAACCATTAAGTCTACTTGACAGTTCATCCATATATAAATTAAATAAGACAGGGGACAAAATTCCTCCCTGCCTAACACCATTGGACACTCTAAAGGGGGCAGATATGCTACCCCCCCATTTGATATGCATCTGCTGGTGGGCATACCAGTAGGCAAGAACCCTCACAATATACCCAGGGACTCCCCTTTGCTTTAGCTTAATAAAAAGCTGTTTGTGATTCACTCGATCAAATGCTTTGGAGGCATCAATAAAACACATGAGAATAGTGGAATTTTTAGACTTATACAGATTCACTATTTCCTTTAGAGCATAAATACACATGTCTGTGCCATGGTTTGGCTTAAATCCAAACTGATTATCCAGGGATGAGATATACCCACTCACTCTATCAAGGAGGATTCTTTCCATGACCTTGGATAAAATACTGGCCAATGCTATAGGTCTATAATTATCCAGGCAGCCAACTTTTCCAGCTTTGTCCTTGATAACTGGGACAAGCAGAATAGACAACATAGAATCTGGTAGTATGCCATGGATCAACAAACCAGTAAAGCTGATTGCTAAAAGGGAAGCAAGCCTAAGACTGGCATTTTTCAGATGCTCTGCAGTTATTGAATCCATACCACATGCTTTATCGTTAGGTAATTTACATATGGCATCAAATACCTCATGTGTCAGAATACTTATTGCTTCATTACTGATTGGAGAGTCCTCCACATGTGGATCATGTTTTAAACAGTTAAAAAGGGAGCTATAGTGCAGTCTCCATATTTCAGCTACATTATCTTCTCCGGAGACTCCTTCAACAGTACAAGGAATGGAAGATTTACAGTTATTGAGGGACCTCACATCCTTCCAAAAGTCAGTAATATTGTTTCTCATCATTTTACTGGCCATAGAGTCAGCCCTCATGGCTTGTTCATTTCTAGATATAAAACGTACAGCATACTTATATCTGGCATTGGCAAGCTTTTTATTTTCAAGCTCAGGGCCCTGCCTAGGTCTCCCAGCCAGGGCCCAAAGCTTGTAAGCTTCCCGAGCTTCAGCGTGATATGGTGCTACATGCTCATTCCATCCTGGTCTAATATTATAGGCCCTATTTCTCCTATGTTTTTGAAGAGGTTTACCACCCTCCAACAGAGCAGCCACAACATCATCATACATGGCACATAGATTACTCTTGTGCTCCTCAATCTGACAGTTGACATCCTTACACATAATAGCTTCTCTGGGCAGATAAACATTGCTTAAATAATGGTCTGTGTTAGTATAATAAGCCAAAAGATCCTCTTCAGAAAGAGTTGACCAATCTAATTTAGTACTCACATTACCACATATAGCATTGTTATTGCTGACTGTAGATGGTAATTCTTCAATGTTAATTGTGAGGGCCAAGGGTATATGGTCTGTTATTGTGACCCCGTACTTAATACCCATATTTTCTATGGCTGCATGCCCATCAGCTGTACTAAAACAATGGTCAAGCCATGATGTTGAGTGCCAGGCTTCACTTATGTATGTATAACTGTCTGCAGGCAACAGTACTCTACTTGATAGAATGAAGTTATTATCTTCACTGAAGCAGGTCAGATGCTTAGCAAATAATGAGTTACTGTCATTGAAATCAGCATTCATATCCCCAACAACATATACACTGCAAATGCTATTGTCTTGAATAAAAGCATTTATAAAAGCCAATCTATTTAGATATTCAACCTCATTCTCACTAGACTCATATGGAGTATAAACATTTAAAATGACAAAGTTATTACATTTATAAGTATATTGTATCCCAATACACCAGTCAACATCAAGCCTGATCGGCTTTATCACAGCATCAAGCTTTTTATCCCAGAGCACAGCCACCCCCCCTGGGATTCTGCCTCTGACTATAGCCTTGCTAAGATCAGTCGTTGACTCTCCCACTCCAAGAAAGTTTTCATTAAGAGTGTTCAGTTTCTCTAGATTTTGTTTAGCAATAAATTGTATTGTTCTTTGTTTTGTTTTGTTTCTCTTCTTTTCTGTTTCTAGTCTTCTATTCTTTATATCTATTTCTTGGTCTGCTTTTCCTCCTCACTATCACTTCTATAGGGTCGCAACCTGGGAATGATGGTTTGGAACTATCGGCCGTAGTTCCAGTGGAGGGACTGAAGACTCAAATTTCATCATTTACTGTTGTTTTTAGTATTATTATTACTTTTTATTAATAATCATAATCAGTAGTATTATGTGTCTCTTTTATATACTTTTTATATACATTCATAATCATTTGTACTCAATGTATGTTGTGAAGATGTGGGGAGAGAGACTTTGGGGGACTTTGAGTGTGTGCTGACTTTGTGTGCTGGAAAGACTGTAATGTACATGCAGGGGATATACATTCCAACATTAATGGAAACCATATGTTCTTTTGCTGAAAGCATGTGTTCTTATGGAGATTTAGTTTTTTTATGGTCACCGTATAAAAACCAAGCCTGTTGTCCGAAAGATCAGAGAAGATGGCTGAGAAGCTGAATCAAGACCTTAGATCAGTCCATTGTCTCTCCTATGTCTTATATGTCTTATAAATAAATAAGAGATCTCTTGGCAAAATCACTGGTGTCTGTTTCCATGAAATTAAACAACAGGGGAAAGCCAGATTTTTAAATCAACACTGCCTTCAAACATCTATCAGATGAAGGAATCTCAGGAGACAGGAAGTGAACTCGGCATTTTAAAGCAAACACAAACGAGACAATAATCAAACACAGTTAAACACAGAACTCATAATGACGTAACCAAGGAGACAAACGAGTGGCGGGAAAATAGAACGAAGGGAAACAGGAAACTCGTGAAAACAAACTTCCATGACAATGAAACTGAGGCTGCGTCCTAAAACTGATCAATGCTGCCATCGGATTCGGATTCCAAGGTCGGAAGGCATCACGTCTGAATGCAATGTTAGTGTTCACACTGCACGATGGATCAGCGACAGGAGGTTTCACACTGGAAGACTTCACAAAAGAAAGAATCGCCGACAACTTCTGTCTGGTTCACAAACTACGTTTCACAACCAAACACGCGCGAGAAATGATAAGGAAATAAAGCAAGATCAGAGTTCTCGCGCGAGACTGAAATTGTTATTAAAAATGATATCCAGCTGCAAGAAGATTGCGATCCAAATTGTCTGTGCGCTGATTTGCAGCGAAAAGGAGAAAAGATAAACAGCTTATTTGGGGAGATGTGGAGAGCAAGGAGTGTGTGTTCTGCAAAGAGAGTTGGGGGTAAATAAATAATTTTGCAATGCGCTGATGTTGCTGCCGGTCAAGCGACTGTGTACTTTGTTTCTGTTTGATATAACTGTATATATCTATTAAAATACTGATATTTTAGTCTATAACTCCTCCCCGAACTCCCCGCTGCCCTGTTTCTTGCTCTCTCATTGGCTGTCGGTCATCGCCGCTGTAGTTTTCAGCCAGAACACATTCACACAGCAGGATTGTGAATCGCAGTCAGGTCCAGATATTTAGCAGATCAATCACTCACGGGCGTCGGCGACTCGTCTGCGATTCTCTGAGATCGCGTCTTTGATAATTCACACTGCGTGATTGTCACTCGTGTGAACGAGCACCGATTTGCCTTTGATTTCAGGCATTTGTCGGCGATCTCACAAAACCTGTCGGCGAGCGAAAATCTGACCAAAATCGTTCAGTGTGAACTCGGCATTAAATGATTTCTGATCTTGTTACACGCTGTTGAGAGCTGTACATGCTAAGAAGGAATTGTTTTTCTGTGGCCATGAAAAATACCCTTTTCTTAGAATTAATAAATGATCAATACTGAGTGTTCGCTGGACAAACTGATTAATTAATTTAGTTACATCAAGTTAATCCGATTAACTGATCCAAATATTCATAATTAATGATAAAAAGTATTAATATTTCCTCTTTGAGCTAATAGTTCAATGAATAACACATAATGACCCACAGGTTGTTGTTTTGTTTTTTCAGTCAAGTATTTACCATAATACTTCACAATCACTATTTTGGTCTTTGCCAATTAAAATTAACCATATTTTCATCTTAAACTCTGAAGATCTCCAAAACACTTTTATTAATAATAAAAAGGATCTAATAAATAAAATGAAATAAATCCATCTATAACCCTATTAGAGGATCAGATTAAACCCTTAAACAGGAAAGATCAGATTGTTCACTTAAACAGGGTCAAACAAAATGCAAACCTGGATTTCTCTATGAAAATATTCAGATTAATGTTACCATGAGCAGAAGAACAGGCTGATGAAGCTTCTCTCCTCCTCCTCCAAGATCTGTATGGATTTTCCATTGTTTATTCAATCGCCTCGTAAAAACCAAGGGGGTAATCCAGCACCCGGAAAGCGTACCTTCCCTGGGGGCCGCCATTGGTTAGCAAGCCATCACCTGCTCTTAGTATTCCATTGACTCCCATTCATTCTGGCGTCACTTTGACAGAGAATTACTTTACATCTGATGTGATTAAAGACTCTATTTATCCATTGTTTATTTCTAAACAAACACAACAATCTTACAGTACGTTATGGCCCCGTAGAAGCAGTTTTTGTAAAAATAGGCTAACGACTGTGTCATAACCAAACGACTCTCTGTCGCACAGTAGAGAAATTACCGTATAGACAGGAGGAGAAGCTTGCGGGCAATTGGGGGGACGTGGAGGCATAAAGTCAAGGGAGAAGCCCATGGAGAGTCATAAAGTTTCTCCTGCTCCAGCTCATGGACAGCTCCTACTCACACTCTCCGTCTCTGCAAGATTCGGAAGGGAATGATTCAGATTTCCCTTTGCACAGCTACTAGAAGACTTACAACTGTCAGACAGGCCGCTCACGTCACATCTACGTCGTCAAGCTCAGTCTGCTGTGCAGTACGCTCAGCCATCAGGAAGAGAGTAGGCTTGTTTGAGATGAGCAAAATCTGCGCAGAACCGATCACCGGTGATCAGCGAGAGATGCAGGCCGGTTAGAAATGTGTCTGAGTGCGGTCCGCCTGGCTCTGATGTCATGCTGACGTATGTCAGAAATCTCTCGCGAGCGCAAGGCGGACGTGTCGGATTCTGCAGTTGGGAAATGACTTGCTGACGACACAGCTTAATGCTCATTGGTTTAAACAACCGTGATCCCAGCAAACACAGAACGTTGGCACAACGTACCCAACCTCCTAACAACGTTTTAACAACATGGCCAAAAGGTTGCTATAACTATTTAACGTTCAGGGCTTTTGCTTAAGGTTGTGCCAAGGGTGTCTGGACAACCACTGGACGACATATGTACTCGTCACTGCCCTGAAGAGCGAAAATCAGCCTTTTAATTTTCAACTGACCATTGGGCCGTCTCCCATTCTTCATCGAGCAATCTATAATTGAGAATTGTGTTTAATTTACCTCAGCTAAATAAGATATGTAATTATTCAAACACAACCTACAACTTCCTTGTCTAATGTGACATTTATTTGAACATCTTCTGGTCAGGTATGACAAATATTTAACTTTATGCCAAAAGTATGAAGCCAAAATGACTTTAATGATGAGAAATTGATTTCAGCGTGTAGCCTACTTGTTGCACATTAATTCTTTTTCCCTTTTTTTTTTTTTTGTGGAAACACACAGAGAAAAAAACATTTTTTGTAACTGCTCGCACAGCTGTTTATTTTTTGCTAATGTTCTCATGTCTGCTCATGCTAGTTAACGTTAATCCACTCCCTGTTTTGTTTTCTCACAAACGTATGACTTTTGGAAGTGCAATTTGATTACCATATGCAGTTTTAATAAAGTTGAATTAGGTAACCTTCTATGTAATTTTTACTCTTCAAAGTGTACAGATGTTGATTATAATGAATTTACTGTTAGCCCCATAAATAATAGGGATAAACAATATTTAAAAAGTATATAATTTTTTAACATATAACTACTTAAAAATTAACCACAAAACATGCTAAATGGGGATATCTATATCTAGCATAAAAAAATGGCAAGAACGTTGTCTCTTTGTTGCTGAATGTCGCGCAACAACGTTGCTACAGCCCTGGCGCATCTTACAAGTTACAATTCTATGTTGTTACAATGTTGCGAGCATGTAGACAGCGACGTTTCAATGCAAAATAGGCCTATAGATATCTCCCATTTAGCATTTTATGTTTTGAGGTTAATTTTTAATTAGTCAAATGTTAGATAATTATATACTTTTTAAATATTGTTTACCCTTATTATTATTTAATGGGGCTATCAGTAAATTAGCCTAATTATAATCAACACCTGCAAGTGTACACTTTGAAGAGAAAAAATGACAGAAGGTTACGTTAATCCAACTTTATTAAAACTGCATGGTAATCAAATTGCACTTCCACAAGTCATACATTTTTGAAAAAAAAAATGAAAAACAAACGAATATACAAATTTCTTCTAAGTATAATAAATAAAACATAAAAAAGCAAAGATCAGAACATAATGAACAAAACTGGGTTCTGTAAATGGCAGACAGTAGTCGAAAGCGGAATCAGTCCAGGAAACATCCAAAGAAGAGCAAAGAAACGAATGAGACTGAATAGCAGACAAATCAAATGAAAAACTAATCAGTGTAAGCGAGGCTATTAGTCACATTAGAAAATGAAGTTGTAGGTTGTGTTTGAATAATTACGTATCTTATTTAGCTGAGGTAAATTGAACGCAATACTCACCTGTCCTTGCTCGATGAAGAACGAGACAACACCATGAGCCCAACGGCCGGTTGAAAATTAAAAGGCTGATTTTCGCGCTTCAGGGCAGTGACGAGTACATGTGTTGTCCAGTGGTTGTCCAGACACCCTCGGCACAACCTTAAGCAATGGCCCTGGACGGTGGTTCATTGTCAACATTGTGACAACGCTGTAACAACCTTCACCACACAACGTGAATATTAAACTGAATATAAGCGTTATTCGTCATCTGATGACGTCTGTTTTATTGGGATCGCGCTATTTGAGTCATTCCACGAAACCGGTACGATTTGGAATTTTTTTACATATACGTATTACTTTTCTGAACACCCCACAACATTAATTACATATTTAACTTCCAGAAAAAACATATTTTCCCACCTCAGGCATCAAATCCCTATTATTATTGGTAATTATTTTAAGATATGGGCACTATTAGTCTTCAACCCCGTTATGGACACTATCGGAGCTCTCTGAATATGATTATAAAATATATTTGTAATGAAATCAACATTTTCCTATTTATATGTCCCTCACACTAATTCAGTAATTGTAATAATTTTACACTTATGCCATACTAAAGCCTGAAATGGGCACTTTTTGTGACATCAACCTCATAATTTTTGATCAAAGATGTGGCTCAGATGTGGCAAAGATGATTGCTCTGAACATTTCAGACTGAGTTCAACAAACATTAAATTACCTATTCATAAACTTGAAAAAATAATTAATAAAAATGTAGGTGTGACGGGGTTGAGACTACAGGGTTGAAGATGGTAATGGGGTTGAAGAGACAAATACAGCTTAACTTATACATAGTTGTTTTTTACTCAAATTCACTGCAAGATTTTCTATGAGCACTGTGTTTCATTATGTAACCAAGAAAAACAACAGATATAAATTGCAATTGTTTGCAAAAGTTGAGGGATTACTGAGTGATGGAACTAAATAATGTGATTTTAATGAATAATCATGAATTTACTTAGAAAAAAAACAACAACATTACCAGCAAAAAAGCACAGATAGATATTCATGGGAATGGCAAAATGTATGGACTTTTTTCTAATCATATTATTCATATTCCAAGTACACTTTATAGAAGGCCATGAGGGACATGACAAAATAGGTGGTGTCAACTGAAAAAAACAAGATAATTTCTAATATAAAGATAATATGTATGTCATTATTTTTAAACTTTATTAAAGGAGACATTTCAATTGATACAAAAAGCTTTTAAGAATAGATTTTGGTGACCCAATAGGTAAAATACACTTAAAAAGGTCAGAGGGACTCAAATCATGTAGACAGTGTACAGTTGAGACACTTTTTGAGTTTTGATTTTTCACACAAAAATACATACTGAAAATAATTGAATTTTCACATGAAATGCCACATGACATTACATTAGCTTGTAGACTAATATATTATTAATCAATAATACCCATAAGTAGTTTATATTTTCCACAATTAGCCAATAAAAATAAGGTGCTTTTTGTGTCAACTCTGTCTCAACTGTACCTATGTACAGGACAGTTGAGACAGTACTATGGTACAGTTGAGACACCCATTTTTAATGAGGGAAATGTAACTAAATGTTGATTGCAAATATAATAAATAAAGACAAATGAAGAAAATAACAATTGGGCAACATGTCTGTTTATTCATCCTTTCTAAATTCATTAATTTGATGTAAATTAGCACCGTTAAAATGTATAAAACATGAACAAGATATTTAACAATATTCATTAATAATATACAGTTTAAATATAATAAATATGAAATTGTATTTTTAATTGCATCCTATGCTGGCCAATTATGACCAATTATGTTTAACCTGTTATCATAACACTGAACAAATAAACAGCGTGTTTTGTAATATAACTCTATTGGGGTACGGTGTCTCAACTATCCCCCGCTGGCCACTTCTCACATTTCTCTAGATTTTGCATTGAGTTTGCATGACTCATTGATCAATATGAAATATGCCAATTTTTAGGGCACAGAATAACGTTTGTAATGGTAGGCTACCAGTTACGTTTAACAGTCACATTAGGATAATAAGTTATTCATAGTTGAGTGCGCAAAAAACGATGCAAGCCTTAGAAAAAAAACCTTGCAGATATCTTCTGATCGGAGACGCGTCCAGTCTTCAGATTTTGCAGGATAAAAGAGGACACTAATACGCATGTGCACAGCAAAAATCACAACTTGTGCATGCTGCGCGCGCAAGTTATTTAAGGTGTCTCAACTGTACACATGTCTCAACTGTACACAGTCTACCCATACCGGTTTCGTGGAATGACTCATTTATAGAAAGTGAAAGTAAAGGAGGAAAATCGGGAGCACGCTTCATAGATTCTGATTTTCGTCTATTTTATCGTTTATTTTGACTCTATTATTGTGTCGAACAGCTCATATTCATCTAAACCAACCAGATTACTGTGATGTAACGGACGAGTCTATGTTTCCTCGTTGAACACGACAGTCTGATCATATCTCTCTCATATTAGGCTATTCGCGCGAGGGAAAAATCCCTCAGAGTTTGTTTTACTTTAGTCTGTCTGTATTTTCACAGGAATGACGTCGATTATCATCATCGCTTTACTGGTGAATCTCCTCATAGAGACTTCTGGTAAGAACATAATTTATATCTTAAAAGGATGCGCTTTGTGCCGGCCATAGGGAGAGGCTGCGTGTGCTTCAGCACCCCCAAGAAAGACCAAAGCACCCCGATAGCACCCCCAAAAATAATTTCTGGAAGCAATTATATTCAGGCTGTATTCTATGAAAGCCCTGAACCGAATTTTGAAAAAAAAGAAAAAAAGAAAAAAAAGAAAGAAAACATATCTTGTTATTTTGAGATATTAAGTCGTTATTTCAACATAATATCTCGTTATTTCGACATAATAACTCGTTATTTCGACATAATAAGGGGACATTCTAATCTGCATTAAGCCACATTAAGCGTTCTTATAATGGTTTTCTATGGGAGGAAAATGCTTAACGTGTAATTAAATGTTGTGTTCATATTCTGGGCTCATCTGATTTTTTGTAGATAGCAGCCTACACATGTTATGATTTTAGTATCATAATGATTAATAAATGCACACACAATTATCCGTGAACTTGATTTGAACAAATGCCTTTCAACTTGTGTGTGCAAAATTCAGAATTAAATGAATGTGCAGCAATTTGTACAAATAGACAGTCTGTAGGCCTACTATAGCTATTAAATAGTCAAGTCAAGTCAAGTCAAGTGTATTTGTATAGCGCTTTTCACAATATAGATTGTATCAAAGCAGCTTCACAGTATTAAATTAAAATAATACAACAAGGTTTGTTTCTAATGGAATTTATTGATTGATAAAATTAAAATTAAATATCCCCAAAATATCCCCAACTGAGCAAGCCAAAGGCAACAGTGGCAAGGAACCGAAAAACTCCTTCAAGTGACCTAATGGAGAAAAAAAAAACCTTGGGAGAACCCAGGCTCAGTCGGGGGCCAGTTCTCCTCTGGCGTTTATGAACTAGAGACCGGATTTAACTTTAAGATTAAAAATATTATATGAATGCCTGGCTGAAGAGATGCGTCTTTAATCTAGTTTTAAACTGGGAAAGCGAGTCTGAGCAACGAACAGTATCAGGAAGGCTATTCCAGAGTTTTGGTGCTAAATGTGAAAATGCTCTCCCTCCTTTGGTGGACCTGGATATCCTAGGTATGACCAAAAGCCTTGAATTTAGTGACCTTAAAGAGCGCGATGGATTATAGGGCGATAGAAGATCCGTTAAATAGACTGGAGCTAAGCCGTTTAGGGCTTTATAAGTCAGTAGCAATACCTTGTAATTAATACGGAACTTTATAGGTAACCAATGTAGAGATGATAAAATCGGTATTTTAAGATCATATTTTCTTGATCTAGTAAGAACTCTAGCGGCGGCATTTTGGACTAACTGTAGCTTGTTTATTGAGGATGCAGGACAACCAGCTAATAACGCATTACAGTAATCTAGTCTCGAGGTCATGAATGCATGAACTAACTTTTCTGCATCAGAAACTGATAGCATATTACGTAGCTTAGCAATGTTTCTAAGGTGGAAAAAGGCTGTTTTTGTAACATATGAAATATGATTTTCAAAAGACAGGTTGCAATCTAAAATAACACCCAGGTCTTTTACTGTAGAGGATAAAGTAACAGGACATCCTACGATGTTAAAGTTGTATTGTGAGAGGTTTTGTGGGCGGTTTTTTGAACCGATAAGTAGTACCTCTGTCTTGTCTGGATTTAATAAAAGAAAATTACGCGTCATCCAATCTTTTATATCTTTAACACACTCTGTCAATTTGGATAATTTAGCGTTTTCATCTGGCCGTGATGAAATATAGATTTGAGTGTCATCAGCATAACAATGGAAACTAATTCCATGTTTTCTTATAATATTTCCAAGTGGCAGCATATATATTGAGAATAATAGAGGGCCTAACACAGATCCCTGCGGCACTCCATAGTTTACTGGAGTTATGATAGATTTTTCTCCATTCAAATAGACAAAATGGTAGCGGTCTGATAAGTATGATCTGAACCAGCTTAATGCCTGTCCTTGAACACCACTATAATTTTGTAGTCGATCTAAGAGTATTGAATGAACGCAGCACTAAGATCAAGTAAAACTAATATTGAGATACAGCCTTGGTCCGAAGCTAAGAGTAAATCATTTGTGATTTTAACGAGCGCAGTGTCAGTGCTATGATGCGGTCTGAATCCAGACTGAAACTTTTCATAGGTGTCATTTTCTTGTAAGAAAGAGCCCAGTTGGGCAGACACAACTTTTTCTAGTATTTTAGACATAAATGGAAGATTTGAAATGGGTCTATAATTTGCTAGATTATTATGATCTAATTGTGGTTTCTTAATGAGTGGTTTTATAACTGCCAATTTAACCCTCTGAGGTCGGCAAACGCGCCGGCACGTTTTGCCGGATTTTCTCCACATTGTAGGACTATAAACTTAAATTACTCCGTCATTTATGGTCATACAGAAAAAAGAAATTTAAAAAAAGAATCTGTGATATTTTTACTTTTGTAGGTGTCCACTTACAATCAAATCAAAACATTGTGCTTTTGTAAAGTAAAGAAAATAAACAGGGTGTGCGTTCTGCCTCTCCGTCGCGGTGAACTTTTTTTTCTTGAGCACGTCTATAAACTGAAACAAAACTCAGCGAATACTTGTCACACATTTATGAGCCATATATCTTTATAAACATTTAAGTGTGTACTTTTAAATGATCGGATTCAAACTGAAAACAAATATTCTCTGTTTAAATAATTTGTATAAAACCAACAAGATGTCCAGCTTCTCAAACACTTCCTAATTATTTTTACGCCCACTCGCGCAAAAGAGATTGACATGCAAATCTCCACATGGAACGCGAACGCGCTCGTTACCTCAACAACAAAACACCAACACACTTCACAAGTCTCTGCTTTTCGTCGAGTTTGAAAGACACGCCGTGAGCTTACATTGGATTTACCTCAGAAGAAGAAGAATGCGATTTGAAGACAAGAAAGATGTAAGGTAAGAAATTCTTACATATTAGTTTATTGTTGCATACATTTCACATTGCAGTTGAACTGTTGCTAGATATATGGTGAATATTATAATATTTAGACCCGTGTTTACTGTTACTGTGTTTGTGGATATCTGCTCAAATGTAGATATGTATATGGTAACCATAATGTTTTATATTTTGGAGCGCGATCGCGTTTGAATGTATCATATTTTTGATCGCGATCGCGTTTGAATGTATCATATTTGGAGCGTGATGCGTTTGAATGTATCATATTTGGAGCGTGATCGCGTTTGAATGTATCATATTTTTGATCGCGATCGCGTTTGAATGTATCATATTTGGAGCGTGATCGCGTTTGAATGTATCATATTTGGAGCGCGATCGCGTTTGAAAAGCACCAAACGGCTTCATGTTTTTACTATTATCTCATTTCATATCATCATAACGAATGGAAACATTTGAAGTAACATGATAATCAATATTTTTTTCTCTAGCTTAGTTGTTACTGAAATATTTTGGAAGATTTATAGGCTGCTATGGTTATTATTGTTATTATTTTATGCAGCACTGCGCATAGCCAATGCCTACAAGGCACAACAAACCTGGTGTTCATTATATTATATATTGTTGGAAAAATTTATGTGTGTGTGTATGTATGTATTCTGTGAATTTTAAAAAGCAATTTTAACCAGAAAAATCTAAAATTTATTCCCAAAATCGTGCAGGCCTATAGTTTCTCTTGATATCACATACCTGCCAACCTTGAAATTATTTTTTGCGTACCGACGGCGACGGGGGGGGGGGGGTTGGGGGTGGACGGCAACGGGGGGGGGTTGGACGACGACGACACACATGCATTATATTGCATTGCATAAAATGTGTGCTGGACAACTAGTCTAAAATTAAGAAACCACTATAAAACTGTACAAAAAAAAAAAAAAAGACAATTAAGATAGGCTAGTTAATTTATTATTTCAATATCCAAATATGATACTAAATACCACAGGGAAAAGGACTTCTATTTGTGACGTGCTGTCTTTGCCTTTAAACATTGCGCATTTTAAACAGGACACGCATTAGGTGAATAAATGTTAGCCAAAACATATTTATAGAAAACAGTTGACTATGAATAGACAGGAGTCCAATAATTGCATAACGAATCACTTATTCTAAAAAGAATGTCAAGTATACCGGTAAGTTAGACGAATCCGACATATAAGGGCTGTTAACAGTAAAACTTTCGTCATTTAACGAATTTTAAAAACAAGGATGGATAATACAAAATGCTTTCTGGCATTTTCACAGAAAAAAACAAAACAAAAACAAGCAAGAACAAAATTTAAACTTAACCCGTCAAATTTAATTTTACAATCTTCTGTCTGTGCGCGCGTCCGTGTTTGTGAGAGAGCTCGCGCAGCACTGATACAACGGTACTTTTTAATCCATAACTAACACGCTAGTTTTCATACAAAACAAATATGTAACATAATTAGGTACTTTAGTTATTATTAACACAATAACGTAACACATGAAGGCTACGTTTCTTAGCACTGAGATTTAATTAATAAACGCCTGTTTCTCCAGACTCGCGCTATCCGTAATCCACAAATGATCACATCACTTTCATAATCACGAAGCCATAGCGATTTCAAGTTTATTAAGATTTATTGTTCAGTATTTCTTGAGCATTTTCTTATTTGCGTGACTGAATGAGGTCTTCCTCTTTTTCTGAGTGACCATGAAGAACGGAGTATTTTAAGATAATCCATGCGATCCGTGTGATCATAGAATCCATAGGATTAGGTTAACTCAGTACAATATTTCAACTTTCCATATCGAGCCCAGCCCAGCCCGTTTACCTTCAGGAGTCAGATGTACAGTGACTACTGTAACGTTACTGTCCTCGCTCATGAAATCAGCCAGACTGCGGCCGCGGGAGTGGAAGGCGGATCGAGCGGGATTCTTTATTGGTGTCGATTTTCAGTCTCTTTTTAATGATAGGCCTTACGCATCTGTCAATCATCCCTGCTTGCTATTTGGGGAATGAATCCAGCGCTATGATTGGTCGAACTCTTCTTCTTTTGCTGTTGCTTGATTTGAGGACTGCGCGTGCGCGTCACCAGGTTTTTGCGTAGTTTAGACTAACAAATCGTACCAGCGTACTTTGATGTCAAAATGCGTATCCGCTACGCAAAATGTGTACAGGTTGGCAGGTATGATATCAGTATGTTCACTTTTTTTTTTTCAGGGCCCAGATGCCACTCCTGCTGACTTCAACATTCACATGAGTCTCTGTACATGAACATGGTAAAGTGAAAATCAAACACCTTGGAAATGAAAGGTATGTACAATGTTTTTAGGAATGGCACAAAGGTCTCTGTCTTTGGATAATTGTTTTCAATGAGTGCTTTTTTGTCATTTGTTTTGTATCTTTGGATTATGTTGTGTTGTAAATAAATCTAAAAGCCATTGTTTTTTAAATCTCCTCATTCTTTGTGCAAGGTTGCTCAGAATGATAGCTCCATAAAGCTTTTTCACACAAAACACGTCGTACATTTTTTAAATCAATATATTGTCTTATCTGAATGAGCAGTCTGGGTGATTTTCACATAGTTTTGGAGCAAATATTCTAGGCTACGTCATACAATTTTCAAAAGTCTTGTGAAGAAATAATCAGTATGGGTTTCATGACCTTATTTCAGTGAGATTTTTTTTTTTTTGTATTTTCACAAACCACGCATAAATGTCATTATCTCAAAACAACAAACTTTTACACACATGCTGCTGATATATTATTGTAGCAGAGTTTGTGCTGAATACAGTGTAATTAGACTTTAGCCATGAAATGTCACAAGTAACAGAAAAAAGCACAAATGTCAGAGCATGTCAGAACACCTCCAAGGCCCAGAAAACACCTCAGACCCCAGAGGGTTAAATGTTCTTGGAACATAACCTAAAGATAAAGATGAGTTAATAATATTGAGGAGAGGCTCTTCCACTATAGGTAACACTTCTTTCAGTAGTTTAATTGGTATAGGATCTAGTAAACATGTTGTTGTTTTAGATGAAGTAAAAAGTTTATTTAACTCTTTTTGTTCTATAGTTGTGAAGCACTGTAATTGTTCTTGCAGGGTGATAATTGAGGCTAAATTATAAGGCGCGATTGAAGATTGAACGTTTACAGTTGTGGTTCTGATGTTTTCTATTTTCTCAGTGAAGAAGTTCATGAAATCATTACTACTAAACTGTAACGGGATATTTTGTTGAGGTGACGCTTGTTTATTTGTTAGTCTAGCTACGGTGTTAAATAAAAACCTTGGATTGTTTTGGTTGTTTTCTATTAGTTTGCGGAGGTGCTCAGCCCTGGCCGCTTTTAGGGCCTTTTTATAACGTGACATACTGTCTTTCCACTAGGGCTGAAACAATTCATCGAGTTACTCGATTTACTTGATTACAAAAATCCCTTGAGGCAAAAACTCTGCCTCGAAGCCTCGTTAAATTCCTATGACGCGCACTATACGCGCAGGGATCTGATTGTTTCACACGGACCGTTGTTCAATGTTCAGGAAGCACACCATAGCGCGTGATACATTTTGAATTTAGTTGGCACGATGGCGGAGAGTAAAGATGTCCATAAACGGCAGAGAATGTCTAAAGTTTGGGATCGCTTCCTTTCAGCGTCGCTGAAACAAGGTAACGATATGTCCCCCGCATTTTTTTTTGACCCAGCGCCAATATTTTCTGCCCGTGCCTAAGCCTATGCATTGATGTTCGCTGATTTTAATCCCATACTGTATTTGTAGTGATGTTGTGATGCGGGCTGACTAGATATGATGTTTAGCTTTGATGTTTTTAAGTAGTAAACGTATTCACGTTCAATTGCAAGAGAGTAGCTATAGCCTAAAAAGAGAACCCCTTCATACACACACACACACACACACACGCACCCTCGTCTCTCTCACGCGCCAGTCAGACCAATTGCGGCAATGCATCACATATGCTTAAACTTTTATGTAGCCACGCAACAATAATTTCAGCATGCATTCACTGTATACACCGAGACGTGATGGAGGAACAAATATTGTATTGCAGTCTTTGCGAGACCTTGTTTGTAGACTGTCACATCTGACAAATAGTTACAGACAACAACAAAAAAATGAAACTCCCCAGCCTGCTTCTCCAAATCCACTCGTACTTTTGGGGAAGACATAATCGGCTACCAAAGTAATTGAGCATAGAACATTTTCAATTAACAAAAAAATATAATACTACAAAACGTGCTAATATACATCAACTAGCCTAAATGAAAAACAAAATGCTGTTCTTTTTCTATTTAACAAAATGCATATTTGAAATAAAACATTCCCCTTTTCAAAGCTACACTTATTTTTTTATAAATTATTTTTAGAAATAAAATAAAATTTGTATACACTGTGTACCTGTATGGCTTGATATTTTATATTCATTTCATTATTTTTTGTTCTCCGGTGGGTAATTTGCAGAAGGTGCAATCTTTTTTTGTAATGTTGTATTAAGAAGACAAAACTAAGACCAAATGGCCTGTACTATTTAAGTTTGTATTCATAGTTTTACATGTTATACATGTTTTACAGTATAAAGTTGACTTAACAATAAGTCAACTTTAACTGACTGTATTGTTATATATTGTTGGCAATGGCACTTATAAACACTAAATGGGTAAAAATTACAATAAATAGGCTTAGTTTTGGAGACAAATGTTGGAGTTGGAATAAATACCTCTGTTTTTTTTTTTTGTTTTTTTTTTGAGAAATAAAAGCCAAATGCTTGATCATTTTACAGCCACATCATTTTCGTTATGCATTATTTGTTTTGGTTGTTTAAAAACACACTCAATTTTTTTATCCGATTACTCGATTAATCGATCGATTAAGTGCTAGATTAATCGATTACAAAAAGAATCGATAGCTGCAGCCCTACTTTCCACGCGATTCTAAAGACCTCTAAATTAGTTTGTTTCCATTTACGCTCTAAATTACGGGTTTCTCTCTTTAGAACATGCGTAGTATTGTTGTACCATGGTGCTTTAATTTTCTCTTTGACCTTTTTTAATTTAACGGGTGCAACAATATCCAGTGTTCTGGAGAGAATGGTGCTCATAGTGCTAGTTAGTTCCTCTAGTTCATCTGTTTGTTTGGGTTCACTGAGCAGCTGAGACAGATCAGATAAGCAATTTGAAAAATGATCTATGGTGGATGGAAGGATTGTTCTGCCTGGTCGATAACGCGGCGCAGCATGATATATTACAGGGGTACGTAATATGCAAGTTACCATGTAATGGTCAGTAACATCATCACTTTGCGGTATAATATCTATATCAGTTGGATCGGTTCCATGTGATATAAGTAAATTGAGTGTATGATTAAGACGATGAGTGGGACCAGTGACGTTTTGCTTGACCCCAAATGAGTTTAATAAATCTGTAAACGCAGTCCCTAACACATCATTTGAATTATCTACGTGTATGTTAAAATCTCCAACAATTAATGCTTTATCGACGTTGACCAATAGATCTGAGAGAAAATCTGCAAACTCTTTTAGGAAATCAACGTGAGGCCCTGGCGGTCTATATACGGTAGCCAGAGCTAAAGATAAGAGGGATTTTTTTCTAACATCTAAGAGCGTAACATTTAGTACAAGTACTTCAAATGAAATAAACTTATAACCCGTTTTCTGAGTAACATTGAGAATATCTCTATAGATTTTTGCAACACCGCCGCCACGACCAATCAGACGGGGCTCATGCTTATAGGAGTATCCAGATGGAGTAGACTCATTTAGACCGAAATAATCATTTGGTTTAAGCCAGGTTTCAGTAAGGCAAAGAACATCGATGCTATTGTCTGTGACTATTTCATTTACAATAACTGCTTTAGGTGTGAGTGATCTAATGTTTAGAAGACCTAGCTTTAGAAATTGTTTTTGTTCACTAATAGCTAGATTTTCTGTTTCAATAACAATTAGATTTTTCCTAGATCCTGCAGTAGATTTATTTGATCTCACTAAACGAGGAATAGACACAGTTTTTATGCAATGTTCTACACTAGTATTTATATCAATTAAGTTGGTGCAGCAGAGACTGTAATTTGGACTTTTGGTTACTAGTCAAACGGTATAATAAGCGTATTTAGTTTCATATTTGTTAAAATATTATAATGTTATTTTTTTTTCATCTATGTTCTCTCGGTTTGCCCTTTTTTTTCTAAAAAATATTGAGTCTTCCAGTGACGACTAGTGAATAATGTTCTTGCTAGGGCTGTGGCACCTTGACCTTGACACACCTGGTTATTCATAAAATCAATTATGATGAGTTAATTTACCAGTTTCGATTCAATTTTGGATACCCCCATGACCGATTTAAACAAATGAGACAACTATGTATAAGAAAAGTAACACTTTACAATAAGGTTTCATTAGTTAACATTTAAACTACTTTAGTTAACATAAACTAAGAATGAACAAAACGTTTTTCATGTTCAACAATACGAAATTGTTCATGTTTCTTCACAGTGCATTAATGTTGAAAAGAGAGAGAATATAGGGCACTCTATGTCACTTTGAGTGATTTATTGCCCTTAAGCCCTGCCCCCTTTTATTCCCACACTTGCCCCGCCCCTTTTCCAGCAGGGGATTTTTTCCCACGTTTGCTCCTCCCCTTTCCACTGGTGGCTTTTTTCCCATGCTTGCTCCTCCCCTTATGGGCGTGAACAGAACCAGGGAAATATTATAAATTAAATTATATATTAAATTATATATTTAACAATATAAAACATTGTATAAAGTTAAAATACACATATCTTTAGTGTTCTCATATATTTATAAAACACATTATTTGCACATTAAAAACTTTAAAATGTCAATGAAAAGTTTAAATTGCATTTTCTTAAAGTTATCAAAATGTATTAGTATTAAAACATTAAACAAATATTAAAACATATCAAACGCATAAACACATACGTACATTTAAAAACTGACTTACGTTTTTACAAGTCCGTTGTTGAAAGAGAACCAAAACTCTTATTATCCATCTCCAAAGGCTTAGAGCTTTTAACTCCAAAATTGACAAAATCCGAAAAAGCAAATAGTTCTATTTTCTAACATACATTTAAAGGAAAGTTGTACTTTCACAATTATATTGTGTTTAAAGGTGTATAAAACATTGTATAAAGTTAAAATACACATCTATAGCGTACATACATTTGTAAAATGTTAAAACATTAATGAAAAAAAAGTTTAAATGATATTTTCTTAACCCTCATGTGGTGTTCGGGTCATTTTGACCCGGAGAAGATTTTCTTTTTCCTGAAAATACTAGTTAATGTTATCGCTTTGTACTGAAACTTAGTGACTTTATTCACAAATGGTATAACTACTTCTGAAATGTTTTGTGACAATTTTATTAATTTTTTAGGGGGAGTTTTGTCACCTTGTCACTCTTGTGGTGTTCCCGGTCAAAAATGACCGGACTACAAAAAATAGCTTATAAATCAGTTGTTATGCTATATTATCACCCGATATTGGATTCAATCTTTTTGTCAACTTGTTCTCTTTCAATTAGGACTGGTTTTATATTTCTATTTGCATCTGATTAATCGTAGGCCTCATTTATTTGAGAGTAGGCATCTAATTTTTTGAGTAAAAAAAACATTATTTTTGAATAATTTTGGAAATTTTAAATAAATTCTGAAGAAAATTGCCACTGTTGATCACACTAGTCTACTTTAATATTTAACCAGGAATTTTGTTTTGAAAAACTTTTATTTTGTACAAAATGGCACATTGTTACACTTGTGGTGTTCCCGGTCAAAAATGACCGGACTACAATAAATAGCTTATAAATCAATCATTATGCAATATTATCACCCAATATTGGATTCAATCTTTTTGTCCACTTGTTCTCTTTCAATTAGGACTGGTTTTATATTTCTATTTGCATCTGATTAATTGTAGGCCTCATTTATTTGAGAGAAGGCATCTCAATTTTTGAGTAAAAAAAACATTATTTTTGAATAATTTAGGGAAAAAAAAAAAAAAATTTGAAGAAAATTGCCACTGTTGATCACACTAGTCTACTTTAATTTTTCACCAGGAATTGTGTTTTGAAAAACTTTTATTTTGTACAATATGGCACAGAGTTACACTTGTGGTGTTCCACTGGGCCATTGAGGGCCATTGTGGGCCATTGTTTCAATGGGCCATTGAAAGTGAATGGGAGAGACCAATGCAACCAATGAATGGAACAACACAAAATATGTATCATTTTAAAGCTTAGAATCTCAGCTTTTTAATGGATCTAATCACTTTGATCAACTCCTAACATCTGCTGAGTTATCCCTCTAAAACTGAGTGTACCCCCCGCAGGCGCCACCTAGCTGCGAAATAAATAATCATAATATTTTTCAAAACTATTACCTTGATCAACTTAAAATAGGTGTCATTTGAAAGCTTAGAGTCTGACATTTACAATGAATGTAGCCAATTTGATAAACTCCTAAGTAGTGCTGAGTTATTTGCTGATAAATAAAAATAAAAAAAAATCATAATTTATAAACTACTTTTTTGTATTACATTCAGCAATATGTCAAATACATCATACAGCTCTGATAGTCCTGTGTCATATGTCATTTGAAAGGTCTCAATGAGTAGAATACAACAAGCATAATTGTTTCAGGCTTTTTTACTAAACTTGAGCGAGGTTTTTCTAAAAGAAGCCCTTCAAGAGACCCATGGGTAAACCATGTATGGATGCTTAATTTTAGACACATTTCCGATCGTAACTTCATGAAACATGCTCCGATTGTGGAAAATGACACATCATTATTTACAGCAGATGCTTACAATTAAAATGAGTTCAAACTCAACATAATCCATCAATCAGAACTAAAGATATTCCTCATGGAGTTCTAACACAAAAAAATATCACAGACGCACAGACTCACGTAGCCAATCAAGGTAGCTTAGACTTGGCCTTTTTACTCGTATTTTCATGAAAATTATATTGATCATGAAAAATAGCACATCGTTATTTACAGCAGGAGCTCACGATTAAAAAGAGCCCAAACTCAATATATTCCATCAATCAGATCTAAAGATATTCCTCATGGCGTTCTAACACAGAAAATACCACAGACGCACCTAGCCAAGTATATACTCATGAAGCACTCGCGTTTGGTTTTCGCTCATAACTTCACGAAGCATGCACAGTTCGTAGAAAACTGTACATCATTATTTTCAGCAGACTATCACTATTAAAAAGAGCCCAAACTCAGCATAATCCATCACTCAGATCTAAAGATATTCCTAATTGAGTTGTAACACACAAACCCCCACATGCGCTCACAGAGCCTTGAATATAGTTGTAGCCTAGCACTTATGTCGCGTTTTAACTCATAACTCAATGAAGCATGCATAAATTGTGGAAAATGGCACATCATTATTTACATGAGATTGTTAAGATTTAAAAGAGCCCAAACTCACCATAATCCATCACTCAGATGTAAAGATATTCCTCGTGGACTTCTAACACATGTCTCTCCCATTCACTTTCAATGGCCAATTGAAACAGTGGCCCTCAATGGCCCGGTGGAACAACACAAGTGTGACAATGTGCTATTTTGTACAAAATAAAAGTTTTTTAAAACACAATTCCTGGTGAAAAATTAAAGTAGACTAGTGTGATCATCAATGCCAATTTTCTTCAGATTTTATTTTATTTTTCCAAAATTATTTAAAAAATAATGTTTTTTTTACTCAAAAAATGAGATGCCTACTATCAAATAAATGAGGCCTACAATTAATCAGATGCAAATAGAAATATAAAACCAGTCATAATTGGAAGAGAACAAGTGGACAAAAAGATTGAATCCAATATTGGGTGATAATATTGCATAATGAGTGATTTATAAGCTATTTTTTGTAGTCCGGTCATTTTTGACCGGGAACACCACAAGTGTGACAATGTGCCATTTTGTACAAAATAAAAGTTTTTCAAAACAAAATTCCTGGTGAAATATTAAAGTAGACTAGTGTGATCAACAGTGCCAATTTTCTTTAGATTTCATTTAATATTTCCAAAATTATTCAAAAATAATGTTTTTTTTACTCAAAAAATGAGATGCCTACTATCAAATAAATGAGGCCTACAATTAATCAGATGCAAATAGAAATATAAAACCAGTCCTAACTGAAAGAGAACAAGTGGACAAAAAGATTGAATCCAATATTGGGTGATAATATTGCATAATGAGTGATTTATAAGCTATTTTTTGTAGTCCGGTCATTTTTGACCGGGAACACCACAAGTGTGACAATGTGCCATTTTGTACAAAATAAAAGTTTTTAAAAACAAAATTCCTGGTGAAATATTAAAGTAGACTGGTGTGTTTAACAGTGCCAATTTTCTTCAGATTTCATTTAATATTTCCAAAATTATTCAAAAATAATGTTTTTTTTAACTCAAAAAATGAGATGCCTACTATCAAATAAATGAGGCCTACAATTAATCAGATGCAAATAGAAATATAAAACCAGTCCTAACTGAAAGAGAACAAGTAGACAAAAAGATTGAATCCAACATTGGGTGATAATATTGCATAATGAGTGATTTATAAGCTATTTTTTGTAGTCCGGTCATTTTTGACCGGGAACACCACAAGTGTGACAATGTGCCATTTTGTACAAAATAAAAGTTTTTCAAAACAAAATTCCTGGTTAAATATTAAAGTAGACTAGTGTGATCAACAGTGCCAATTTTCTTTAGATTTCATTTAATATTTCTAAAATTATTCAAAAATAATGTTTTTTTTACTCAAAAAATTAGATGCCTACTATCAAATAAATGAGGCCTACAATTAATCAGATGCAAATAGAAATATAAAACCAGTCCTAACTGAAAGAGAACAAGTGGACAAAAAGATTGAATCCGATATTGGGTGATAATATTGCATAACAAGTGATTTATAAGTTATTTTTTATAGTCCGGTCATTTTTGACCGGGAACACCACAGGAGTAATTGGGTTGTGAACACCACACAAGGGTTAAAGATATCAAAATGTGTTAGTATTAAACATCTAAAACAACATTTTAAAAATGTTAAAACATTTAAAATTAAATGTTAATTAATTTACAAAAAGATCATTTTTTAAAAAATGTTGATTTGTAAGCATTTAACTTCCACACATTATGTGTAAAATGTTACATTTAACATAAAATATCTTTAAAAAGTGTCTCAAACACATCATAATATTAAAACCACACCATGTTAAAAATCACAGTATCTAAAAAATAGCCTTACATTTTTGCAAATCTGTTTGTTGAAAGAGAACCAGAACTCTTATTATCCAGCATCAGTGATATATCTGAAGGTTTATCCAAAGCTTGAAAGATTTATCCAACAACAAGGATATATCCAAGACCAGAGGTATATCCAAGAGTATATCCAGATCAAAGGTTTAGAGATTTTAATTCCAAAAGTTACAAAGTCCTTGTGAGGAGTTCAGCGAAAAGCGACCACACTCTTACATCCCAAAAGTTAGAATGACATATGTGACGTCTGCCCAGTAGCCACACGTAGACCCCTCCCACCCCTAGACCCCACCCACACCTAGACCCCACCCCAGTGTTAATTTCGTTGACGAATAATTTTCGTCATTATTTTCGTCAACGACATTTTTTCACAGACGAAAACAAGACGATAACTAAATAAAAACTAGTTTTGAATGACAAAAACTATGACGAAAATCTACTGACATTTTCGTCAACGAATAAAAACTAGACGAAAATGTTAGATGTTGACGATTTGGGAAGCGATCCAGTCTGATGTCCTGCATTTGTGGTAGATGCGCACAATTGTACTGTGACGTGATCTACCCAGCGACACACGAGTTGGCATGCGCTGCATGTCTC
The DNA here is from genome assembly GCF_964197995.2 of Scardinius erythrophthalmus. Classification (NCBI taxonomy): domain Eukaryota; kingdom Metazoa; phylum Chordata; class Actinopteri; order Cypriniformes; family Leuciscidae; genus Scardinius; species Scardinius erythrophthalmus. Next base: position 70,226,964 of record NC_138222.1, on the reverse strand, counting down.
ATAAAACGTTAAAACATGTAAACGTCTGGGAGAATGAGTAGAGCAGACATGAAGATCTGAATAAGAGTGACGACGCAAAAAAAGAGCTATATTCGGTACAGTTTTCTGTGCGCACACACCCGACACGAAGCGTGCAGCCATTCACATAGACATACAGTAGATACAATGCGCGAGTACTGAATTGAGCTCTCTTTCGTGTCTGAATGGACAAATACACACAAATATTATGTCTAAATGTCCGTTTTGGAGAGTATTCATGTAAATTATGTTGGTTATGTCTTAAACAGTTGTGAGTGTATCGTATGTGCATCAGTGCATTGGATCCGCATGTCATTCGACATGATCCGATGTCTTAAAGTGACAGTGTAATAAACCTGTCTGTGTCCTTAATATTGATCAAGCAACAAAAGAAAAAGAGAAAAGCATTCACTGCTCGTTAATAGCTTTAATAGGGATTAATTATATTTAATTCATACAAATAAATATGTCTGCTTGAAAGAATAGAGAATGATGTATGCAAGTAGTTATAAAGAATTCATATAGGCTATCATTCATTGAAAAAAAAGGCCATCTTCTACTTTAGGAAAAGTGGTTTTATTTAATTTTAAGATATTTTTTAAGTTACAGTGGTTAAATCTGTATTGCACGTTCAAACTTTAAAATCATTCATATTAGCAGGATATGTTTTCTCCGGGAGTATATGGGTTTGGAAATTTTAGAGAAATTCTAAATAAATGCATTCAAATTGAAACCCATTATATTTTAGTCGACTAAAATCTACTGTAGATTTAGTCGACTAAAATCTTTTTGTATTTCGTCGACTAAAACTAGACTAAAACTAAAACAATTCAGATGACTAAAATATGACTAAAACTAAATGGCATTTTAGTCAAAAGACTATGACTAAAACTAAATCAAAATTTGCTGTCAAAATTAACACTGCCCCACCCACAACACCTGGTGAAGAGGCGTGGGAAAAGACAACAAACAGTCACCATTGTGAAAAAGTGACCGTTCAGCTCGGTATCCGATCCGAAATGACATATACATTAGCGGTCCAAGACGGACACAGACCACACCCCTAACAGGGGAGGGAGTGGTAATGCCGGATGAGTGATGTCATTTTAGGGACATCCTTAAATCAAAACTGACCTCTCAGCTTTGAGAGGTGTGTTAGTGGGAAGAGTCTGTATCCCATCTTGGTCCGTTAATGTATATGTCATTTCGGCTCGGACACTGTGCTGAACGGTCACTTTTCACAATGGGGACTGTTTGTTGTCTTCCCCCACATTTTTAAAAATAATAAATCCAAACATGCAAACTAAAGACCGTACTCTTTTAGTGGAAAAGTATTATTAAAATGTTATTTACACTTGTCACCATATGTTCAGTTATATTCAGTTCTAGGAGTTTGTTGAGTTTTATGTGTTCCTAATTGCAGCCACTTACCTGTCACCATCAGGCCCGGCTCCACGGGGGGGCCAGGGTGGGCCTGGCCCACCCAATCAGAAGCTTGGCCCACCTTGGCCCCACACCACATAACAGCCAATCACAAAATTGTTCAATCTTCAATCGCTGCACACGATTGACGACATGTTCCTATGCAGTGAAACATAACATCGCGGAGCAGAGAGGACACTGACAACGCGCTGACAGACAGGACAGAGTAGGGTACTTTTAATATGAAACAAAGTCTCAACTTTCAAATTTGGTCATTTTTTAACGCAATTTAAACCATAAATACCGTTTTGTGGCTTTTTAATGTGTCTGACAGATCGCTGTAGAGCCTCAGTAAAGCTATAGCTTGGTGAACCGATCATCTCTTCCTTCTAGTTCATTTATAGTATTAAATAAACATAAATGAACATCAGAAAGAATGTTGTTTTAACCACGGAAAGACGTCAGTAAACTCCGTTTTTCAAATTCAAATCCTCCGACGTTAATCTACTAACTCTCCTGACTGCTTTGTCGGACGCAGATGGCGGATTATGATTGGTCAGATCGCCTGTCAATCAAACTCCCTGCGAAGTTTGAATCTTTATGATGATTTGTAATCAAGAGTTACCACACTCTGTAGCCTAATAAAACACAACATGCACAGATTTCTTGTTCTGAGAGGAAAACCTTGTATTTTTAGCTCATGAAAAAGCAATAACACAAGAACTGGACATGGGTGAGTTTGTAACAGAATTCTCTAAAATGGGTAGAAAGCTAATGTTGTAACTTATAGTGATGAAGTAGATCTTTTTCAAGACCTGCCCCGTTTTCCTCAAATCTAAAGTTACTAAACTGATACAAGATCTGTCATGTGGTAAAAAAAAAAATAATAATAATAAAATAAAAATATAAATATAGGCTACATAAGAATGTAAAAATAAAAATGTAAAAAATAACAATGGACACAAATCTGTAATGTTATACTAAATTAACAGACGTGAGAATAATAAGAAAAACAGCATTTCAGATAAAATTAACATTTTTAGTTTGTAACAGTTTTCTAAAATGAGCAAAAAGCTGTTGCAAATAGTGATGTAAATAGTTATTTTAAACGACCTGTCCCTTTTTTATCAAATCTAAAAATCTAAAGTTACTTAATTGATGTACAGGATCTGTTAAGGGGTAAAAAAAAAAAAAAAAAATATATATAATATATATATATATATATTACAAACGCAAAAAGAGAGAATGTAAAAATAAACCTGTAAACATTTCATTTTGTCATTTAGCAGATGCTTTTGTCCAAAGCGACTTACTAATTAGGACTAAATTAAGCAAGTCATCGTGAAGATGCAAAAAACAACGCAAATGCTCAAAAAAAAAAAAAAAAAAAAAAAAAAGTTGAGGCATTGTTCAGAGTAGCATAAGCCCGACAAGCGAGGATTTAAAGGAAATGGAAATATCTCTCTCTCTCTCTATGTGTGTATATATATATATATATATATATATATATATATATATATATATATAGCTATAGTGTTACTAAATAGTAAAAAAAAAGAAAACTAAACAAAATACACCCGGCCCACCTGGAACATCACTTGGCCCATCTTCCATCTCATATCTGGAGCCGGGCCTGGTCACCATGGACACATACACAATCATTACACTAAAGCTATGTGTTTAAGTTCCTGCATATGTTCTGTTTATTGATCGGTATATCATGTATGCTAATTGTGTATGTTACTTCCCGTTCATCCTTCTGCTGGATTATTGTTAATAAACTTTGTGCTGAAATATATTTGTCTACCTTCCAGTTTGTCAGTAACCACATGTGTTATAACAAAAAAAAGTTGGTTCTTTTAAGAATTCCTGGTAACATTTTATTTTAAGGTGACATATTTATACGTTACTACATTTACTTACTATAGTAATAACTGTAAATTACATTACAAGTAACTAACCATAAGCCAAATCCTAACTCCAAAAATGACAAAATCCGAAAAAGCGAATAGTTCTGTACATTCAGAATGGAACAATCAAACGACAATGAAGAGATTACTGACATAGTATATAAAATATCGAGTAGGCCTTCAAACATTCTCAAATAGTAAGACTGTGCACTTAAATTCTTAATTGTCATTTATTTCTATAAACATTGAATGTTGACGCTTCTCAATGAAAAGTCTTCACCTAAAACATACAGTCCAACATACAAAATGTAAAACAGGGTCATAATGTGCATGCTTTTGTGAATTTATAATAAACTATGCTTTTCAAGCCTCTTTTCTTAGAGGTTTGGGTCTTTTGAATCTTACATGGATGTTTTGGACACGTGTGATTCTGTATAAAGTTGTTGATTTAAGCACAACTATTTACACACATGCAAGTATGAGAATATCTATTGTAGATTGTGGACATTCCATTATCTGTTTATTCTGGATTAATGTACATCCTTACCTCCTTAGCTCATATGTTTCTTTAATTTGTGCAGGATGTTATAGGTATTGGTTAATAACAAACAAACAAAACTTTAAAGCAACATGGAACCATACTATTAATATATAAAATATGGTATAACTACAGTTTGAAAATGACTTCCATAATATTTTCTTTTAGTAAAGTGGAGCACCCAACACAAAGTTCTGCGTTTGTGGGTATGATCTCACAAAGATTACATCAATATTACTTTTCTCGAACACAACATGTATGGACTATGTTTCGTTATCTAGGCATAACACATCAAACAATATTAGGCTAAAAAGATCTAATACTGGATTAATAACTAAATTAAATAAAATGTAAAAAAATTTAAATGTTGTTTTGATTAAGCCTTTTTATCAAAATTTAAATCTGTAGCTATACCTCTGCACATGTGTATTTGCTTTGGCGGAGTTTTTAGGTGGGCGGAGACTTGGCTTCACAGACCGATTTCTCATTCATGTTTTGCTTTCCGAGCGCATGGATGCTTTGCGGGACAGTGAAAGATATATATTTTAGCTAAGAACTAAACAAAAGTTTATAGTGAATTGTAATGTTAAAAAGTTTTGCTTAAAAACTATTCGTTTTATGTATTTTTAGCGGTTGTTGTTTGATGCGGATGCCATTTTGTGGGAGGGATGGGGGAATCACCCCGAATCAGTGAAGTCATTTTTAGGGACATCCTTAAATCGAGATTGACCTCTCAGCTTTGAGAGGGGTGTGTTAGGGGTGTGGTCTGTGTCCGTCTTGGACCGCTAATGTATATGTCATTTCGGATCGGATACCGAGCCGAACAGTCACTTTTTCACAATGGTGACTGTTTGTTGTCTTTTCCCACGCCTCTTCACCAGGTGTTGTGGGTGGGGTCTAGGTGTGGGTGGGGTCTAGGGGTGGGAGGGGTCTACGTGTGGCTACTGGGCAGACGTCACATATGTCATTCTAACTTTTGGGATGTAAGAGTGTGGTCGCTTTTCGCTGAACTCCTCACAAGGACTTTGTAACTTTTGGAATTAAAATCTCTAAACCTTTGATCTGGATATACTCTTGGATATACCTCTGGTCTTGGATATATCCTTGTTGGATAAATCTTTCAAGCTTTGGATAAACCTTCAGATATATCACTGATGCTGGATAATAAGAGTTTTGGTTCTCTTTCAACAAACGGATTTGCAAAAATGTAAGGCTATTTTTTAGATACTGTGATTTTTAACATGGTGTGGTTTTAACCCTCTGGGGTCTGGGGTGTTTTGGGGGTCCTTGAGATGTTCTGACATGCCCTGACATTTGTGCTTTTTTCAGTTGCTTATAAACATATTAATGGCAAAGGTGTAAATTCACTCTATAAAGCACAAACAGGGCTACCATAATATGTGAGCCACATGTATGTACATGTTTTCATTTTTGAGAGAATAATGTTTATGCATGGTTATTGAAAAAACTAAAAATGAAAGTTTCTGAAATAAGGCCACAAAACACATACTAAATATGTGGCAATAAGACTTTTGACTAATGGATGTCATCGCCTAGTGTTTTTTCTTCAAAATGATGTGAAAATCATCCTGCCTAATCATTCACATAAAACGATACATTGATTTAAGTTTTGTGAAACACTTTTAGTTTGGAAAGCCAATATGCGGATGGGGTGTAAACGCTCCAACAGCATCATGCATATTTAGTAGTTCACACCTGGTGAGACAATGTCCCTGCATACTTAATGAGCCATTCATTCAGGTGTGTCACCTACAGCTAACTTAAATATACAAGCTCCATAAAAAAGATCATTCTAGGAGAAAATTTCAAATGACATATAGAGGCTTTTGCATCTGAACTCTTCATATATACACACACACATATATATATGCATGCACATACATACTTTATAATCTTTTCAAAACTAGTCAACGTCTTTCAAAACTAAAGTATACATTTTATCATACGTATTTCAAAGTAAAGGATTCATTAGTTAGTTGATGACTTTATTTTTGACAAAACACATACAGTATATATTCCTCATCTCAGTATAGCAATAGAGTTTGCTAAAAGCTGTTCATTCAATACAGCAGTATTTGAAAATCGATCATATTTTGTAAAATTACATTTATATTTGCATTTATGTCAAAACCTAGACACTTTTAAACATCAAAAGGACATTTATTAATATGTATTCGTGTCAAAATGACAAATAAACAGATTTTCCTATTCAATTTTGCATGGAAACGCTTCCAAGACGCTTGCGTGTCGCGTGAAAAATAGGCGTCGGTTTTATTTCTAGAATGCACGCGTTTTCCACGCGGCTCGTGCCGCGCCTGAGACGCGCGTCTCACACAGGCAGTCTGCAAACTCTAAACTGTTAACATGGGAGCCGAAATAAAAACGGACACGCCACGCAGCTGAGACGCTTACGCCACGCATCCAGTGTGTCACCGGCCTTATCCAGCGGATGTGGGCGTTTCACAGGTTTGTTTGGATCGCCACACATTTGCGTTTGTATAGCGCGCTCTCCGTAGGCGGAGTCACATTAAAACTTAATTAGCTGAGATGAGAACGACTGACATCTCTCTCTTTACATACATATTATATAAACTGTGAATATTTGTTTTTTATAAAAATTACTTCATTTGAAAGAAGAGAATTCAAGCTTCATGCCTGTGTGACTGTATGCCTGTTTGACTGAGTATTCGCTGAGTTACAGATCATTTTCGGACGCGTTTCAGAATTGACTTCACTGACGGAGAGTAGGCAGAACTCGCATCATGTTTATTTTTCTTTATTTAGCGAAAAGCACAACACTTTGTTTTTATTATGAGCATACACAAAAAAATACGCATAAACATAAAATGCATAAACATAAAAAATGTTTTTAGTTTTTTCAAAAACCATGCATAAACATTATTCTCTCAAAAATACAAACATGTACATGCACGTTGTTTACATATTATGGTAGCCCTGTTTGTGCTATATAGAGTGTAATTACACCTTTGCCATTATCATGTTTATAAGCAACTGAAAAAAGCACAAATGTCAGGGCATGTCAGAACATCTCAAGGACCCCAAAAACCCCTCAGACCCCAGAGGGTTAACAGGATAGATTGATGTATAACACAAGCATATAAGATAAATTATTTTTTTCACTGATAAGGAAAAAAACGAGCCTATCGCGCCGGCGTGGGGCAACCCCACTTTTGAAAAATCCCCAGAAATGACATACCCAAACTGAAACAGATACAGTTTATGATCCCTTTGTACTAAAAGCACAAGTATGATCTCATTTGAAAGCTGACACCTGGCAGTTTATTGTAAATGTAGAATTAATTATTGTCATATTTGTCAAAAAAATTGTTATAAATAGTTTCAAAGTTTTGTAAAGTTATTAGAAATTATTTTTTATGAAACATCCTCATGAAAATAAAATTGAAGTTGGCACTGTAGCAATCTAGAAATGCACTGCAGCTAAAGCCACATGTCTAAACATTTTATGTTTAAAATCTGAAGATAATAAGTCCAAAACTCTGTATTTAGTTAAATGTTTTTCAAGACCATGTCAAATTACTTTATTTTGATTTGACTCTAAAATGCAACTGATGTTTATTGCCATCTTCTAAGCATCTATCTATCTCGTTATAATAGGAATCCGCTATAGAACAAGCGCGCCTGCTCTTAAAGGGAATGTGAGATGACGCTCTGATTGGTTTATTTCACGTTACGCCCAAACCACACCTATGAATGATGAAGCTACTTCAGACCAACACATTTTAGATTTGCGTCGGGCGCAAGAGTCATTTATCCCGCCGGTATAATAGCAACAGCGCCCAAGACCCGCCCACAAAGTTACTTGCGTTTTGCGCTTGATACTTGCGTTTCAGATCGTTAAAATAGGGCCCATTATGTCTAAAGTTCCCAGAAAACATGAAAACCCAACAACCCAATGGGAATATATCCTTGTTGTGTAAAAGATCTGTTCATAATCTGTGATTACACAATTCCAATACGAATAGCACCGGGAGGCGTCTGGAATAACTCTGCAATGATCAATCCGCATTTTTAAGCCAGCTAATTTTACAGTAGGCTCATATTCAGAATGTCCTTCTCGTATAACGCCAACGACCACACAAATGGGCTTCCTTTGTGAAATATAGCAGACCACCGTTTTAAATAACAGTTTACAGTTTTTTTTATTCGCTTTGGTACTATTTTCACAAGTAAGGTGTACATTTTCAAAACTCTTAGTACAAAAATCCACACTGATCACACTTGTAACACAGCTAGTCATTCTTTCAAAACCTGATCTCATGCTTTCATTACAGTTATACACATTTCAGTCCACGTAATCATTGTTTCAAACACAAGATTATTGTAATATGTAATGAGAACATTTGATTAAATCACAGAAACACAACAGTATGATCTTCTTTCAATTTAGTACTTTTAACAATCAGTTCATTCAACAGCAAACAATGCAAGATACATGTTTCAAATCACCGTTGTTGCTGAATTAGGTACAGTAATGTCTCTACCATGTTTACAGTATCACATGGCATACAGTACATACTGTAATGTAAAATGCTGTATTGGATGCCATCTGTCTCCTTTCTACTGATGCATCTCTGATCAATCTGATGTTCTATTACGAGAGTACTCTCGTGTTGCGTAAGTTTAGCTTACGCTACGGGAAAACTCCTTTTCTCGAGAATACTGAAGCAAAGAAATTATCCTTAATTTTTCAACATGTAAAACGCGTTTGCTGCAGCAGGCAGACATAGGCGAGGCAGCTTGCGCGCCCATTGGCTGCTCTGCAGCAACTGCTGCAACCTACTGCAGCTCGAGTTTGAGGACGGCCGGCTGGATATTCGCCGCCTTCACTCGCCGTACCTGCTGCGCCATCCGGCGCTTATATCCTTTTACTACTCCGTGTGTGTTCGCCGCTGCGACACACGTTTTCTCTCTAAAAGAGCCGGCATTTCTAAATGCCCATCATGTCCTGCGGCTCGTGTCGAGCCACGCTTAGCGACGGGGACCGCCACGTGCTGTGCGCTTCCTGCCTGGGTCAGGATCACGCGGACCACGCACTCTCTAACGGCGGCTGCCGTGAGTGCGAAGCATTGCCTCTCTCGTTCCTGTGGGCTCGACAGGCTTTGTTTTCCACCAAGTCCGCCTCAAAAACGTGGCGTTGATTCAAATGTCTCGTTCCAAGTGCACCCCGCGTGCATGGTGAGCTCACGGCCAGCTTTCTTACATGCAGAAAGCGAGCCTGCCCCTCGTGCCCTACCGTTCAAATGGCGGTGCTCGAGTATTATGAGCGTTTTAAACAAATGAGCCCATGCCGGTGCCCTCCGCGAGATTCACATGACGCTTTATCTGCTCACACTGACTGAAAACTTACGTCATTTCCCCCGGTGGCGAAATCTAGGCGTTCGCACCAGAGACCCGTGTTCGATCACGGCTCTGGCGGCAGATATGAATTATACTACTTGAGCGACCCGCTCTCTCAGAGGCGATTCGAAGAGTGTATTCAACAGCCAATGAGTCAGTTCCTCAACTCGCTCGCCTGCACACAAAACCCGTTCTCACAGTGACCCACATAAATCTCAAAAGAGCACTATGTCTGGTCATATTCCGACTCAGGCCGAAGGTGTTTTGAATGTAGAAAAGGTGCCCACTGCCCAGTGCCCACCCCTGCACACAAACACTACCCTCTCTGTGTGTCACACTCATCCAGGTTCGAAAACAATAAAGCTGGCTCAGGCCGCTCGACTGCTAAGTGTAGGAAAAGTGCCCACTCCCCAGTGTTCACCCATACACACAAGCAATACCCACACAGTGTCTCACACCACCACAGGGTCCATATTAGTCAAACCGGCTCATGCCGTTCATGTTTTAAGTGTAGGAAATGTGCTCGCTTGTACAGCGCTCACCCCTGCCCATGAAAATGACTGTATCTGCGCTACGCACACTCATAACGCCTCAGCGTATGAACCCAGCTCAAGCTGGCAGTGTTTCAAGTGCAGATCACGTGTCTGCCTTTCAGCGCACACACTTTATGAAAAGCACTCTGTGCCTCGCGCCGCGAGCCCACACAGCTGTGTCTGTAATACAACATCTCCCCGTTTCTACGACCAGGGTGCCAGTTACAGAGCCACCGCACGAGTGCTGTCTGCCCCATTCGAAATGAACATGGTGAACGAACTACGTCATCATGGCTGGGTCTCCGGGACCCCGAATACGAGCGACCGGAGCCCAGATTTCATTCACACGAAAGCATGGGAATTGATCCCAGGGGTCTCAAATTGGGTGCTAAAGACAGTGAAACAGGGCTACTCGCTACAATTCGCTCGCAGACCGCCGCGCTTCACAGCCCGGGTCGAAACCTCTGTGAATCAGGAAGTAGCACACCTACTTCGCACAGAGATAATGAATTTGCAAAAAAAGGGGCGGTGGAAAACGTCCCCTTGGCCAAGAGCGAGTCGGGGTTTTACAGCCGTTACTTCTTAGTACCAAAGAAGGACGGCGGGCTCCGCCCTATACTAGATCTCAGACGTTTGAACAAAGCGCTGATGATACGCTCGTTCAAAATGATCACAACCAGACAAATCCTTGCTCGTATTCAACCGGGGGACTGGTTTATATCAGTGGATCTGAAAGATCAGATCCAAATAGCAGCCCGTCACAGGCCATTCTTGAGATTCGCCTTCGAGGACCGGGCTTATCAGTACACCGTCCTTCCCTTTGGCCTGTCTTTAGCACCTTGTACATTTACGAAGTGCATGGACGCGGCACTCGCGCCCCTCAGACGACGGGGCATAAGAGGCCTGAACTATCTGGACGACTGGCTAATTTTAGCCCAGTCAAAAGAGGAACTGGTGTTCCACAAGGCATTACTGCTGGCCCATCTGGAACAGCTGGGTCTCAGAGTCAACTGGGCAAAGAGTATTCTATCCCCCAGTCAGGAAATATCCTTTCTGGGGATAGAGTTGGACTCCAGGTCTATGGTGGTGGGCCTGACGCGAGAACGCGTGGCAGCGATCCAGCGCCTTGCAGCGACATTCACTGTAGGGAAGAATCTTCCCCTCAGAGTGTTTCAGAGGATGATGGGTCTCATGGCCTCAGCCTCGACGGTACTGCGACTGGGTCTGCTACACATGCGCCCCTTTCAGCTGTGGCTGAAACGGCACGTACCAGCGCGAGCATGGACATCACGTTTGCTTCGTCTCGCGGTGAATCAGACATGCGCAGCAGCTCTAAAACCGTGGATGAGAACCGGCTGGTACCAGGCCGGCGTGAACCTGGGCACCGGCTCACAATTCAAAGTAGTCTCGACAGATGCTTCCAACACGGGTTGGGGCGCCCTTTACGAAGGGAGACCTCCCATGGGCTTGTGGTCAGACGCAGAGAAGCGTCTACACATAAACTGTCTAGAGATGAAAGCGGTCGAAAACGCCCTTCAGTTCTTCCTCCCGTGTTAAGGAACCACCACGTTCTGGTCAGAACAGACAACACGTCAGTGGTGTCCAATATAAATTGCCAGGGCGGCCTCAGGTCCCGGAACCTTCTTGCAATAGCAAAACGCCTCCTCATATGGGGCCAGCACAACCTGGGCTCGCTGAAGGCGGCTCATGTGCCGGGCGTCCTGAACGTGGGCCCAGATATGCTATCCAGGGCCAAGCTCTCCCCAGGAGAGTGGTCTCTGCATCCCATGACGGTGCAAAATATCTGGGACATTTTCAGCAGAGCAGAGGTAGACCTGTTCTCGCCACAAACCAACACTCACTGCCCGATGTTCTTTTCAAAAGAAAGGGACGCGCTGGCCCTAAACTGGTCCAGGTGCCCTCTCTGTGTGTTTCCCCCGGTCGCCTTGTTACCACAGGTAATCAAGCGAATCAGGGAGAGCAAATGCTCGATACTCCTGATAACCCCGGATATGGGAGAATCAAGTTTGGTTCCCAGAACTGATAGAACTGGGGAACACAGCTTCATGGCCGATTCCGCTGAGGAAGGACCTGTTGTCCCAGGCCCAGGACGCAGTTTGGCACCCGTCCCCCGAGCTGTGGGCCCCTACATGTGTGGGCGATCAACTATCACCATTTCACCTCCCAGAGGGAGTGCTGGACACGATCACACAGGCTAGAGCTCCGTCTACTAGACAGCTCTATCCGTCTAAATGGTCAGTGTTCGCTGAATGGTGCTCAGCTCATG